>NW_006785406.1:4287403-4347057 GCF_000442215.2 Lipotes vexillifer | reverse complement strand
GGGAAAGAGATGAAAAAGAGGAAGAAAAACGGGAGACGGAAAGTTAAGAGTTGAGAGGATGGAGAAATTTTTTAAGCAACCCCTAATCCCGTAATGTAATTATAGTCATTACATTATGACTGTAATTACAGTCATAATGATGTGGACAGTTTAAAGTCATTATATTTTATTTGCTATTTAATACAGTTTTCATAATAGGGTAAAAGTCCCCAGAAGCCCAGCATATGGCACTGTAAAAATCCCATTGATTTTCAAATACCTTGCAAAATCCTGTTGTTTAGCTATTAAGGCTGTCTACTAACTGCACAAGTAGAGTGTTGGGGTGAATTTCAACAGGAGTTTGAGGTTGTGAGTGTATCAAAAGCCAAAGATGTTCTAAGAAATGTAAGAAGAAAATAAAAAGCCTAAAGTGAATCAAATGGGCCCCAGGCTTCTGGTTGAATAACAAAGTATATTAAATTTGCTGAGTCCAAAAGTCAAAACACTATGGATCTGCTCATTGTACTAAATTGTTTATATCAATAAAACATAATCAAGGAAACAGCAGACCTTAGCGATGAGTTTTCAAGTTCATCAGAGATTCCTACAATAGTGACATCAGCCATTGATTCTTAGTTGTTGCCATGGCTACTAGATGCCACTAGGATAACCCTGATCATCTTTATTTCATAACTGATGACATTTCAGAGGTGAATTTATCTGATTAGGAACACTATAGGAAGCACCATCATTTTAAATTAATTTTGTAGTGATTAATTTTCTTCACATAAAGGAATAAAGAGCTTTTAAATTCTTTGAACAATACAGTAATTTAAGTGATTATCATGTATACAGTAGGAAACTTTTTCAAAAGAAAAGGAAATTTCTCTTTTATGAAAAATGCAGTTACATGTATTTTTCCAGATTTATTGAGATATAGTTGACATATAACTGTGTAAGTTTAAGGTGTACAGTGTGTTGATTTGATACACATACATATTGCAAAATGATTACCACCATAGTGTTAAATAACACCAGCATTACATCATATAATATACTATTTCTTTTTTATGATGAGAATATTTAAGATCTACTCATTCTCTTAGCAACTTTCAAGTATAAAATACAGTATTAACCATAATCACCATTCTGTACATTCGTTTCTCAGAACTTATTCATCTTACAAGTGGAAGTTTGTGCTCTTTAACCAATATCACCCCTTTGCCCCCACACCCCTGGTAACCACCATTTTAATCTCTGTTCCTATGACTTAAGCATTTTTAGATTCCACATATAAATGAGATCATGCAGTATTTCTCTTTCTCTGTCTTTTTTCATTTAATTTAGTGCCCTCAAGTTCCATTCATATTATCACAAATGGCAGGATGTCCTTCTTCACATGGCTGAATATTACCACATCCATAAAGTTGAGGTAGATGGTGCATTTTATATATATATATATATATATATATATATATATATATATTGCACCTTTTTTATGCATTCATCCACTGACAGACACTTAGGCTGTTTCCATATCTTGGATGTTGTGAATAATGCTGCAGTGAACATGGTGATGCAGATATCTCTTTGAGATCCTGTTTTTATTTTCTTTGGATATATACCCAGAAGTGGGATTGCTAGATTGTATGGTAGTTCTATTTTTAATTTTTGAGGAACCTTCATACTGTTTTCCATAGTGGCTCTACCAATATGTACATCCTCACCAACAATGCCCAAGGGTTCTCTTTTTCCCATACCCTTGCCAGTACTTGTTATTTCTTGTCTTTTTGATGGTAGCCATTCTAATTGATGTGAGGTGATATCTCACAGTGGTTTTGATTTGCATTTCTCTGATAATTAGCGATGTTAAACATCTTTTCTCTACCTACTGGCCATTTGTATTTCTTCTTTGGAGAAATGTCTATTCAGTTCCTCTGCCTATGTTTTAATCAGAGTGTTTGTTGTTGTTGTTTATGTTTTTTGTTTCATTTGTTTTTTGCTATTGAGCTATTTGAGTTCTTTATATATTATGGATATTAACCCCTTATCAGATATATGATTTGCAAATACTTTCTCCCATTTGGTGGGCTGCCTTTTCATTTTGTTGTGGCTTCCTTTACTGTGTAGAAGCTTTTTGGTTTGATATAGTCCCACTTGTTTATTTTTGCTTTTGTTGCCTTTGCTTTTGGTTCAAATCCCCCCAAAAAATTCGTTGCCAAGACCGATGTCAAGGAGCTTTTTCCTTATGTTTTCTTATAGGAGTTTTATGATTTCATGACTTACATTCAAGTCTTTTGAGTTGATTTTTGTATATGGTGTAAGATAGGGGTTATATGAATTTTTTTGATATATATCTTTAAGCTTTAAAAATTATGCTTCCTTGAGGTATCAGACCATCATTGTGATCTCTAACTGTAGGGGTGCGGCGGCTTTAAAATAATTTCAATTCTCTCAACTCTAATTTGTCTCCTGTTTTTCTTCTTTTTTCTCTCATTTCTCAAAGGAGAATTCTTTGGCAATGAGCCACTTGCCTAAAATCATATAGTGTATCATGGCAACAAGAATCCCTTGGATTTCGTTTGTTTATTTTACTTCATTAGAGGTCTAGTCTGATTTGTATAGTACTGCTGGCATGCCTGGTGGGTCGGTGAGCTTCCCTAGGATCTCAGTCAGTCCATAGCCAGCCATTCTGTGACTCAAACAGGTGCTGAAAGAGATTAATAGACAAATATGCCAGGCACTGTGCTAGATCCTGGATGTATCCCTTAAAAAGCAAACAGACAAAATCTTTAAAATCTTACACTCCCTGTGAAAGACAGATGAAAGTTATCCTTTTTCAGAAGAAATTTTCTTGGACATTCATTAAGCACTTGCTATGAAGGTACTGCAGAAGATATAACAGGTCTCTTCTCTTTAAAAGAATTTCATACAACCAGCCAACAGGTATTCATTGTTTTAATCAGTGTAGGTCATCTGCTGTAAAAAACAGCCCCAAGATCACAATGGCCTAGCATAACAAAGGTTTGTTTCTCACTTACCCAAAGTTCCCAAGTAGATGTTTCTGGTTGGGTGGCTTTCCTCCAAGATTTAATCAGGAACCCAGGTTTCTTCCATCTCATGATCCCACTATCTTCATTGCTGGCCTCTAAGACCATCACATATGGGAGATAAATATTGGATACCTGTCCTCCTCTGCCTAGAAGTACAATAATAAACATGAATTTCTACTCCTATCCCATTAGCTCGATTTAGTCATACGGCCTTGCATAGATGCAAGGGGACTGGGAAATGCTGTGTACAGCTATGCAGCCACTTCCCAGAAACAAGTATACACTATGGGAGGGAAATGTGAATCTTGGGTAGTCAACTAGTCATCTCTTTGAAGCTCTACATTTAAAACTCTAGGCAGAAGTATAACTAATGAAACAAGACAGCCTGTCAAGCATTCGATTCTTTTGACAGCCTGTAGTATAGAGTAAAATAAAGGCAATAGGCATGATTTTTAGAAATAACTAGTTCTAACCACTGTTGCTTTGTAACTCCTGCAGCATTGTTTCACTGTTATGGAGTTCTGGTACCATCACTGACATCATCTGTTGATGTGAGTGACCTTGAAATAAATGAGCGACCAGAACCATATTAATTTCAAGTTTTGATAGACTCGTGGGAGTAAATACTGCTGTTCACAGGTTGCGAAGGATGAAAGGAGAGTAAAACATGATTCGTTTCAACTCCCTGCTATGGTAGTGTTAAAAGAGCTGAAAAAGTCTGGGTGTGTGAGATGAATGGAAACAGGACCATTATCTAAGGTTATTCAGGATGTGAAGTGCACAGCAATAGGTAGGGGCACCATTCACATGCAGACTGTGTTAATGGTGTCCTCCTGGAATTATGTGGCTATTCTGGAAAGGACTGAAGGAAAATTTTAGCAATGGAATAGTAAGGAAAAAATAGTGTTTTAAACATAGTTTATGATACATTAACTAGAAGTTCACATGGGGACCCAGCAGACAACTTTCCTTTTAGATTTTTCTGACATAAGTTCTGATCAAGTTTTTCTTGAAACAGTATATAAGGAAGTCTTGTTCATTAAGCAGGTATTTCACATTTCTGTGAAGAAATGGAAAGTAAAATCAAGAGGAAGAGAGTTGAGAATATAATGAAAGAGAAACAGAAGATGGGAGGGTCAAGGAGCTGTGACATACTGAGATTTAAGTGAGTGGATGGAGAGACCTCTCTGAGCCTCTGATCATTTATCTGTGAAATGGGAAGCTTAAACGAGGAGGTCTGACACCATTCCTATGTACAGTGTTCAAAGTAACATAGAGTGTAGAGCAATCTATTTCAGGGGTTTCGGTTTTACCCAACAAATATCACATAAAACAAGAACAGTAGTTCTGTGACAGAAACACTGGTCTGCGAGTCAGAAAAGCTGGATTCTAATACTGGCTCTGCTACTAATACCACTATAATACTGCTCTTGCAGTCAATTATTTCCTTGTTCTGAGCCTCAGTATACCCATTTCTGAGTCTCAGTTTATCCACCTATAAAAAGAACATTTGAAAACGAACATGAAGGACTTCCCTGATGGTCCAGTGATTAGGACTTCTCCTTCCAACGCAGGTGGTGTGGGGTCAATCCCTGGTCAGGGAGCTAAGATCACACATGCCTCGAGGCCAAAAAATCAAAACATAAAACAGAAGCAATATTGTAACAAATTCAATAAAGACTTTAAAAATGGTCCACATCAAAAAAAATATTTAAAAAAACAGCAACACAGGTGCTCTACAAGGTTGCTCCTACTCTTTATTTTAATATTTATTTATTTATTTTGGCTGTGCTGGATCTTAGTTGTGGCACACGGGATCTTCGATGCAGCATGTGGCCTCTCAGTTGCCCAGTGGCATGTGAGATCTTAGTTCCCCTACCAGGGATTGAACCTGCACCTCCCTGCATTGTAAGGTGAAGTCCTAACCACTGGACTGCCAGGGAAGTCCCTGTTCCTACTTTTAATATTCTCTGATTCTAGAATTTTGAAATGGAAGGGTGTTTTTGCCCTAAGACAAATAAAAAGATATGAGTGTCATTGAATCTCCACACTGGAGCCAGACTGCATGGGAAGATCTCACCAAAGAAGAAACATAAGTAAGAGTGTATGTGGTCTTTTCAGTTAGTCTGTCCCAGGTGTTACTGCTTATTAAACATGTACTAAACTCTTTAACTCTTTAGGTATGATCAGATTTATACAGAAAACTGAAACACATGCCACCCTTCTGATAGGGTTTTTGAATTCTAAAACTATAGAAAGATTTCTTTTGCCAGTGGTCAATTTAATTTCACGTGTTTTCCTTGTTTACTAAGCTTCCCTTGATTGGCTGATAGTCACCTTCAAAAATGTGTTTTGTATATTTGAAATTTGCTAAGAGAATAGATCTTAAATGTTCTCACCACCAAAAAAAAAAAAAAAAAAAATTTGAGGTGATGAATGGGTTAATTAGCTTGACTGGGGTGGTTATTTCACACTATGTCAAAATATCACAGTGTATAATTTAAATACATACAATTTTTATTTGTCAATTATACCTCAGTAAAGCTAGGGAAAAACCGAAACCAAAAATTTCTGAGCATCTCCTGTGCATATTGGGCTTTTATAGTCACTGTGAGTATGAAAGAAAATAAAAGGAAAAAGATAATAGGCCTGATCTCATAGAGCTTCTACTTAATTCCAATAGGTATGGGAAGTAGGTAATTGGAGGGATAATTTTAAAAACTGAATTGTAAACCTGGCTGCAGCACTGTTGGGGGTTCTAAACATGTCATGTAACGGAACATGAGCCATATTCTTATAAAGGAACATATAAAGGATATTTATTAAGTACTTGTAGGTTGAATGAATGTGCCTATGAAATAACCACCTGCAACAAAGGCAGCCAATGAACAAACTTATCAGTCACTGTTACAGCTATTAGTGGAGAAAAATAATAATAACATTAGCCTCCCTTGAGAATTTCTAACCACAGACCTGCTTTCTTGTGGTTTGGATTTTGAATCCATATTACACGTTCGGTATGGGTAACTCTAAGAGGAGCTATAAATAAAAATAATGCCAGTGATAGCACCTTCTGGGAGCCAGCCAAAGCAAATGGAAATTCTCTTGGTAAGAAAGCATCCTCAACCAAAGAGCCTCAGGATACCTATAGATTAACTTCAGCCAAATGTGAGATCTCAATGAAAAGTTACCAAATACATAAGGAAATGAGCTGTAATGGTGGGAGTCAGCAAGAGAGAGAGGAGAGAAAGGAAAGAGATGGCAGGGTGTGGGGGGAGACAGATTGATTTAGACTGCCAAGGACTTTAGCTATTGGAATTACCAGATACTGAATATGAACTAACTGGAATTCTTATAATCTGTCAATGTTTAATAAATTACTGCAGAATTTAGTGGCATAAAACAACCATTTGTTATGCTCGTGGAGTCTGTGGGTCAGGCATTCAGGGTCCAGGGGAAATGGTTTGTGTCTGCTCCGTGTTGCTGGGGTCCACAGCTGGAAGGCTGGAGTGACTCAGCCGCAGGCTACTCTGAAGGCTCCTTCACTCATATTTCTGGTGGTTCCTGCTGGCTGTGGTTGAGACCTTAGCTGGAGTTGTCAGCCAGAACGTCCAAATGTGCCCTCACCTTGTGGCCTGGGCTTCCTTACAGCATGGTGGCTGGTTCCCAGAGCATCTGTAGAGAGAGCCAGGCAGAAGAGTATCACCTTTTCTAACCTAGCCTCAGAAGCTTGATGTGTGACTTCCACAGCATTCTGGTTGTCAGGGAAATCACAAAGGCTTGGCCAGGCTTGAGGGAAAGGAAAATAGACTTCACCTCTTGATGAGGGTTGGCAAGGTTCTGAGGGGGAATTTGGCACTAGAAATATTGTTGCAGCCATTTTATAAAAAGATAATCTGTCATAATAGGTAAAAATATTTGAACAAATAAGAGATGGAAATGGGGTAGGGGGATAATGAGATAATAGACTGTTAAAATTGACCAGTTAGGTTTGAAAAAAGAACAAGCTAGAACTTATAGAATTATAGAATATATAATCATTGGAATTTGAAACTCAGTGGATGGATTAAATAGCATATTAAATATCTTTTTTAAAAGAATTAACATACTGGAACACAGAGCTTAAGAAAGTACCTGGAATATGTTATGGAGAAATAAGAAGGTACAAAATTTGAAAGTGATTGAGACATGGAAGGTAATTTGAGAAGGCCTAATAGGTAGAACTGGGGGTTCAGGAAGGAGAGAATAGAGACAATGAGGAAGAAGAAATACTTGAAGATGTAAATGCTCAGAATATTTTCTAGGATATATGAATGATGTGAATACTCAGATTCTGGGAGTACTGTGAATCTGAAGAAAAAATAAAAGGAACTCCACACCTGAATATATTACAAACAATGAGATTGCAGATAAAGAGATAGTCTTAAAAGCAGGCAGAGGAAAAGGTTACCTGTAAAGAATAGCACTTAAAGAGACCATTGGCTTCTCTACAGCCACTATAGTATTCAGGAGACAGTGAAATAATGTCTTCAAAATGCTGGTAGTTGATAACTGTCAACTTAGAATTATGGATCCAATGAAACTATCTTAAAAGCATGAGAACAAAATAAAAACATTTTCAGATTTTTTTTTAAATAGAGCATTTCACAGATGGGCCCTTATTTACAGAATTTCTAAAAGATACCCTTTAGGAAGAAGAAAAATTTTCTCAGAAGAAAGGCCTTAAATGTAAGAAGGAATAGTCATCAAAGAAATTGGCAAACAATATTCTGTATTAAACAGTATAATAATGTCTAATTTGTCAGGTCAAAGAAAAACAAAACTAAAGAAATATACTGGACAATAGTAGCATTTAAGTTGGGAGGGGTTGAACAGAATCGGAGTCTTCTAACTCCCTTACAGTGTTTGAGAGGAAGGAAAATACATCAATTAAATTAGACATTCTCAAGGTAAATAGGCATGGCAAAATTTTAAGGGAACCACCAAAAGAATAGAGATAACTTCCAAACAAGTAGAGCAAAATAAAAAACTATTATAATAAGAAAAATATATAGTTCAAAGGAAGATGATAAAAAATGGGCATAGAGAAGTTGAATGAGTAGGATAAGGTAGAAATAAGTACAAATATCAATTTGCACAGTAAATGTCAGCAGATCAAACGAACCAGTTAAGTGCTTCACAGCTCACTTTACGAGATTACTATACATTTAATGCAAAAGCCAGAAAAGGATAATATGAGAAAGAAAATTTACTGAGTGAATCTTATGCTCATCAACATAATTATAAAGTCGTGGCTTGGTGGGAAGGGTGACAACCATGAAAGCGGCAAAGAGCACAGCGCCTGCACCTGTCACTCCTGCTTTCAGGATGCCTCCAAGGACAAGATGGTGCCTTCTTCTGGTTTATTTCTTTGGTGGAGGTTGGCAGGAGGTCTTTATTGATATCAATTCATTTGAGGCTGTCTCTTTTTTTTTTTTTTTCCCCCCACAATGTATTTATTTATTTATTTATGGCTGTGTTGGGTCTTCATTTCTGTGCATGGGCTTTGCTCTAGTTGTGGCAAGTGGGGGTCACTCTTCATCGCGGTGCGCAGGCCTCTCACTATCGCGGCCTCTGTTGTTTAGGGGCACAGGCTCCAGACGCGCAGGCTCCGTAATTGTGGCTCACGGGCCCAGTTGCTCCATGGCATGTGGGATCTTCCCAGACCAGGGCTCGAACCTGTGTCGTCTGCATTGGCAGGCAGATTCTCAACCACTGCGCCACCAGGGAAGCCCGAGGCTGTCTCTTAATATTCATGACCTGAGGCTGCTACACAGTGCCTGTGTTATATAACAACACCTCTTTTACGATCTCTTACGACCCAAGATGTCACAGTCTGATGAGTAATGAAGTTCTTGTGGGAGTTATTGAAGGATTAACTGTAGACTCTTAACCAATCCAAGAGTTGCAGGAGATGAGGCACCATCATAAAGAATTTATCAAAGTGATTTGTCTCTGTTGCTGTGGACAGATTACGTTCTCATTCTGTCTCTGAAAGTTTATAACCAGTCTCTGAGTAGTTACAAAATGTATTATTAATAGTCCTTAGAAAAGCAATACATTTTGGCATGGTTTAAGCATTGCTCAAGTCCAGAAATTTGCAACAATCAGACCTGACCTCATAATATGGCCTCTTAAAATTTGACCCTCCTGAAACAAAACCTAAAGCAGTATTATGTCTCTCCCTTTGGATGCAGAGGACCTACCTGTCATCTATTCAGTGGCATGTTAAAGCTTGAGTTGGGAAATTAGGTTAAAGTTACAAGAGTGGATTTGCCTCTCCTCCTTCCTCTCTCTATGAGAGCTGTCATTGAGAAAAGGGCACATAAAAAGGGATGCAAACCACTCATAGGATTAGACTGGGTATCTGAACTGGGCAGAGTAGATGCTGCCTAGTTGTAAACTTTGGTCGATTCCTGGTGAAGAGGGAAAGTGCAGGGACTTCTCTTCCAGGCACTGATCTACTTAGTGCATAGCCCTGAGCTCTACCTATTGTGAAGAAGTCAGAGACCCAGACAGTTTTTGCTAGAGGAAAGGATCTCCCCAACATGAAGGGCTCCAGGAGGAGTTGTTTTGTGTGTTTCCCTCAGGGACCTTTTGGGAAGGGTAGAACAGGAATCAGGTACCCCTGAGTCGCATGGTGAAAATACCATCCATACTCCACCCTTGTTTCCATCCAGCTACAAGAGGGCATTTTGCGAAGTCAGGAAAACACACTAGGTGTTTCTCTGGAACCTGGTTTGGAAGGCCATGTGGTGGGTCCAGGCCAGGAGGAGCTGGCTGCTGGTTCCTGCTCCCTCTTCTTAAGAGTAGATGAACTAGAGTGGCAGAACTCTAGAGGAGTCCCTCGGGTACTGGTGTGTCACATCCTTGTCCCTGAGGCAGCTGTCCATCCGCCTCCCATTCCTGCAGCTCAGGGGGCAGAGGTGGAGCCCCAGCAGCGCTCACACTCTCCAGCATCGCCAGTGCCACCTGCTACACGTGTCCCTCCTCCTCAGACCTGCCCCCTCAGCAGTAGCCATCCTTAGTACTTTGAGAAAAGCAAAAGGAATTCCTCATCCAGAGTGGGAGGGCAAGGGAGCAGGGGCGAGGCAGAAAGAGACACAGAGAGCACAAGGAATTGGACATCTTCTCACGCTATGAACAAAGGGCAAAACATTCTGTAGGGACACTTTTTTTTTTTTTCTTGAGGATGGGTAGGGTTTCTTTTTCGTCTTGAAGGGACATCTCTATTGAAAAAAAAAGATGGTGTCGTTTAAAACTCTTGGACTAAATTTGGAGTATGAAGAGCAGGTTCAGGATTAGCTGACTGTTAGTGCAGCTGAGAAAGCACTAAAACAGACCCCGTCTGTGCCAACAGACCTGTGGACGTGCCTGGAAATAGTAGGAGATTTTACGTTTTCTGTTGTTTTTTGATTTAAGGTAAATGTGAAATGCTAAGTTACTCATTTGCTATGTTTCCAGAATTCTTCTGCCTGATTTTTACATTGCAAGTGCTGCAGATGCTAGTGGTTAGAAGTAGCAATTGCATTTTACAAAAGAATTGTATTGAAATTTTTCTAGCAATATTATTATTCTACATGTCTACCTGTTTTAGCATGACCAGAGGAGGTGAGAAACAAAACCAAGCTCTAATATTATGCTAAATCAATTTGACCTTTAATATTGCTGTTTATGCTTTATTGTTAAGTATCTAAGATATCAGTATTGGTTTAATGTGAACTGACTGTGAGCTCTATTAAATAACAAGTGTTTGCCATTTGAGCTTTGACAAGCTTGCATTCAAAACTTGGTCCTATCATTTACTAGCTGCCTCAGTTTCCTCGTCTGTCTAGAAGGAATAATATAACCTACCATGCAGGTGGTCATGAGGATTGAGGGAGATTACTTATCACCAGTTCCACGCACAATACCTGGTACCTAATAGATGCCAAATAAATAGTAGAAATTATTCCTTATTCACGTAGCTCTCTAGTAAGGGCTCTGGGCTTGATGACTGTGGTTTAAGCTTGAATGAGAAACTTTGAAGGGAAAAAACAGCATAATTCTCATTCAGACAGAAGTCTAGGTACCTGGTGAGGTTCATGCCCAGCCAACAGCCTGCAAGGTCTAGAGCTGCCAATGAGAACTACCTGAGAATTAAATTCTTTTTCCTTTCCTTTTCTCCTTCAGACTCCTAAGTTTAGTAAATTGGACTGGAAATGTCAGAAATCTGAGCTATGTGAGGCCATAGGGTATAGGAGAAAATCATGAATTTTCCAGTCCTGGCTCTGCTCTTTACCAGCTGGGTGCTTTAGTTTGTCTCCTCACTTATTAAGTGAGTGGTCCAGTGAAGTAGCATATGTGGAAATGGCAGCAAGTAACAGATACACAGCGCCTGGAGTCCACGTTCCTTGTTCTCACCCAGCCCACCACCCACACCCCAACTTTGGCTCCTCTTCTGTGTTGGAAAATCCAGTGCTTTCTAGCAGGCCATCTACCACTTTGGAATAGCTTCTTGGTGTCATCCAGGCATGTTTGTTGAGCAACCCTGGAGCACAGAGCTCCACAAACCAGAGACATGCCTTAGGGACGACCAGGCAAGCCCATTCCATAGCCCAAAGGACCATTTGCAGGAGAAAAGTTTTATTCTTACAGGTGTTACATAGGAAACAGTGGGTTGATCTCTGCCTCAAGTGGCTTACAATTCATTGACAAAATGTAGAAAAATTTAAATGTAAGATTGGGAGAAGAAAAGTTTGCACTCATATAAATAATAATGAGCAGGTTCTTGTTCATGATTTGAGGATAATTATTTTGTTATTTTAGTATTTACAGACCCATGTGAAGTAATCCTTGAATTTTCCTTTGGTTTAGCCTTCAGTCTCTGGCTGTCATGATGGGTAGCGTTTTAATATGGGATAGTAGGTCCATTAAAATTCCTCCCAATCACCAAGACCTTCTTGGCACTTAACACATTACTGGTACTAAGTCAGAGTCTTGCAGAATTCAGTGTTGTCATCTGTCTGACTTTGTACCTTAATAAACCGGGTCTGTATACTTCCTTTTGCTTCTAATGCTTCTGTAGCCTGTGGTGAGACATCATCCTTTCCTTTATGATAATTGGGTTTTGTTGACCAAAGAAGTGTTTCTGGTGTTCTGAACCTCTCCTGATGGATCTTTTCTCTTCCCTATGAATGTCTGAGGAACTACCAGAGGAAGCCACGGAGAAGTGGACAAGTCCATGAGTTCTGGACTTGCCTTGGCTCAGATGCTTATTGCTTACAGAGTAAAAGCCCCAGTGCTTTCACATATTTAAGAGGTATATTAATGCAGATGAGAAAACTGAGGCTCAGTGAGGTTAAATCATATACCAGGCTACAGGCTACAAGTAAATAATAGAATTAGGATTTTAGCCCCTGGATTCTGACTTCAATCCCAGTGTTCCTTTAACTATTACACATTAGCAGTTAGGGGAAATAATGGGTTACCAAAAAGAAAATATAAGTTTTGCAAAAGGAAGAGAAAGAGTAAGTCTTTGAGTCCCGGTATAGTACCAAGTGGCCACTAGTAAGGACAACTTACATAGGGGCAAAGAAAGTTTTTCGATACCTAGAGGGTGGCTGTGATTCTTAAAAATAGGATAGGCCTCAGGAGAATGGGTCTGGCAGATCAATCCTTTGAATTGTCCAAATGGTCAAGGAGGCAGTTCCTAAATTGGCACAGAACAGGAAGATGCCCACAGCAGATTCTCCAGGGTCCAGCTAGGTGGATGCCTTGTGGAGACAGAGCCCAGAGCCAAGGATACTAAGAATTGGTTTTGTGGGTTCAAGGGGTGAGTGAAACTCTCATCAGATGTGGAAGAACTATGCCAGCTCACCAACTCAGGTATACCTTAAGCCAGGTGTTAAGTGTCTTTGCTTAGCACCTACTTGGTTCAGGAACCTGCATTCAGTGAAGTAGCTCCTTGCTTGCAGAGCTACTCGCCTGTGACCGTTTTAGACTTGCTTTTTGTTTTTAATAAGAATACTAGCCTTCTACTATGTGCTGGGCATCATTCTTGATAGTGAATAATAAATAAGATCTCTGCCTTCCTGGAACATACAGTTGGGCAACCCGGACAATAAGGAGATGTTTAAAGTCAGAAAGAGACCCCTACTATGCAGAGATCAAACAAGGTTATTGTGATAGTGGGTGACTGGGTAGCTAGTTTGGTTAAGTGGTGAAGAAAAGCATTTCAGAGTAGGTTAACATTAGACTGAAATCTGAATGAAAAGAAGCACCCTGCCCTGCCGAGGTGAATAAAAAAGAATATCCCAGGTAGGGAAGGACAAAAGGGGCAAAGGCCCTGAGCTGGGAACATGCTCATAATTGTTGAGAAACAGCAAGATGGCCAATTGTGTCTGGAGTGTAGTGAGTGAGAGGACCAGTGGAATAAGATATGGTGTACAGGGATGAACAAAAGCGAGAAGTTTGGGTTAAACCCCCATTGATTGTTTGAGCTTACTTACCACACTTGAGTTTATAAAGAAAGGGATAAGTGAGCTTTTGTTGAGCTTGGTGCTGATGGCAGTAACCACATCATCTCTAGATCCTGGGATAGTTTGAACAAATGGACAGCAAGAAACCACAGGAAGAATTGGGGCTCTCTTTGGAAGTGGTAGCTGTTTCATTCATTTATTCATCAAATATTTAATATCTGCTAGATGTAGCTAAGTGCTGTGAATATATAAAGATAAGCTAGGGTCTTCCCTGGTGGCACAGTGGTTGAGAGTCCACCTGCCGATGCAGGCGACACGGGTTCGTGCCCCGGTCCGGGAAGATCCCACATGCCACAGAGCAGCTGGGCCCGTGAGCTATGGCTGCTGAGCCTGCGCGTCCGGAGCCTGTGCTCCGCAACGGGAGAGGCCACAACAGTGAGAGGCCCACGTACCGCAAAAAAAAAAAAAAAAAGATAAGTTAGAGCTGCCTAGGAAGCTCACGCTCCTGTGTCCTTGTGGGAATCTTCACGAACAGCCCATCTCAAAGTTACATCTTTAAACTGAGATCTTTATGAATACCAAATCAGGTAATGTCTGTAATAGACACAGCGGCCCTTTGATTTCTGAGTTGGTTGTGGTCTTTCTAAGCAGGAACAATTTAGACCTTTTCCTTAATGCATTTCTGAAAGAGTGCTTGCATCTCTGCTCTTCCTGGCTGAGAATCAGTGAGTGTTGTCTTCATGCTCTCACTTACCTCTTCTTATCCACTCATTCCTGAGGCTTACTAGTATACAATGGCAGAAAGTATTACTCTTTTCCTGGAGGAACATAAAGCGTGTCTAGAGTGCTCTGTTTTCCCCTCTCCTAAGATCCAAGCTGCATTCATTTATCACTGAATATTTCCATTTTAAGAAGCTTTAATTCCAGTAAGCATTGGTGGAGGTTTGAAGCCCAAACATTTTAATGAAGTCATAAATCAAGAAGCCATAGCAGCTTTCTTCATACGTCCTCACACAAAATTATCTGCGGATAGGTTTCCTAAGGTGTTATAGTGCCTACTTCGGACAGGCAGGAGCATTCCCAGCTTGGGTTTTAATAAGCTATAGTCAACACAGTCCAAAAGTGGTACGGAGAAACTTGGCTTCGTGATTCAAGTGTCAGACACTGCATGCCCTTTTCTCATCCCCATGTCAGATTCTAGCTTTGATCAGACCCAGCCTTAAAGTTGCACATGTCAGTGGGCAAATATTTGTTTCTTTACTTTATCCCTGCCCTTTTAACTGCAGTAACCAGTGTACTCACCATTCACATCAGGTCCCAGATTAATATCCAGCCTCATGTACTCATGTTTGGAATTCCACAGCTATTACCTTTATGTGTTGAAATGAGAAAGTGTGTTATCTATGAACTAAATTCTGTCTTAAAATATTCACTTACTTATAAACTCATACTTAATGCAGTTTTCCTGGGCTCAGTGGCTCTCTGTTTCAACATATTGTGTCTGTTTTATATAGTGTCATGTATTATTTAAATGCATTTACTATGAAATAGGACATGCACAAGCTTTGCAGATTGCCAAAGAGGTTGCCCTCTGGGCAGATTTTTCTATGAACTGCATCACTCATGATCTCCTCCTCCTTCCCACTTTCATTTACAGAGCATCCTGATGCCAGGCATTACCGTAGTAACATAGAAAGATTGTTCAAACAGAAATGGGAGAGAGACAGCACTGAGCTTTCACCTTCATGGTTCAAGGTTTCTGTGAGCCCACCAACCCAGTCAGAGGGTCTGGTGGAAGCAGGGAGCCCTACCCCCAAGGTTACTGACTATAATTAGAGATAAGAGTGTTATAATACTTGTGGATTCTGAGAATTCAGTTCATCAGCTATTTACTAAGTACCCACTGTGTGTCATTCAAGTAGCAGGAGATGTGGTGCTGCCTTCAAAGAACCTGTAATCTAGTAATAATACCCCTTTCACACAAAAGGGTTGTTATGCAGAAATCTTAACACAATTTCCAAAAAGAATCCCTTTATTACAGGCATCTTTTATCCAAATCTCCTGAGGATGGGCTCTTGATTCATGATTATAAAACAAATTTTTGTCCTGAATAGCCTGCTAATGGGATGAAAACGTGATCCTCCATTTGAAATATGTAAACAAGCCTTCCACGTTTTTGGAAGTTCTCTGCTGCTATAGATAATGAAGTGATGGTTTATAGAACTTTGTAAGCCAAGTGCTTTGTTCCCTTGCAAAGATCTTAACCTGTTGAGAATACTGCAGGTGAGGTAGTAAGTGCAGAGGTTACAGGAACGCCAGATAGCAGTGAACTGGAAATTCATGTAGTTTTCTGGAGAAAAATAATCAAAATCCCATGGTGGTAAGTTAGAGGGAATGAATTGGAGTGAAAATTAGCTGAATTCCATTTTTCACATAAGCAAGTAGCAAGGAACATTTATGTCATCCGGAGCTAAGTTATTTCTTGAACGTTTGCTACCTCTGAAAGCTGTATCAGTCCTTCAGGTATACTATATATGGTACTGTTTACGACATTACCATTCTATCCTAATTGCAGTTAGATTAAGTGAGTCTTTTCAGTGCTTGGTGAATCTGACTTACAAGTAAAAGTGAAATTTCTTCATGGATCTAAAAGTGTCTTGGTTCATAGATGAGCTCACAATGTTGAGTTATTAAATGATAAACATTAGAGTACTCACTGATAGTAACAGATGATTTATTGGTTTAAATGAGTAGTTTATAATCTCGTGTTTACCTCCCTCAAAGTATTTCTGTGTAATAATAGTTTCTTTCAGAAAATGACTCAATTCCATATAGTATTTTTGTGGTGAAAAAGAATAAGCTAAACAAAAATAGAACGTTATTAATTTTTAAAATTTGACCTTCCCCAATGCCCTGAATGCTGCATCTTTACTCTTTGACTCATTGGAAGGGTGAAAAGTAGCTCTCAGAGTGATATTACTCAGAGACTCTAATGATGCTTAGAAGTCAGATTCACTGGTTTCAGTTTTAATACTATCATGAATTCCAGCCTCTAGAAGGATGGATTTGTAAGCAATCAAATGACCCAAAGTTAGCAACAGAAGTGTGAGAAGGACACAGATAATCCACACACTGTGTAGTCAGAGCTTGCAGGCAGCATCTGAGCAAGTTGGAGAGGTCAGTCTGTCGTGCTGTCCTTCTGCAGACCACACAGCTGCTGCTAGAGCTCAAGGGGGAGACCCCCTGCCCAAGTAACAGCCAGTCTAGCAAGAGTGTTTTCTTCCTCTCTAGCCCGAGAGAAACTATTTCAGAGCAGTTATTTGATGTGTCCGTGGAGTGGTCAATAGCTCATCCTACAAAGGGAATAACTGGTGAGTTATGAAATATTGGGGATCTGGAGGTGAAAATGCTTAGAGTTTAGATACCTGACTTTAGAGGAGTAGGTTAACAGTGTCAGTTCCCCCAAAGAAGGCTGTTCTTAGCCATCCACATTCTCCTGCCCAGTTACTCTTGAGCAAGAACCTCATTTGTAGCTGCTTGTCTGCGGTTAGAGATTCATTCTATGAACTTAGAACTATGACTTTCTTAGCAGGAACACAGCTAACTTGGGTTTAAATTTACATCCACAGGTGACAACACCATTTTCTAGCAAAGATAGCATCATCCACTGCAAGTTGCCATTACATTCTGTTCCTTTCTGCTTACGGTACAAATTCATCACAAAAATAAGGATTGATGGGCTTCCCTGGTGGCGCAGTGGTTGAGTCCACCTGCCGATGCAGGGGACGCAGGTTCGTGCCCCGGTCCAGGAAGATCCCGCATGCCATGGAGTGGCTGGGCCCGTGAGCCATGGTCGCTGAGCCTGCGCGCCCGGAGCCTGTGCTCCACAATGGGAGAGGCCACAGCAGTGAGAAGCCTGCGTACAGCAAAAAAAAAAAAAAATCACTGTGATGGTAATAAACTTGAATTGAACTGAAATAAAGATCCCTGAATATTTTTAAAAAAATAAATAAATAAGCATTGATGTTCTAAGCACATGCACTGGCTTTTGAAACAGTCCATGATATAGGTCTAGACGTGTTTGGAGAAAAGAATGAGACCATGAATGTGCAAAGTACTTACCACAAACAGAACTGGACTTGATTATCTGTAAAACAGGTAATGGTGAAATTACCTACCTTAGAGGGTTGCTGAGGGGACAAAATGAGATAACGCAGGGGTGTTGATCAGGAAAACAGTGCAGGAAGCAGAAATCACTCTAGTAGTTAGAGCAGAAAGGGATTGCATAAAGAGGATTAAGTGCTGACTAAACTATTGGAAAGCCGGGACAGCAGAAGTCAGGAATGGTCAGGTCCAAGCACACACCACTGTAGCAGTGATCCAGAGGTCAGGGACCACCACAGCCTCCTCTAAGCTCTGACAACACCATGGCCAGGATACAGGAATGCTGAATACAGCTGCCTCTCTGCTTGTCATTCTGAGCGGGAGCTGACCTGCAGGACAGTGGCCTCTCACTTGCTTGGGCCTCCAGGTCTCCTGCAGCATGCAGTACACGTCCAGAACACTGCCACAAACAGGAGTTGGGGCGACATGTTTTAAGCCTCAGCCTCTCCAACTAGAAGGAAGGTGGAATGCCAATTGGGAAAACCAAGTCACATTATTTACCACGACAGGAAAGTGCTGACCACGTGCCTGCTGGTCACATTATTTACCACGACAGGAAAGTGCTGACCACAGTGCCTGCTGAAGTCTAGTTATATTCCTGCTGCTTTTGATATTCAGATGTAAGGTAGTACTTTTAACTCCCATGTCTCCATCCTCATTTCCTAGAGCTCTTTGGACAAGTTGATATCTAATGATACCCAGAGACCCAGAACTGTGGAGGGGTTTTTCTCCCACAAGGCTTGAACTTGACACTCCTGGCTTGGGAGGCCCCGTTGATCTGGTCGAGGCTGCTGCCAAAGCTCTCAGGGCACACAACCAGGTGTCCCATGGAACATACAGCTTTACTTGGGGACACCCCTCACTAGCAGATGAAGTCAGGAGCCTCAATTAGAAGTTCCAGAGGAGAAGCAGTTTAGTCCACACCCTATAGAATTGTGCTGTCCAATACGATAACAACATATTTAACAACACATGTGGTGACTGAAATTTAAATTATTTGTAATTAAATAAAATTTGGAATTCTCAGTAGCCACATGTAACTAGTGGCCATCGTATTGGACAGTGCAGACATAGAATAGTTCCATCAATTTCAGCACTTGCTAGAATGTCTCTTCACATGACAGAACTTGCAAGCATAGCTGAACTCTACAATCTTTGCAAGTTTTCTAAAATATTAATGGCATAGAGTATCATTTTAGGGCCCCAGAGCTTTCCCAGTCTGTACTTGTAGTCCTAGGGCTTTTTGGTGACCCCCAAAGTTGCCCTTGGTGTTTGGCAAGGAGAGCCAGGAGTATGGTAGTGGCTGTATGATACCTCACTGACCAGTTGACCACTAATCAAAGGTCAGGTATCCCTGATGGACCAGTCTGGCATGGATACGCTAGGAATCATCACAGCCAGACGGGCAAGGCAGGATCCTTTGATTGCATGTTCTTTCTCCAACATACTCCCTCCAGATAGCTGCTTCTTCTGCCTCTAACATTCTGTATGCCTTTGAGGTTTGATATTCTACCTTGAAGCTTTGAAATAATTCATTAAAAAATTTGTCCTTGAGCTCCCAACCTGTTGGTAGACAAAATGCATGCTTTGAGTTAGATGTGATCACTGTACCCTGTGCTGCTGTACAGTGCTCACAGCACTGGCTCTTGCAGGTGAAATGTACCTTCCCTGCATCATTTGCTGACACTCCAGTGTGGTGATTCTGAGCCCTGTGGGCAGGAGCCTTCATGAACCAATGTGGCTAGCATTCATTCCACACCTACACGTTTTCTGTCTCCACCTTCCGTCCTTGGCAACAGAGCTGCATTGGGAGAATATCCCAAGTTTGGACTTAGCTACACTTGGGCTCCTGAAAAAAGCCTGAGTGAGGCCATTGAAAATGAATGGAATATTCATGATATTTTCTCCTCCAGGTTCTATAATTTTCTTGTATCAAGGCAGATGACAATGAAACTACATACTTCATTATTTGGCTATCCATAGAAATACCTTCACCACCCTAGAATTTAACGTTATGCTTTTGTCTTTTGTTGAAAGTAGCTGTATGTAAAAGTTTCCTGTGCTTTTTGTTTAAAAAAAAAGTATCGAAAACATATTCATGTGTTTCAATGCCTCTTGTGTAAAGAGTTGAGAGATAATTCCTCTTATAATTCAATACTAGAGCAAAAGTTGTCTTTACTGACAAACTTATATGCTACCTCTTTCAAATTGTTAACAGTTGTATAATCCATTCAAATCTCTTTTTGTCTTGCCTCCAAGGAAGCTCTAAAAAAAATTTTTGTTCACTTGTAGTAGTTTCCCTAGCCTAGATTTTCTGGTATAATAATCATCTCCTACCAAGACTTATCATCACTTGTTCTTATTATTATACTTCCCTATATTTAAGAGTTTGGGGGGTTTTGTTATTGTTGTTTTGTTTTAGTAATCGTATGTTCTTATAAACCTCCTGTTCTTTTTGGACATAAATTAAGCATCAATAAATAAATGAATATCAACTTGTATATGAAAAGTCACCTATGGAGACTTTTAAAATGTATATGTCTGGAGCTCACAACTAGTGAGTCAGAATCTCTGGGGGCAGGACTGGAATATGTATGTGTGTGTGTGTACATATATATACATATATATATATATATATATGTATATATATGTATATATATACTTTTAAATCTCCACAGGTGATTTCGATGTGTTCTTCTGGTTAAGAACCACTGAAGTAACTCGGTGGATGAGTGATGTGATAAAAAACTGGAAACTCAGCAGTCAGTGGATTGTGTCATAGCTGGCCCATGTGAGATGGCAGGTCAAGCAAGTAGTGGCAGGTGCTTAAAGAACTTCCAAGAAAAAGGGATATAGTTGCAGTAAAGTCATGATTCCAGGGCAGTTGACTTCCTTCATTTGTTCATTCCAACATATGTAAGTGCCTGTTATGTTTCAGGTACTATGATTAGCACTCAGTATACCAAAATGGCATGGTCCCCTGCCTCTAAGGAGCTCACAGTCTAGTGGGACTGTCAGACATATAGATAACAACTAGACATTGTGATAAATATAGGGATAGAGGCATACCTAGGGCATCATGGCAGCCCAAAGAAGAGTTATCTGGCCAAATCTTGAGGGAAGAGGTCAATGAAGGCTTCCTGGAGGAAATATCTGGAGATCTGGGTCTCAAAGGATGACTAGAAGTTATCCAGGTGAAATATTTTCCCGGAAGAGGCACCAGCATCTATAGCTGCACAACAACTTACCCCAAAACTTAGTGGCTTAAAGCAATAAACACTTATTATCTCACAGTCCCTATGGGTCAGGAATTTGAAAGTGGCTTAGCCTGAAGGGTTCTAGCTCAAGGTCTCTCAGAAATGGTTTGCTCATGCAGCTGTTGGCCGGAAGCCTCAGTTCCTTACCATGTGGGTTTCTTGATAGGCCTGCCCACGTGTTCTTATGATGTGACATCTGGCTTCTCCCAGAGTAAATGGTCCAAGAGAAAGCAAAGCAAAACCAAAATATCTTTTATGACCTAATCTTAGAAGTCACACAAAATTCTAGTGATTATGCAAGTTAGCCCTATGCAAGAAGGGAGGGGACTACACAAGGGCATGAGATCATTGAGGAGACCTTGGAAGCTGGCTGCCACACAAGGACATCAATATTAAGATACAGAATGGCAGAAGAAGCTGGCAAGGTGCAGGGCCTAATCATGAAGGACCCCAACAGCCATCATTAAGGACCTGACACATCATCTATAGGCAGCGCGGAGCCACAGAAGGGAGCTGTAAGAAGAGAAGGTTGGTGTCAGATTTATGTTTTAGAAAGGGCTCTTGGACAATATGGAGAAAGAGTTTGGAACAGAAGGGCCAGTGAGCTGTCACAAAAGTCCAGCAAGATGACACAGGCCCAGATCAGGGCAGCTGTGATATGGAAATGTCTCTCTGCCTCTTTGCTACTCAAAATGTGGTCCGTGGAGCACAATGCCAAGCAGCACTGGCATCATCTGAGAGCTTGTAGAAATGCAGGATCCCAGGCGTCACCCTACACATAATAAAAGAATCTGATTCATATGGACCTAGAAGTTTGAGAAGTACTATTACAAAGGATGCAGTAGAAATAATTACAAATTTGAGTGCTGAGGGAAAAAGAGGGCAGAAGATTGACTCCTAAGTCATATTGGCTCCACTTCAAAGCTAGAAAGCATACTGTAAACATTTTTACCTGAATCTACAGAATGAGTCTAGAGAGCTATGGATTTTCACAGTGTCGCTAATCATGTCATGCGATCTAATAACAAAAAGACATTCTCTTTTATTATGAATTGTAGTCACGTAAATGGTGCCAACAAAGGAAACATACCGAATACTTCCCTGTTGGAAAGCTTCACAATGTTTTCCAATCAGAGTATTTGTTTTGTCTCAGTCTGAAGAATAGAAACCTACATTTTCAGAAAAGAGGCCCTGAGGAATAATATGATAAACAGGGATTTGGAAAGCTACAAGATAGTGCACATTCTGGAAAATGTCCTAATTTCCAGATGACCTTTCCAGGGAAGACCCCTGGGATCAGATTTGGGAGCCAATTAACTACTGAGCCTCACACAGTAAATATCTGCCAGGAAATCCATTACTTGCATTATGGTCAATGGGAGGCACCACCCAGTGGTTTTTGCACTTTCTAAGTACAACTGCCTCCTGTGAGGTCTGCTGGCTGGCAAGCACCCACTGCCATCATGTGCCATGTGCCAATCTTTGCTTTTCTCCTTCCTTCCTCTACCCAGATCTTTACAATTAGGAAAATTATATAAATGAGTTAGTTCTCATCTCAGAACTCAAATAGATATTTTAGCCAGTTCTGCAAAGAAAGAGGGAGGGAGGGAATGAATATATATGAATGAATCAATCAATCAATCAAACCTCCAAAAAATTTACAACCAAGCATTGGCACAATAAGAGTATTTTATTTATGGAGGAAGAAGAGTTTCCAGTGAGTTATTGATCATTTATTGAGTCATTTTTAGGTTGGCTTCTCACAATGATATTTGTTGCCATTTAGAGCGATTAGGCAGTCCCTGACCAATAAATCCAAGGCTACCAGTAATTACAGAGTCTTGGGTAGTAAATCTGTAAGCTGCCTGTCACCTGTAACCTCCTCCTGTGGGATTTCCAAGAATCCAAAGTTGAGGAGAAAGCTGTCAGTAGTAATGGCCCCTCCTGAGCTTTGGGACTTCCATGTCAGTACTCCCAACCCAAACCCTTAGTGAGCATTAAAAATAAGATCCAACTTCTCCTCATGGAAATGAGCTAGAGTTGAGGTAAAGAGCTGCTAATTGAGATCATTCCCAAATCTTGTGAAAGATAAACCTCATTTTCCTCTCTTTGATTATGTGATCTCAACAGGCATCATGTCCCTATTCCTCAGAAGGTTTACTTAGGAAGGCATTCTTGAGATTCCAGAAAATCATCAGTCAGAGAATTTGTGACTTGCCCTCCGCCCCAGCCCCTGACTTCACCTCTCCTGGTCCTCTTTAACCTACTCTGCTTTATTTCATCCCACAGTACTGATCACCTTCTAAACCACAAGATAATATACTTACTTATCTTTATTATCAAGCTCCCTCCACTAGAATGTGAGCCCCATGAGGACAGGGATTTTAGTCTTTTGTGTTTTCTGCTGTATCCCAAGCACCTTGAAAGTACCTGGTACATAGCAGGTACTTGATAAATATTATTTCAATAAATTTGAGATCCTAAAGGACCTTGAAACCTGTAGTGCCTTTGTTTAATGATGAGATTCAAACTCTGAGTTTGTGACTTGCTAGTTTGCAGAGGCAGATATAAAACTCAAACCCAGATCTTCCTCTCAAGCTTGTGTCCTTTTCACCACTTCTGGCCACCTTTAGCTGGTGGAGCTGGGCTGGAGAGTGGAGGCTACTGGTCCTGGTCCACAAGAAGGGACTTTCTAAGGGCTTCCCAGATTTAGGTAGGTATCATGGACATCTTCTGTGCTTGAGAAGACCTTGGTAGTCAAATGTTGCTGAAGCCTTTTGTTTCTTGGTCATATTAGCCAATTTCTGCTGCTAGGAATTTCTCCCTGCCTGAAGAATGGCCCCACCTAAGCACACACAATTCTCCTCCCTAAGTCAGCACACAGCTCTGTCAGGAAGAGTCATAACCTCCACCTCAACCCTCTTTGGTGCACCTTGGGAAGAAAGACTGGTGATGGAGTCACTGAGGAGCTGAAGCCCCTTCCAAGCCATCCTCCTGAAGCAAGCACTGTTCTGACCTTTGAAACACTGCAGGACACTATCTTCTGTGACTCTTTGGTACTTACCACTCCTAGTTACTCCAGATGGTCACACAGCCCAGCTCTGGACCCAAAACCATACCCCAACAACTCGGTAGTCTTGCTTGCCCTCCCCCCTTCCCCATACCACCCTCACCATCGCCAAGGGGCCAAAAAGGAGACTTGTAGAAACCAAGCACGATTGAGCTCACTGAGGGAAAGAGTCAAGAGTTCTACAGTAGAAAGGGAAGACCTAGGAAAGAGGAAGAGGACCAGGAAATAGGCAGGGCTCACAGCCTACAGAGAAACATTGTCTGGGGAGGTGAATCAACTACAATACAGTGTCATTAGAAAATATTAACTTTTTACCCAGTGACTATTATGTTCAAAACCTCTCTCATAAGGCCCACAAACTTCCTTATTACAGGGCTGTCATTTTTCAATAGGAATACTCAGATTAAGCAGTTCAAAAGTGATTGCTTGGAATAATTTCCTACATGGTGTTAAATCTCTAGAGAAAAATGTAGAAGGTCTCTCTGCCCATCAGATGCTGTTCCCTAGAGAGAAGTGGGGAGAAAGGGGGAGAGCAGGAATTAACAGCATGGTTCCTTTGGCTTCACAGGAGCTCCTAGCTAGTGTGTAAGTTAAGGAAGTGTCTCATTTTCAGGGAGAGAGTGATTAACACACCAGGTACTGCTCTGGCTCCCCTGGGAGACAGAGGAGACAAAGCTGGAAGGAGACGTTCACAGGCCATCATGGGCAGCCCCACCTAGAAGCCAGCCTAGCTTGTTTTTATCATTTCTTCTTTCTAGTGCACAGCCCATCCTTATTCCTGCACCTCGTTTCATCCATCTGAATCCCTACTGTGTGTCAGGCTCTGTGCTAGGTATGCTTCAAGGAGGCAAAGATGAGTCCTGTGCAACCTGTCTTCAAAGACCTCAGGTGCTCAGTAAAGATATAAGTAGGTGAGCAAATAATCAGCAGCTATTGGAAAAATGAATGCATCATAATAAAAAGACATTGGCATTGGGCTGTGAGCTTTTAACTGCTTCAGGAGCTAAAGCAGGCCTCTGAGCGGAGTTACCATCTGAACTTGGTGCCTCACAATTTCCCTTAATCAGATTCCCAGATTCTCATCAGTAAGCCCAACCAGGATATCCCCTCCCCTAGGACTTTTTCTGTCTTTTTCCTTTATTCGATGTCTGATCTGTGTGGTCTAACACTTAGAGCATTGAAGGAGCATGCTGGGTCCTTTGTGTCTAACTCAGTCCTCTAGGAGCACTATACACTTTTTTTTCCAAAGGGGGGTTTGTTATAATATCTGAAAGGAGACTTCTGGCAACTTCCTTGAGGTAGGGTCCCATAAACTCTACTCATTACTTCATAGAATCATCCAACTCTAGAGCTGAACTGACCCTCCAGTTTACCTCAGCCTGTTTACAGTTGATGGGCATCAGCCTCGGGAAGCCAGAGAACTGCCCAGAAGGGCTGAATCTAGGCCAGGCCATGGTTCTGTACTTTTTTGGGTACTTTTCAGGTCCCTCCAGAGAACACACATTTGTCAGACTAGTGGAGTGAATAGGAACAGGTGTGACACTCAAGAGAAGGGGTCATGTGTGTGAGGTGTCACTGAGTCATGGAGCTGGAAGGTCATCTCCCCCACCTTCCTCATTTTCCTCACGAAGAAAGAGAATCGGGAGAAGGTAAGCTTAATCTTCTCAACCAGAGGGGACACTGCCCACTAAGGGGGTTTAGAAATGTGTGTGATCATTTTTGGTTGTCACAATGACTAGGAGTGATACTGGTATTTACTGCGCAGGTACCAGGAATGCTAAACATATTGAACAGTCCTATCCAGTGAGGACTCGCCCAGCCCCAGGTGGCAGCAGCACACTGAGAACCACGGGATTAAAGTGACTTTGCTTATGGCGAAAAGAGCCCGTCAGAAGCACAAGGAAACTACTGGTGGTAGTTTACAGAGCAGTAGTTCATCATTGTGTGTGTATTTGGGAGTGGGTCACCAACTCCTCTGAGAACTGATTAAAAATCTCCTCTTTTGGGAAACCTTCACATATACATGAACTTTGCACTTAATTTTAATGGGTTATAAGCCCCTTTAAGCCCATCCATGAACCCCAGGTTAATAACTCTGGTCTAGAAAGAGACATAAAGGTAGAAGAAATTAAATACGTGTATATTTTCTTATGAATAAAGGGGTGTCTGCCTAATAGAATGCATAACAAACGTCTTTTTTTTCCCTATCAAGTGGGTACAGTGCTATCCAGACTATTAGACCCCTTTTTTTTCATTCATCAGAAGCTCTGGAAAATTCACTTGAAAATTATAGCTGATGTTTCTTAGTGAGAGCCAACTGAACACCGAATCTGCTTCCAGCACCTTCCTTCCCTTTGTTGTCCCCACATTAGAAGTGCTGGGAGGTGGGAGTGGGTACTTACTTCAAAGGATCCCTCTCCTTAGCTGTGAAGAGTCTCTCCTGCAATTGTGTGTGTCCTGACTGAGTTAGAAGGACTGCAGATTTAAAGTACTAGTCAAGCTGTAAATCATACGCTGTGTTTTTCAGATTTTCAAAGAGGGCAATTTCTGACTCATTAAATCACTTAAATGGCAAAATGCTCCATTTCAGGATGCTCTGTTCCTTCCTTTTGCAACAGGTAGTGGATTGTCAAGCCTCTGTGGTGCTGTTTTGGAGAGGAGAGGGGATGAGGGCAGGAGAGAGGTGAGAAGAAGAGAGGAAAGATGGGCAGCTCGCTGCCACCCTGTGCGAAAGGACTTAGGGTCAAGTGTAAAAGTAGAGCCAAACAGACATTCTGAATAGTTACCCTTCAAGAACTTTAACTCACTCACACCTGACAGATCTCTCTGGGGCATATTTTCTTGTCCATTTTACTAATGAAGAAACTGTGGCTCAGAGACATTAAATAACTTTTTTTCACAGTTACATAAAATTCCAACCCAGCCCTCTGTGACTCCTAGGCCAAGTTCTTCCCACCCCAGTGCTTCCCAGACACCCAGCTAGCTTGTGTAAATGAGCAAACGCAGCTAATGATGCCTTCAAACTGCTAAAATTACCTGCTCAGCAGGGGCCTCCATACCTTCAAATTACCGAAGCTCCCCAGCTACAGCACCATTCTCAGGCTGCTCTGGGTCTGTCCGGGATGCTGGGGATGAGGCTGCTGACTTTCTTTTAGCTTTCTGATGATCTGTCAAGGCCACACAGAAAACTGTCAAGGCAACATCTCTCATGGGCTTTCTTCCCTCTTTCTCTTGACTTTGAACCTTTCCTTCTATACTGATGGGAGAGTCAAGTGCCTGAGAATACAGCCCCTGAGAGCCTCCCAAGCAAGGCTTGGACACATCAAGAGGCAGCCTGCATCTACATTCACTTAGCTGATGGCTATGTTTAGTCCCCCAAAGTTCCTTGTTCTGCTCCCCTTGGATATTTGTTTTTCCCTCCGTTGAGCCAGACACACTGTGTGCTGGTGGACAAGAAGTCCTTTCCCACTGCCTCCTGTGGGGGAGTCGTACCTAGTGCTGAACAAGTGACTTCCTGCCTACTGCGACAGTGCTTACCATTCTCTTAGGTGGCTAACATCTTATTACTGAATACTTTGTGTCTAGAAGGTGATCTTTCTGAAGGTAGTGGACCTTTGTTTGTACCACTTGCTAAGCAGAAAGGCACATCCCCCTCCCTTGCTGCTGGGTATGATTTTCTACCCCTGACCCGTCTCCAACAGAGTTGATGAAGGAGCTTAGTTAGGTCTGATCAGAGTCTGAGTGAAATTCCACTGCCTCTCTGTCAGGGCACTCACAGCCAAGATCTCCTTTTCTGAACCTAGTTGAAAATTAGCACATCAAATGGAACTAATGAGCTACAGTCTTTCTCATTTTCTTCTCTAAGTCTCATCGAGTTATGCCTGAAACCATTGATTACAAGTTGGTGTTTGATTTTCCTACTTCCTTCAGCAAGAACCACCAACACTCAATCAGACTCTAAAATTGGTCTTAGAATTCCAGCACCAAGTATAGAGCCCAGAGACTGTTGAGAGATTCATCCTTTGAGGATTTTCATTCTGGAATCAGGTCTTTTGAAGGGAAAATAGAAAGAGCACTAAGCCAGGAGTCAGAAGACCAAAGGTTTAGCTCAGGCTCAGCAACTAACTGCTCACACGACCCAAGTCACTTTCTCATCCAGTTTCCCCAACTGTAAAAAGAGTTTGACACTTAGATATTCTCTAAAGCAGTGCTGTCCACTGGTAATATAACAGGAGCCACCTAAGTAATTCTGAATTTTCTAGTAGCTACATTATAAATAGAAAAAAAGAAACAGAGACTTCCCTGGTGGTCCAGTGGTTAAGATTTCGCCTTCCAGGGAGCTAAGATCCTACATGCCTGGCGACCAAAAAACCAAAACATTAAAAAAAAGAAAAACAGAAGCAATATTGTAACAAATTCAGTAAAGACTTTAAAAAGGGTCCAAAAAAAGAAACAGAAAATAATATTTTCAATAATTTTTATATTTTATATAACCTAATATATCCAAAATAATGTTATTTCAGCATGTGATCATATATTTCATATTCTTTTCCCTACTAATTTTTGAAACTCAATGTGTATTTTACACTAACAATGCGTCTCAGTTCAGACTAGATACATTTCAAGTGTTCAGTATAGCCACATGGCTAATGGCTATCATATTGGACAATGCAGCTTTAAAATCTTCTGGCTATTAAGTTTTAAATCTGCCACAGTTCTCTATTTGAAACTATTGAGGTCAGATGCAGGATTCAGAATTTTTCATCTTAACAGGTAATACAATATTTATCATATATTATGTGATACTCCTAGGGGGTCTGGAGCAGCACTCCATGATCAAACAAATATTTCTGTAGCAAAAAGTATGACAGTTCATACCAAGTGAGATAAATGAATATGATAATTAGTATCTTGTAGGTTGAATGTTGCTGGCAAGTGAGTTAAATAAAAAACTTTCGGTTTTCAGAGGGTTTTATCTTTTGAAATTACAGATAAAGGATGTGGATCTGTACCATGAAAACTGTGTGTGCTTAGCTTCAATATTTACTTAGTTGTTTCATTTATCAAAAACCAGCCCAGAACTAATATGGTAATACCGTTGTCCGTTTGCTGGCCATGGACATGGTATAATGGTTGTCTTCTCCCTTATTTTTTCATTTTTAAAAAATTTTTATTGGAGTATAGTTGATTTACAATGTTGTGTTAGTTCCTGCCTTACAGCAAAGTGAATCAGTTATACATACACATATATCCACTCTTTTCCTCCTTTATTTTGAATCTCAGTAGTGACGAGATTCAATCTTTGAATCTCCAGCAAACTTAAAAGGTAATCCATGGGGCCTAGATTTAGGATTGCCAGAGAAAATACAGGACACTCAGTTAAATTTGAATTTCATGTAAACATCAAACAACTTTTTTTTTTTTTTTTTTTTTTTTTTTTTTTTGCGGTACGCGGGCCTCTCACCGTTGTGGCCTCTCCCTCCGTGGAGCACAGGCTCCGGACACGCAGGCCCAGCGGCCATGGCTCACGGGCCCAGCCGCTCTGCGGCCTGTGGGATCTTCCTGGACCGGGGCACGAACCCGCGTCCCCTGCATCGGCAGGCGGACTCTCAACCACTGCGCCACCAGGGAAGCCCTCAAACAACTTTTTAATGTAAGTATGTCCCACACAGTATTTGAATTTTAGATAAAGTTTATCCAAAATTCAAATTTACCTGGCCATCTTGTATTTTTATGTACTAACTCCGACAGGTTAAAAGCTGTCAGAAGTAGACTGCTGCTTCTTATGGGCCAGCTAAAGCAGTGTGAGGGAAGACTTTCTTTTTCATCTTGCATCACATTTTCTCAGACAAAATATACAGAGAGGTCTGTCTGGATGGTTAAGGAGAGTAGAAATCTGGTTTTTAAATTCCAGAATCCAAAAAATCCAGAATGACAAAGAATGCAATTACTAATGTGACATTTGCAGTCCTCATGGCAAGGTCATTGCCAGGGAACTTTGAGCCAAAAGCTAATCTGACATGCTTAATTGACTGTCTTAATGTCCTTAAGAACCTCGTCAGGTTATAAGCCACAAACCAGTCATGCAGCCCTGAGTTAGGAGCTTCTTCATCTCCACCAAGGATTCCAGAAAGAAAACCAAGGAGGGTGAATTAAGAACCATCTCTATTTTTTAAAATGGGAGGTGTTGGGGGGCAGTGGTGGACGTTTGTTGAGAGCATAATTCCCTCTCTAAATGCCTCAGAAATTAAGAGGTGCCAAGAGGAAGTGCTGCTTTAAGAACCATCTGGCTCACCCAGGTGCAGGGATGGGGAGGCTTGACACTTGCATCAAAAGTGGGCTTCAGCCAGAGGTCCTAATCCCTGGGAATTTGTCTTCTGTATGCTAATGAGATGACCCACAGGTTGGGGAGGACCCTAGATAGGTTCAGGATAAGGGCTGGCTGTCCTCACCCCCACTCGAGCCTCCTGAGAGGGGAGAGAGCCTGGAGATTGAATTCAATCACCGATGTCCAAGGATTAAATCTATCATGCCTACACAATGAAACTTTAATAAAAATCCCCTAAACAACAGAAAAAAAGAAAGTGGGTTTCAGCTCCTATAAACAGCATTGTTCCCAGCCCCCCCTGCCTAGCTGGGGGCTTTAAGTCTCTCAGAGAGAGTCAGCAGAGCAGGTGGCAAATTTGACAGACGAAGGAGAGGCCAGCATGGTACCCACTGGTTCAGTGGGCTGCACTCAGGATCTCCCGAACTCAGGTGACATCCTTCCCAATGACTTGTGAAAGTGCTAGGTCAAAAGCACCTGACTGAGGAACTGTTCCAGATTAAAGGAGACCAAAGGGACATGACAAGCAAATGCACTACAAGATCTTGGATTGAACTCTGGATTAGAAGAAAAAAAAAAAAAGTTGCTGTAAAGGACATTATTGAGAGACAACTGGTAAAATTTGAATATAAGGCATTTATTAGACGGCAGTTTTGTCATTGTTAAAATTCCTCACTGTAGCTGTACTGTGAATAAGAGAATGTCTTTGTTGCTAGTTTTTAAGGGTAAAGGTTTTATGGTTTCAAATGGTTCAGAATATATATATATATATATATATATATAGTATTTAGTACATAGAATATATAGTATTCTCTCACATATGTGCACAGAAGTGTGGCAGAAATTAACTATTGGTGAATCTATGTGAAGTGTACAGAGGTTCATTGTACTATTTTTATAACTTCTAGTAAGAATTTTTTTAATAAATTTTTTTTTAATAGAAAAGGAGAAAAGGATGGCAGCCTGGCGAAACCTAAAAACAGATGTCTCAAAAGGGTAGCCATGGGAGGGGGCCAGCTCCCTGAGTCAGGAGCTACTGGAATTCGAGTAGGTTTAGTCTCTCTGCCCTTGAACTTCACTGACTTTCCATTTCAGAGGTCGTGTGGTTTGGTAGGAAGAGCCTGCACAGCAGACACACAGGCCTGGTGTTCCGTGGGCTGCAGGACCCTAGCTGTTTAACCTTGCTGAGCCTCAGTTTCCTAACCTGTATAAAAGGGGTATGGCAACTTACCTTGCAGCCTTGCTGTCAGGATTGGAGGTGATGTTTACAAAGCACCTGGCTGAGTATCTGGCATGTAATAGGTACCCCCCAGCACCACCAAATTAAATATATCTTTGTTTCCACAGAAAGACCATGGTTGGTTGGCTCCAGTCTTTTATTATTTTCAGGCACCAAAAGCAACAGTCTGTTGCCAAGTCTATGGACCTGAAACTCAGGCTCTGCCCCCCTGGAAACCTCCAACTGCAATCGCTGATGGAAATCCTATTCGTTAAACTGCACCGAGCAGTGTTTCCAAGCATGATTCGTTTCCTTGCAGGCATAATCACTCCAGACAAAACTACTGCAAGCCCTTTCTAGACAGCTTTTGAAAATCTTTCCTTCCCCAGCTGCCACACAGCATGAGAAGTGAGATCAGGTTATCAGCTCAGAGGACTGAAAAGGATGAAATTAACTCTGGACTTTTACCTTGAGACAAATGACCTCACAAGACATGGGAGGTAAAAGTAAAAAGAACTGTCTGGGGCTGTTAGTGAGTGGCAGTGACCCTGAGCCAAAAGACTGGGGATAGAACGCTGCTCTGCCGTTTGCTAGCCTGGGGTTCTAGGCGAGCCACTCTGAGCCAGTGGCTTTATTTGTGAGATGCAGATGCTAAGGCTTCAGAGTTGGTGAATTAATCAAAGAGACAAAGTCTGTGGAGGAGCTGGGTAAACTGCAAAAGGCTGTATCGTAGGAAGCCTTGCTCAAAGTGTAGTTCAGCATCAATTTCATGGGGAGACAAAGGCAGACTCTTGGGCCCGACCAGACCTACAGGCCTCTCACTGTTGTGGCCTCTCCTGTTGCGGAGCACAGGCTCCGGACACACAGGCTCAGCGGCCATGGCTCACGGGCCCAGCCACTCTGCGGCACGTGGGATCTTCCCGGACTGGGGCACGAACCCGTGTCCCCTGCGTTGGCAGGCAGACTCTCAACCACTGCGCCACCAGGGAAGACCCGGAATTTACATTTTAACACCACTCCCCAGGCATTCAAATGCACAGGAAAGTTAGAGAAGCTGAGCTAAAACACCACCCTTGAGTTGATTAAGTTAGTACCTTTTTTTTTTTGCGGTACAGGGGCCCCTCACTGCTGTGGCCTCCCCTGCTCCGGACACGCAGGCTCAGTGGCCATGGCCCATGGCCCCAGCCACTCTGAAGCATGTGGGATTCTCCAGGACCGGGGCACGAACCCGCGTCCCCTTCATCGGCAGGCGGACTCCCAACCACTGTGCCACCAGGGAAGCCCAAGTTAGTACCTTTAAAGAGGTCTGAGGGGGCTTAAAACCAGAACTTCCAAGTGGCCTGATGTTTGCTGGAACCTCAGAGCTGCTTGATTTTCACTGTTTTGCCTATTGAGGCTATAAAGTATGTCAGGCAAGGGCCTGGGACACCAGCATAGTCTCTGGTAAACATTAAAAGCACACTGAGCACCCTGACCCAGCTTTTGCCTCAACAGAGGGCTGAGCTAGTCCTCTCTGCCACCCCCACCATGACCCCCTAAGTCAGCTCTGAGAGACACCTGTTACTTCCAAGTCCGGCCTTTTTTCTGGAGACCACCATGTCCATCATGAGACCATCCTGGCTTTTCGAGGGAAAGACTATAAGGGCTTAACCCAAGGTCAGCTGCAAGTAGGAATTAGGACCATCTGTCAAGTCTCCTTTTGCTAACAGAGCAGAAAGGTGGTGTCGACTGAAAACAATTGCACAGCTTAAAAGTTGAGAGTTATGTTTTATTTGGCGGATTTCTTAGGACTTCAAGCACAGGAGGCAGCATCTCAAGTAAACCTGAGAAAACTGCTCCGAGGTGGTGATGTGGGGAGCTGGGATATATAGGAGTCTCGCAACAAAAGGACCAAAAGATTACTGTTAATAAAAGAAAACTAGATATCTCAAGTTAAGGAATTCAGTGCTTTTCTGTGTATGGGAAGATGCAAGAGCCTGGGCTTACTGAAATCATTCCTTTGATATGCACCTCAGCTATCTGGGGAAGTATCCTGTGTTTTAATATCCTGAGTTTCCTCAGGGTGCACCTTCAGGTGGCTGTAATCGATGAGGACTGCGACATCCTTTGTTTACTGATATGGCAAGCAGTATTTTATTTCTCAGTGGTGATGACCCAAATGACCTCTGCTCACGCTTACAAGGCCCTGGTCGTATATCCTACCTAACTCCACAATTTTCATCTGCTTTACTTTGGGCCAAGGCCTGGCTAACTCAGAGCCCTCAAGGGCAGGAACTGAAGGGCCTCTATCCTGGTCCTCAGCACTTAGCTCAGTAGCTGGGCATGGTAAATGGCTGCGCAGTGAATGATTTTGATGAAGACTTCAGCACAATGCTTTATAGATATTAGGTACTCAATAAATAGCTATTGGCTGATTGACTAGGCCAGGGTGACTTTCCTGTTAGGCACCTATAGGCACAGAGCCCAGAACCTGTGACTTCTTCAAGGGACTATGAAAATGTTTCAGACCTGAAGATCGACAACAGAGCTAATGACTCCAAAATACAGAAAGAAAACTGCAAAGTAAACATTAAAATGTGTAATTAGCTGGCTACAATATATGATACTATGTCGGCTGACTAGTCAAGTGCAACTTGACCCTGAGCATTCTGTACAAGTTATATTAAATTGTAGGATGTGGGTACATTTTAACATGTTAAATGTGGCATGAGTGGAGCCTCCAAAAGTTAGTGTGTAGGGCCCAAGAAGGACTTAAAACAGCCCTGTCATAGCAGTCAAGTGACATAGTCCCCACCCCTCCCCTGCTAGAGAGCCTGGAGCAGGGGTGGATGAGTAGCTGCCTTTCAGAAGGAACTGAGGGAAGCTCTTAGGGGGAGCCCCCCTAAGACAGGGGTAAAGAAATGGCACAGCAAAAATCACAGAAGCCAAGATGTTTGAAAAATTATAGGGTTTTCTGTCCCTAGATAATTTTCCTAGTTTATTTTTTGGTAAGGAGAAAATCTTTTGTAAGGAGAGAATTTTCTGCTGCTTGTCTTACTACCCTAGTATTGATTAATGTCATGCCCTGCATCCTGTGGATTTCTATTTATTTCTTTAATCACAGGCTGTAGAGATTGGAGTGGGCTGAGTGTAGGGGGAAAGTGGGAATCACATTTTCATCGGTCTATCCCATTTCCCTATTCCCCTCAAGAAAGTAATTTTTGTTCTAAATTTCCATTGTTACTCATGTCGGTACTGTACAGAACTAAGTGGGAAATGTCCCTTTGCTCTGAGAGGCCCAGTTTAATAAACATTCTTGCAGACAGTAATAAAGGGATCTTTATCAGTTGGCTTTTACTGCATAAACCACCCCCCTCAAAAAAAAACCTTAGTGGCTTAAAACAACCATCATTTATTTAGTGCACAATCCTACTGGTCAGCTACACGGGCTGGGCTCAGCTGGGTGGTTCTAGTTTGGGCCAGACTCTCTCGTGCCCTTGTGCTCAGCTGCCAAGTGAGCTGGGGGGATGGCTGATCTGGGATGGCCTTATTTGGGACTGTTCATCTCTGCTCCACGTGGTCCCGCTTGCTCCAGCAGGCTAGCTCCGGCTTCTTCACACGGACACTGAGCAGGTGTCTAAGAGAACAAACGGTAATATACAACACCTCTTGAAGTCCACCCTCAGAGCTGGCACACTGTCACTTCCACCTCATTCTGGTGGCCAAAGCAAGTCACACAGCAACCCAGATTAAAGAGATGGGGAAATAAACTTTAGCTCTTAATGTGAAGAGCTTCAGAGTCACATGCAAGGGGTGGGGACAGATACTGTGAAGGGAAGAACTGTAGTCATTTTTGCAATCTCCCAGAGTCACATCAAAAGAAGTATAGCCCTGAATGAAATCAGTAAATAAGGCTTAAACTGCCAGGGCAAAAGAAGAGAAGATGAGGGGTCAGAAGAGTCACATATTTAAATGCAGTCAGACTGAGGGGGCCAGGAAATGAGAGCCAGAACCTCATCATTGCACTAAAGTTTACAAAGTTGGTTTTGATGGGGAAATTGAATTCTGCTTTAGGAAAGGTGTGTGTGGATATGGTTCTGCCAGATAGCTGTGCTTCAAACGTCTGCAGTAACATAGCATCAGATAAAAATTAACCTTGCAGTAGACACCACGGACAGTTGGGAACAACCACGGCTGACTGAGCATCTTTCTTTGTGCCCTGTAACCAAGGATAGAGAGGTTTAAACAAAAAATGTTATGTCATGTGGCTAAGAAAGAGGCAAGCAGAGGTGGCACTTCCAGACAAAAGCACAGGAGTAGTTGGCACACAGTTGGTGATGGAGGAGGGTTACTATGTCGAACAGCAGGGGGCTGGTTCGGGGTAACTCTGCTCCAGGTCCTGACTCTGCTGCTAACCAGCTCTATGATGTCGCCCAGGTCACCTTCCCTTTCTGGGCTTTAGTTACCTTCTCTACCAAATAGGAGAATGGGCTTAATCATCTCTGTGGTTCCTTCCGATAGTGAAATTAGGATTATTGGGCTGAGTACTTCAACACATAACAGCTTATCCCAAGAAACTCTACAGAGGGAAAAGAGTATTCTTAGACCACTGTAACCCTGGGCTCTAGTGGAGCTTTCCTGGCCATGGGCCTCTCTGCCAAACCCAGTCTGCTTTTCTTTGAGAGAGAGTAATTATGCAAATAAGATCAGAAGGGACTCTACAGAGATTTAGAAGGTTTTCTCCCCAGTTTTCCGGTGCCATTTTAGGCAACACGGGGCCTTAACACAGTCCTCTTATTGCTTATCTCCTTGCATGAATTCTTCACATCTGGCATGCTTCAGAAACTTTCTTTGACTTGGCCTTTTAATTCACCGATGAATTGGATCACCAAGAAGTCTTCAGGTGGTACCAAAGAAGGCTCTCCTGTGCCTGGTACTGATTAGACCACATACCCTTGTCCTGCTCTTGCGCATTTCCATTTGCCCGTCGTGATTTCATTTCTCTTTCTCTACCGTTGTGAAATTAAGAATGTGTTTCCTGTCCCCATCTCCATTCATATTTTTTGTCAAGGGTGAAGTCCATTGCAGCAGTGTTTGTAATAGTGAAAAGTGGGACAAACTTGAACGCCCATAGAGGGAAGAATGGGTTAATAAAATAGGGCACAGCTATTTGAGGGAATACAGTACAGCAGTGAAAAGGAGCAAGGTTTATTGGTATTAACATCAAACATTTTCCAAAAGATATGGAGAAATGGGAAAAACAGAATAATGTGTCTAGTGTGGTATTATTTACAGAAAAGGTAACTTAAATGATGTATTTCAAGGTACGTGTAGATGTGTGTACACAAGGTGAGATTGCTCAGGAAGAACACATGAATAGATAACAGCAGTTTTCTCAGGTCAGCAGAGTAGATGGGGGGTAGGGAGAGTAATGAGAATGTTTGTTTATCTGCGTTACTTAGATTTTTAACATTAAGCATATAGTCATATGTATTTGTGAAATTAAAAAAAATGTTAAACAGAATTTCTTGTAAAGAGTTACGTGGTGATGGTTTATATTTACCTCTGGATGTAAGAAAATAAGCAAAAAGTAGGAAAAACTTGCTTACTTGTTCTCAGATTAATAACCCAGAATCCTGGATGTGGAGATGTCATAAACTTTCTGACCCTTCAATGTGAGGGAAAATAACACAACAAAGGTTGCAATAAATAAAAAGCCCATGTACTCCAACCTGGACAAGAACCATCTGAAATCATCTGCATTTCAGGTTTTAATTACTCTGTCATTTCAGTTTTGTTCTCAGAGCTAATTCTGAGAAGTGACAGCTTTTTTCAAATACTGTGCAATTTAATTACAATTAACTCCTTACAATTTAATTATAGGAAAGTACTATTTCTTCATAATCTGGGCAACCAGAAAGCTCATGTGACCAACAGCTTTCCTCTCTACTCTGCTTTCTGAAAATGAGACAAATAAGAGGCTGAAATCGAGGATCTTTTCCAAAAGTGCCTTTCAGGTTCTGTTGTAGGATCAGTCCAGATGACGCTTAATTTCTTACACCTTCAGCAGTTATAGTACCATATGCTGATAACTGCTGTTTATAATGACGCACGTTCCTAATGCAACTTTGGAGATTTCAAAGAAGGTTAAAATGTGGGCAGTATCTGGTGTTGCTTTCTGTGTTTTTGAAAATTATACTCCATGTGCCATTTATCCGGTGCCTCTCAGGTACCCAGAAAACTCATCAATGGCCTCTCCAAACTGAGAGATGTTGGAGAAAAGACCTGTGCAGAGTGTCTCCAGGCATCAAACGTGGACTAGCTACAGGGCCTGGTGGCTGCTGTACTGCACAGCACGATTCTAGCACATTCTGACAGGGAGTCATCCTGGCCAGGGGGCTATAGGGTTGCATGGTGCTCAGGGTTTGGAGGAAGGGCTAACTTGCCTTCCACCCAGCCACATCTTCATCCCCCCTTTGGTCTCTTGTTAAGTCCTCAGCTCCCAGGCAGCCAGAGGAGGCGGCATCTAGTCCCTGCAGAGCACACATGCCCTGTCCAGCTTGGTGCCCTTTTCTTTGGGCCACACCCTCGGTCTCTGTCAGCAGGTCAGAATCACTCCACTCAGAGATCAGCCCTTTCCTCCACCCTCCTGCCCCCTGTGGCTTCCGCCCCTTCCCAGAGTCCTATCAGTGCACCCACAGAAAAGGCCACTTGTTCAAGGGGCCGGCATGGTTTAGGCCTCCTGCCTCTCTCAGGCAAGCTATTTCTTTCTTCCTTTCTTTCTTTTTTAATTTTATTTAAGTATAGTTGATTTACAATGTTGTGTTTAACTTCTGCTGTACAGCAAAGTGACTCAGTTATACATTATACATTCTTTTTCATATTCTTTTCCATGATGGTTTATCACAGGATATTGAATATAGTTCCCTGTGCTATACAGTAAGACCTTGTTGTTTTTCCATCCTATATATGATATTTCACATCTGCTAACCCCAATCCTTTCCTCCACCACCCCCTCCTTGGCAATCAGAAGTCTGTTCTCTATATTTGTGAGTCTGTTTTTGTTTCATAGGTGTGTTCATTTGTGTCATATTTTAGGTTCCACATATAAGTGATATCATACAATATTTGTCTTTCTCTGTCTGACTTACTTCACTTAGTATGATAATCTCTAGGTCCATCCATGTTGCTGCAGATGGCATTATTTCATTCTTTTTTATGGCTGAGTAATATTCCATTGTGTATATGTACCGCATCTTTTTTATCCAGTCACCTGTTGATGGACACTTACGTTGTTTCCATGTCTTGGCTATTGTGACAACAGGTTCTCCTTGTCCCTTCAGTCAGATGGCCACCTTCCCTTGGCGATGACCCTACTTGACCCTATTCTCATGGGGCAGGTGCCTTCGCCTTCTCCACCAGTGGCTGCTGAGGCCCCTGGTTGGCTACCTAGCAACTGGCTGATGTTTTGAGTTCACCTCTTTCAAAAAATGGCTTTTGTCTCTTCTTCCCATGTTATTTTTCTGAGTTGCTGCCTATTCTGTTCGGGCCCTCCCAGATTAATGCCAAAACCCTGACTTATTCAAACCAAGAATGATCCACAACCCTCCTTTTCTACTAGTTCTTGCAAGAACATTTCACTTTGTCTTTTGTGCTCCACCTGGCTTCATGCCTCAGTTCTGTCTTCCAGTTCACTAAATCACTATACAGTTTACTCCATGCATTAACATTTCTTAATTTGATGAACATATATTTAATTACCAATATTTTAATTGGTAAATTTTCTTATTCTTATTTTTGCATTCTTTGCTTTCTAATTCCTTTCTCTGTTTTTCAAGTGGAAGGTACTGCTTCATTTAGTGTTTTTGTTTTTTTCTGTTATGACCCAGGAGTGGAATGGCTGGGTTTTATGGTGGTAGAACTACATCTTAAAATGTGTGTTGAAGCTCCTGCTCCACAGCAAGATGGTGAATGTGGCGAGACCTGTGGGTGGCTTGGTTCAGCTCCCGTCACACCATGACTTCGGTCTTCGTCCTCCCTGGACTTTCCACCTGCTAAAACTGCAGCCCCAAGAAGTAGCTAGAAATGACCCATTTTTCACTCTACTTTCACAAGCAGAAGAGCCCCACCTCAGCCCCTGACCTCAAGCTACGAGCCAGGTTCCCACCCCCTAGGTCCTGTGAGTACCATTAGTTCCTTTTTCCTGCCAGAGCCAGACTCCATCACTGTCTGCCTGCCTCCAGACAGACACCCTGCTGGCCTGTGGCTTCAGCAATTTTCACTGCTTTAACTTTCTGTTCCATTTCTGGCCCATGGGTATGTTTATCTTGTTATTTAGTTCAGCTGTGTCCTTTTGGTTTTCTATTCTTACATTATAACTGGCATTGCTCTGTGCTTGAGGCCGGGGGGCAAAGTGGGAGATACATCAAAACACGAACTTACAAAGCTGTCTTGGCCAGTGGTGATGTCCCCTCCAATACCTTTCTAATCATAACACACAAATAAAGAGTTTTTCACTCCTACATTCATCATTCCCCAAGCCTCTGGTCACAAGTATGAAAGAATACAGTACAATAGGCTCTCATTAAATATTCGTTGAGTGAATATATGAAATACCAAATCTAAAGACAAACGTCACTCCAGAGCAAAACCCACAAACTTTCAGTAAGGCCCTTCTGTATTATCTTAATGGGATGATATGAAGTGTGTTCAAAACTCTATTCCACTGAGCCACACAGGCCCCTAGAAATAGGACAAGCACATAATTTATTATCCAAAACCAGACACCTTTGAGAGTGAAAGAGAATGTTCTTAATAATTACCCCAGAATAACAGACTTAAGCTGGGACTCTGTCCAGCAAACCAGAGTGAACGGGCACCTTATCCTGTGACCAACGCGGCAGTGTTTAGTTTCATGAGATTCTCACATCAAGCCAAGTGGCATCTTCTTTTTGCTCACTTTTCTGTTGATATTCCAGGTGAGCGGCCACAGCAGTGATTTTATACCCTCTCTTCTCTGGTCCCACCCATCCTTCCCTTCTTCTCCAAAAAGTTAGTCAATGTTTTTAGAAATTCAGTATCCAAAATAGGAAACTAAGATCATTTTTCTGGATCTCTTTCTCTCCTGGTACCTCCTCCAGATCACTAAAGTAATCCATTCTATATGACACTCAAGCAAAACCCCACACACCAAGATTCCTCTTTAATACTTTCCCTAACACCCCTCACTAGTCTTGATTTCCTTTCAAAAAAAGCCAGCATCACTCTCCATGCTCTCATCCAACCAGCCGTGACCCTGAGAGCCCTCGGCTGATCCAGTTCCCTAGTCATTCAACAGCACGCCAGCCATTCTACCCCAGGCTCTAGGCTCTAGCTCTAGAAGTGGCAGTCATGTTATGGTGCAGCAAGGCAGTATACCTGGTGTTCCTGTTATCCACTGCTGTGTAACAAACCACCCTAAAACTCAGCAGCTTCAAACAACAACCATTTCATTATACCTCGTGGTTTAAGATGACAGGAAGTGGAGGACAGGGTTCAGCTGGGGGATTCTTCTGCTCCATGGGGCATTGACTAAGAACGCTTGGTGGTATTCGGCTGGCAGGTGGGTTGGCCTGGAGGCTATCAGACAACTTTGCTCATGTATCTTAACAAGGACAGCTGGTAGCCTGAGCTTAGCTGGCACTGACTGTCAGCTGGAGCACCCACATCTGACCTCGCCTGCAGAGCAGTCTCAGGGTAGTTGGCTTTCTTGCATGGCACTCAGGGCAGCCAGAGAGACTGTCTCAAGACAGCCAGATAGACACTGCAAAGCTTCTTATGACCTAGACTTGGAGGTCCCAGGAGTCACTTACATTGCATTTTATTGATCAAGCAAGTCACTAAAGCAGATCAAGATTTAAATGGGAAGGGAATTAGGCTCTACCTGTCAATGGGAGGAATAGCACAGCATTTGTGGTCATCTTTATCACACCTGACTTTTTTTTTTTTTTTTGCGATATGTGGGCCTCTCACCGTCGTGGCCTCTCCCGTTGCCGGATGCGCAAGCTCAGTGGCCATGGCTCACGGGCCCAGCCGCTCCGCGGCATGTGGGATCCTCCCGGACCGGGGCACGAACCCATATCCCCTGCATCGGCAGGCGGACTCTCAACCACCGCGCCACCAGGGAGGCCCCACACCTGACTTTTATTTTTTAATTTACTTATTTATTTACTTACCTATTTATTTATTAATTTTTGGCTGTGTTGGGCCTTCATTGCTGCACGTGGGCTTTCTCTAGTTGCGGCGAGCAGGGCTACTCTTTGTTGCGGTACGTGGGCTTCTCATTGCGGTGGCTTCTCTTGTTGCGGAGCACGGGCTCTAGAGTGCAGACTCAGTAGTTGTGGCGCACAGGCTTAGTTGCTCTGCAGAATGTGGGATCTTCCTGGACCAGGGCTCTAACCTGTGTCCCCTGCATTGGCAGGCGGATTCTTAACCACTGCACCACCAGGGAAGTCCCACCCCTAACTTTTTAATGATCCTGAAAGGGACTCCAAAATGTGATCCACATGTTGTACCTGTATCAGCCTAGGGCTACAATAGGACAGCAGCAAGAGGAGCAAAGCATTATAGAAACCTCCGGCCCCTGGCCGCTGACCAGTCGTGAGCATGCCTGGGTATCCAGTGAATGCACAGGTAGGTCTTGTGGCTCCATCTCCACTGCCTTAGTAACCGAAAAAGCTGCTCTTATCACAAAAGCAGGAAACAGACCAAACATGAAAGATGTAGAGGACAAATGTATGGATACCAAATGTATGGGGAGAGGGGTGGGGTGGGAGGAATCTGGAGACTGGGATTGACACACATACGTTATATTGATACTATGTATAAAATGGACAACTGATGGGAACATGCTGTATAGCACAGGGAACTCAACCTAGTGCACTGTGGTAACCTAAATGGGAGGGAAGTCCAAAAGGGAGGGGATATCTGTATGTGTATGGCTGATTCATTTTGTTGTGCAGTGGAGGCTAACACAACATTGTAAAGCAACCATACTCCAATAAAAATTAATTTTAGAAGAAGTACATAAGAAATGGTTTCAGAAATGCAGGAGAAACAAAACAAGAAATAAAGCTATTAAGAGCCTAAAAAAAAAAAAAGGGATTGATTCTTCATGTACACACTGATATCTGCTTCTCTGATCCTGTTTTCTTAGATTTTCATCTAATTAATACTCACGTTCTCTATTTTTCCAGCTCGAATATTGAATCCTGTGCTCCTCTTTGCTTTCAGAGTAGGCAGGGAGGCTGTACAAGTAAGAGGTTCAGGTCCCTCAAAGTCCTGCCTCGCTGCCACAGGAATTGAGAGTGTAGCTGACAAGAAGGTTCTTGGTAGTTTTAATAATTCACCTGCTCCGGACAGTTTTATGTAGTGAGGTTCAGGAGATGATGAGCAGATTACTGATAAAGAATATGGATTAAAATTCTCCCAAAGCCTGACTTATAAAACCTTTTTAGAAGTAAATCAAGGCTGAGTATATTTATGGGTATGAGTGACCTCTGTCAATGAATCCAGGAAAAACTGTTTGAACGAAGCACCTGCAGTATTAAAGGATATGATACAGTGTCTCACATGCATTTACTTCCTGAACAAGCTACTAACAGATACAGTTTTATTGAGTTCCTGCCTTCCTAAGTTGCATGGAGGTTAACAGAGTTACTTCTAGCCAGTTCACTCTGTTTTTTAGAATGATTTTATTTGCTGCTTTGTATGAGATTGCTGGTTGTCTTTGAAGGGAGCTAGATTGAAATTATGATGTAATGTTGATAGCAAATTATAATAAAATGAATGTTGTGAGAGAGGCTATGCTGATAAAATTCCAAAACAACTTCCCAGTCTAAGGTATGCTCAGTGCCTAAAAGAAAGGTATGCTGGTTGTATACGGTTTGGTTGTAAATTTTGCCCTTGGGCTAAGTAAAACCCAAAGAATTTTCATTAGGGCCTCTCTCAGATCAGTAAACCAAACAGACTGTAAATCAAACAGTACAGATCAATAATTTGTTCAACTTTGTTGAATACAGATAATCACTTAGGTTCCACAGCAAACAAATTCAGGAGAGCTGAGTGGAGAATTTTGCTGCTGTGGTATAAAAGTCAGAGGAGTGCTTAATGGTCCCATCATCACCCCTCACTCACTTAGGCTGGGTTCAGGATAATGGACCCAGAGACCCCAAGATGGGAATCTAAGTTACATTTTAATCAAGCCTCAGGAGGGAAGGGAGAATTATGTGTAATGATTAATAGAAAATAGCAATTGTTTCTTGCCCTTATAATCAGTTGTACACCTCGTGCCTGAACAGCTGTTTAGATTAGCAGCTATGCCCCTCACAATCAAATGTGTATGTGGGCAGTTACATGAAGGTGTTACCTCTCTCCCTAAACTGATTTTTCCTAGTTCTTCCAAAATCATGCTATACTAGATTAGCAGCATTCTGATATACTTAATTTAGCAAAACCCCACTGCATCTGAAGTGCCAGAAAGTAGGAAAGAACTTAATCTTCTCTCTTACCCAGAGAACATTTCTACCCAGAACCAAGAAATCAGACTAAACTCAGTGTGGCTCGGTTGTTTATAAAAAGCATCTGATGCCATTTGAATGCCATGTACTTTCTAAGGTGGGTACACAAAATTTCTTGTAGAGAGAATGTTTGCTAAAATCTATGTGTGGAATGGTGAGTGCATTTGCAGCGGCCCTGTTCTCTGTGATTGTGGGTGTTCCTTTATATTGGGGAAAATCTCAGGAAACAAACTTCTTTTTACCTATATGACACATCCTGGGAGCAGAGCAGAGTGCTTGCATGTGGTAGAACTGCTGGTACTGAGAAGACAGTGGTAACAATACCTTCCACTTCAGGATGCCCAGCACTTTGCTGAATGCCTTACATTTATTAATTCATTTAATTCGCATGAGAAACCTAAGAGGTGCTGAAATACTTACAGATGAAACTTGGGGTTTATGTCTCAGTTTGGGGGAACAGAGTATACAGGGTATGCTGGGCAGAGTTGGCCATAATTGAATGGTTTGGGGTCTTAGTGATGGGATATGTTTTATTCTGTGTGCTTTTATGTAGGTCTGATATTTCTTCGTAATGAAAAGCAAAACAAAACCTAAGAGGTAGATACTATTATTTTCTCTTTCTTATAGATGGTGAACCTTGCCCAAGGGTTTGCATCTAACCACTCTATCCATGGTTCTGAAACAGCACCACAGCTCCCCATGGTGCAGCAGTGGGGGGCTGCAGAATATTTAAGTTGTGGGTGAATGCAGAGCAGTACCCCACACCTGTCATATACCACCTGAACTACTAGCTCAAATTTGCAGTGTCCACGTTAGAGCACACTGCATTCCTGTGATGATAGCATATCTTTGTGAAACTGGCTTTTTAGCACTTGTGATAAAATAAGAACTGAAGGTTCTGGTGTCCCATCTGATTCTGGGGTTTGAGAAATTTTCCATCCCTAATAGGTGCACATATCCCATTAGTAAATAATTACAGTATTAAAGAATAACATTAAAATATTTTTTCTTTCAATGTGTATTTCTTTTCAGATGGCTACTAACTTGTTAGGACATAAATACGTCTTAAGTTTTTTGGTCCCTGTGAACCAAAGTTTTGGGAATCCCTGCACTAGACTACACTGCCTCAGATGTGGAGGCTAAAACATGGAGTATCTAAATGTCCCCTGTGCTAGGTCACCTGCTTCATTGAAAGAAAGGCAGGTTCACAAAAGGCCCCAAATAGCCAAAGCAATTCTGAGAAAGAAGAACAAAGCCAGAATCATCACACTTCCTGACTTCAAACTGTACTACAAAGCTGTAATAATTTAAACAGTATAGTACTGGCATAAAAATAGACACATAGACAAATGAAACAGAATCAAGAGCCCAGAAATAAATCCCTACATATACAGTCAACTAATATTTGACAAGGAAGCCAAGAACACTCAGTGGGGAAAGAATAGTCTTTTCAACAAATGGTGTTAGGAAAACAGAAAAACCACATGCAGAATATAATGAAATTGGACCTCAGTCTTAACACCACTCATAAAAATTAACTCAAAGTGGATTAAAGACCTAAACATAAGACTTGATATGGTAAAAACCCTAGAAAAAAACATAAGGAAAAAGCTCCTTGACACTGGTCTTGGCAATGATTTTTTGGATACAACACTAAAAGCACAAGCAAAAAAAGCAAAAAAAAAAGTGTGACTACATCAAACTAAAAAGCTTCTGCACAGCAAAAGAAATGATAAACAAAATGAGAGGCAACCTATGGAATGGGAGAAAATATTTGCAGACCATTTAATAGTAAAGGGCTAATATCCAAAATATATAAAGAACTCATACAACCTCAATAACAAAACCAACAACAAAAACAAGTAATCCACTTTAAAAAATGAGCAAAAGAATTGAATAGACATTTTTTCCAAAGAAAATATCCAAATGGCCAACAAGTACATGAAAAGGTGCTCAATATCTCTAGTCATCAGAGAATCAAAACCAAAAATGGAGATCACCACACACCTGTTAGAATGGCTACTATCAAAAAAACAGGAAAAAACAAGTGTTGGGGAGAACGTGGAGAAAAAGGGAACCCTTGTAGACTGTTGGTGGGAATGTAAGTTGGTTCAGCCACTATGGAAAACAGTACAGAGATTCCTCAAATTAAAAATACAACTACCGTAGGATCCAGCAATCCCTCTTCTGGGTATATAGCCAAAGGAATTGAAAACAGAGTATCAAAAAGATATCTACAGTCCCATGTTCATTTCAGCATTATTAAAAATAGCCAAGATATGGAAACAACCTAAGTGTCCATCAACAGATGAATGGATAAAGAAAATGTCATATATGTACAGTGGAATATTATTCAGCTGTAAGAAAGAAGGAAATCCTGCCATTTGTGACAACATGAATGGACCTTGAGGGCATTATGCTTAGTGAGATGAGCCAGAAAGACAAATATTGTATGATATCATTTCTGTGTACAATCTTTAAAAAGCCAAACTCCTAGAAACAGAGAGTAAAATATGATGGTTACCAGAGGCTGGGGAATGGGGGGATTGGGGACATGTGAAAGAGGACAAACCTGCAACTGGAAGATGAATGAGTTCTGGAGATCTAATGCACAGCATAGTGATTACAGTCCACAATGCAGTATTATATATTTCAAAATTGCTAGGAACCTAAATCTCAAATGTTCTTACCACAAAAAAAAAAGAAATGATAGTTGTATGACATGATAAAGATGTTAGCTAAAGCTTCAATGGTACTCATAAGGCAATGTATAAATGTATCAACTCAACGTGTACATTGTAAACTTACACAATGTATATGTCAGTTATATCTCAATTTTAAAATGTGGTTTATTCATAAAATGGAATATTATTCAGGAAGAAAATTCTGTCACGTGCTATAACATGGATGAACCTTGAAGACATTTTGTTAAGTGAAATAAGCCAGACAGAAAAGGACAAATATTGTATGGTTCCACATATATGAAGTACCTAGAGTAATCAAATTCACAGAGACATAAAGTAAAATGGTGGTTGCCCGGGGATGGGGAGTTAGTGTTTAAAGGGCACAGAGTTTCAGTTTGGGAAGATGCAAAAGTTCTGAAGGTGGATGGTGGTGATGGTTTCACAACAATGTGAATCTGCTTAATGCCCCTGAGATGCACACTTTTTAAAAAAGGTTGAAATGGTAGATTTTATGTTACGCATATGTTGCCACAATAAAAAATAATCCTTGCAAGAAAAAAGGAGGGAAGGAGCCGGTGGGGAGGGAGGGAAGGGAAGAAGGAAGGAAGGAGGGATGGAGGGAGGGAAGGAAGGAAGGAAGGATGGGAGGGAAACAGGATGGTTCATCCACTTACTCATTCACCCATACTTACAAAACACCTACTACTTGCCAGGTGCTGTGCTAGGCACGGCAGTGAACAAGACTGACAAAAATACCTCCCTGATGGGGCTTATATCCTGATGGGAAGACAAACAATAATCAGAACGAACAAACAATAAGCATACATATATTAGACTTGATAAGTGCTAAGAGGGGCACAAAGCAGGCCAGGAGCATAGAAAATGTGGTGGGGCAGGAAGGAGGTGACATTTTAGATAAGGTGGCAGGGAAGGCCTCGCTAAGATGGCAGTTTGGTAAAGATCTAAAAGAGGTAATCGAACTATCAGCCACTTAACTTTGTTAGTTATCTCTTAACAACAACAACAACAAAAATAGACTAATTCAGAAACAGAGCCCTGAAGTTAAGTTGTACAACAAACAGAAACTTATGAGAACTGGCCTACATCATATAGAATAATTCTTGAAAAAGCAAAAGAAAACTGGTGTATAACTTTTCTTCTCCGTGGATAACCTCACTTCACTGTTTTCAGTGGAACCTGAACTTGGAGAGTGAGGGAACAAAGATAATAAATAATCACACCAGCTCTGTACTATACCTCAATTACAATGCGAAATGAAGGGTCCGGAGATTTTATGCAAATAAGAAATCATGTTCTCATGATTTGAGATGCTAAATGACACTAGCTAAAATGCTTAGCTGTTTTAAATGGGATCTACACTGTACTCACACCAGCTGCTCACATAATAACAGCTTAACAATATTTTGTTTTTGTATGTAGATGTTTTATGAATTTGGGAGTGGAGGGCCATGAGGAGTTGTTTTTTTCTTAAACTATGGGTAATGTATAGAAGTCAATACCGAAAATGTTAATGGCAATTAGAACCACCAGTCATTCAGGCAGTAGGTTGTTTTCCTTCTGGCACCCTTTTAAAACCTTATAAATGGAAATATCAGAAAAAAAAAAAACGTTTAAATTACCACCACTGGATTTCTTTATGGGACAGGTGCAACCTTCATGGAGCTGTGCAACTTCCCTGAACATCACCCAAGAGAAAATTGTAGATTAATTGATTATAAGCCCCCGATGTCCTGTGTTCCTCAGCTTGCTTGTTGTCTTGCTTCTGTGTCCTTAATGAAGCCATCACACACAGAGAGCAGGGTTCCTGGAGGATCTGGAGCCATTTCAGCCCCTTTGCTTTCCTTCTTGGCCTCTCTCGGCTCCAGCCTGTTAACAAGCACCAGATTATCTCTCTGCCACCTCACCCCTTCCCAGAAAGTTTGGAGTTAATCCCTCTGTAAATCATCTCTTATTAAAACCATTTTGCAGAGCAGGATCTGCAGTGGTTCCCAATCCTGACTGCATACCTAAATCTCCCCAGGAGCTCAATAAGAACAGAAGTCTGCATTTAGTACATATGAGATGCCCACGAATTTGTACTTTTAAGTGACTGATGATTCAGTTAGAAGACACTTCATGAGACTCTGGAAGGGTGAGTAGAAGTTTACCAGATTGGCAAAGGGAAGAAGAGAATTCTTTTCACATGGATATAAAATGCCATGTGTACAAATATGGGTGAAGATACGTGTGTGGCAAGTCCAAGGAAGTGCGGGTTTTCAAACTCCAAAAAGTGTTTGGATGGAAGCTATTTTGTAAACATCAGCGTTTTTAATAAGATTTCTTTTAATAAGGGTCTCACTGCCAAGCTCCCCTCCAGCTCTGCTGTTTCAGCCTTACCGGTGGTGGGTTCCTTGCCCAGTCCTCGTAGGCCCAGCTCCAGAGTCTGGGTTGGTCTCAGGCTTTCCTTTAATCCTACCATGGCTGCCTCTTGCTTGTCCTTTGCTTTGGCACTGCTTGTCTTCATAAGAGAGATAAACAACATGGCTGGAACTTGGAACTTGGCTGCTTATGAAATACCTCAGGCAGGAGCAGCCCACCCCAAAGTGCTCTGCAGTTGACAGTGAGTTTGTATGGTTTTTAGCCTGCCCACTATGGGAACCCCAGAGACAGTTTCCATCAAGTTTTTCAAGCATCTATCCCATACTCTCAAGTACAAAGTCCTGTCCTCCTTCGCCCAAACAGACAGACAGGTACCCTAGCCACAGTTTCCTTACTGTAGGATTCGGAATTGATTATTATCAATTTGATCGAACAAAGTTCTGTGAAGAGCTCTGGGCTTGAGATAGGTGACACTTGGCTTCCCGTTCTGTTTCATATGCTGCTAACTTATTTAACTTGAGCAAAATCGCCTGGCCAAGCGAAACGTTCTCTCCTGTCTCAGTTCCCCTTTCTATAAAATTGGTATAATAGCATATGCTTTATGTACTTTTTTGCTGCCAGGAATAATGGAGGAGATCTCATGTGAATGGAGTTTTGAGAAAAGGGGTATAGGCTACAAATTGGTGCTATTTCTTAAGAACAATAGGGAACAGAACCTTGTGTAATTCAACCTTGTAAGACAGGTTGCTTTGTCTGAGACATAAAGAAGAATCAATTTACCAGTAGGTACCTTTCAGGAAATTTTAACTCTCACTGATAGCGTTTCCATCTAGACAGTCTGCCATTCATCAGAGGATCTGGCCTCAGCTTTCTTCAACACTGAACCCGCAGCTGGAGTCAGTCATGCCTTCCCTTGGGTTCCCATTGAAGTTAGCACTTCCCTCCCTGAAAGCCTTTTCATGCTCTTCAAGGTCAGAAACCTTCTTTGTATCTGTCCCCAAGCCTAACACAGGCCCTCGCACATAGTAAGCCCCTAACAAATGTTGTCTATTAAATGAATGCTTGGACACTGTCCAGCGTTGGATTAGATGCACTTTAGGCTACAGATTAGCACAATACACATTCCTGAGTTAGAATGAATCTTAAGGATTCATCTTACCAACTTCCTGCCCTTAGCCAGAGCCAACTTTCAAGCACCTAACAAATTAGGGTCCTTTATTTTCAGTTCCTTCCTGAGAAGGACATTGAGTGGTTTTCCTGGCCAAATCGTTAAGGATCCTTTGTGCAGCTGAAGTCCATTTCCCCTTTCTCCACTTAAATGAAAGGGGTAGAACATGCCCACATTTTACATATAAGAGGGTTTTTTTAAATATAATTGAAGACTTTTCTTATATCAGGGTCTGATCTAGTTTAGGTTGGAAGCAGGGACCATCCTCTCAATTAGAGTACAACAGAAGAGCTAAGAAATTGTCAGCTTGAATTTTAGAATTACTTCCAGTGACAGCTGGCAACATGGGAATCAGCTTCAGCACACAGAGGGGAGATGCTGCAGCTTGGAACATCGCCATACTTTTGCCAAAGATAGACTAGACTAGTATGCAGAAGATCTTGAATTTCTTATGTCTGAATATTAATTTCCTACTCACTGAAGTGTTTAGTTCTCTGTGATGTGATTTGAGTGAATTTAATTTACTAGAATTGCTTTTTTGGATAATGAACATTTGTATTTCTCCTCTTTATAAAAATACAGGGCATCTTCAGGCACAAGGAAAGTGATAGTATTAAACATAAAGAAGAAGGTTTTACTGTCCAGTAAAAATCTCCCAACCCTAGAGCTGTTTTGAGCTGATAGCAACATGGCTCTAAAATTCTTTGAACTTCTAGAAGAATGTGGTAATAAAAAGTGAAACTACCATTTGTGATATTTGTTTTACTTTTTTAAAAAATACTAATTCAGAGTTGAGAAGCCAAAGAAAACTATAAAATTGCCTCATGATGACTCATCTCAGGATGTTTTCTCTACTTCCTTCAAATATGGTTATTTCCGGACAATTTAATTTAAATACTGGTGTAAGGATTATTTCTGGAGATGGGGGCTTTGCTTTTTGTGATAATTCCCTCATCTGCAGAAGGACAGAATCAGTTTGATTCCCAAGTAGCAATATTGAGATGTATTTTTATTGGTTTGCTTGATTATTTTTTAAACTTCTGTCACTGTTGATGGAAACTAATTAAAACTAAATGCACATCAGCTCTTATTAAATGACTGCTACTGAGATGGTGGAGTTCAGGAAATGACAGGCCAGCCCATCCCCTTTAACAATGTTGGCCAATTCACAATCGGGGTAATTTCAAATTTATGAGATTTCAAGCATCCATATGTCCTTACTGTTTCCTGAAGAATTCTTTTTAAAGAAATGAATGTATGTGCCATTTCAGTATAATGAGAGCAGAACCACCGACTGAATAATGTACATTCCTTGCCTGAAATAAAATCTCAGCAACGCTAGGAGTGTTACTGTGGGCAAAAGCATTTGGGGTTTATCTACCAAGTTAAAGGCTATTTTCAGCTACTCCCCACTATGTACTTTTATAACAACAAATCATGGGAAAATAATGAATTTAGATAAAAATTGAGATGCTAACATCACATGTTATTAGCATATAGGTCATAAGCTTTTTTCTCATGTTTGTTTCATAAAAAGGACAAGTTTAGAGATTAGTGTAAGTTATGCAAAATTTTTGATGCAGAAACTAGGCAAAGTTTGCCCCAAACCCTGAGAATCATAGCATTTGAGATCTGAAAGAAGCCTTTTAGAGCAACTCGCCAAGAGGGAGGGATGGAGAAGTGGGCAGAGCAGAGCTCTGGTTCCATCCCTGCTTGCCATTGTCCAGCCATGTGACCTTGGACCATTAAGTAACCCCGTGGCTCACAGTTTCCTTATCTGTAAATGGAAATGGTGGTAACACCTCTGCCTACCTGGAAAGTTGTGAGCATGAAATGAAATCTCCTGGAAGCATGTGAACTATAAAGCCCAACGTCAGGGTCAGTTGTTATGATTTAGAAAAAACCCTTACTTTTCTGATGAAGAGCAGAAGTGTGTGTGACTTGCCCAAGAGCATTCTTTGGCAAAACCAGGCCTGGAATCCAGGAGGTCCCAACATCCAGACCAGGCTCTTCATATCCCCTAGGGACACTGAGAGAGCCGGGAAGGAGATAAGGAGTGCAATCTTAGGGCCTCCACTGGCTGCTGGGCCACTGGTTATGGTACTTCACCTCATCCACTACAGACAGATAAACAGTTCCAGGCCAGAGGCGATGCAGCTGCCCCCCTTAAGGAGGGAGAGCCACGGCTCACCAAGGCCCACTGGATGAAAACAGCCTCTAGCCAACAAAGGGTAATGGGACTGTCAATCAGGGAACAACCTCTTCTCCTAAAACGAAAGAACAAGACAGACTGTTGTAAGACTGGGAAGGGTTCTTGTCTAAACGATTTCTCCAAAATTCTCCCTTATTTCCACTCCTGCTCCTAGTATGTCTAATGACTGTGTGTCCACCCTTAACACGCTGGTTCACATATTAACAGAAGTCCCTTTTTTCTTGGTTTTCTCTTAGTCGTGTTTAAGTTTTTTAAAGAATTTTACTAAATACTAAAGGCAGGCCAAAAACAAACTAAGCCAAAGTAATAAAATTAATATTAAAGCTATCAAAGTAGTGAAGTCAGAATTTAAATCTCAGAGTATCTGCTCCCAAAGCCCTTGCTTTTGTGAGTTCATTAAACGTAAAGTAACGATTACATTGTTAAAACAGGAGTTACACACAGGAGGCAAGGTGCTTAGAACTCACAGGAATTTATATTTACACACAAAATGCATGAAAAATCTGTTGCACAAAAAAATCATGTTTTTGCCTCTGTTTCTAGGATGCAAAGTATCATATAGCCAGGCTAACCAGGAAGTACCATGTAAGCATAAACTGTTAATACCAGGTTATTAGGCTGCCCCCAAAAAACACCCACAGAAAGCAGTAATCTGACATTTTCACTGAACTTTATGCTTATCCAGATCTCTGTCTCGCTCCTCATGGGGAGATGGACAGGTTGGAGGAGGGACCTGCCTGAACCAAGGCCACCAATGTGGCAGGGGCCAGTGGAGCAGGACAAGGGGTTGTTGGGGCCATTGGTGCACAGTGAAGCTGCAGGCCAGCACGAAAGGCCAGGAACAAACATGGGGGAGTGTCAGGATGACTGCTGGAAACCAGGTTTGAATGAAAATGTGTCTGATTCAAAAGTATAGAATCTAAGGAGACAGCTTTCTCATTAGGTGGGAAGGCAAATGGAGAGTACGAACCAGTGAGGATGACGGACCCCTGGTGATGTTGGCTTTCCCCACTGTCTCGGGGAGCCTGGTCCTCAGATGTCTCATCAAGTCAGTAGAACAAGACCCAGGTCTGAGCTGAGTCTCAGATCCTCTTTCTGATGGAGGTCAGAACAGCACTGGGCTAATAGTGGCTTTTCCTTAAGTGCATGCAAGTACGCTAATAATGCTCATTAGGCGAAGTGCTCACTCATTTAATTCAGAGCATCTCATTGTGTCGCTGTGTCGTTGCCAGGACAGATGTGTGCATGGCTCAGGCATACTTCTCTCTGCCTGAGACAGATGTCGGGATATTGGGCCATGCTGGAACAATGCCAGCATGTTTATTAGTGACAAAAGATTGTCAGCCTCCCTTCCCCTAACTGAGGTTTTCATTTTGTAGTTAAAATGTCGATCCCAGCTCAGGAAAAGAAAGAAAGATTTTGAGAGAGGTAGAGGAAGAAGTAGGGGAAGCTGGAGAAAAAAACTGAACGTGACCGAGAGGTAGAAGAAAAAGGGAAAGCTTGGGGTCAGTTGTTTCCTATCACTGAGATGATCTAGGTGATTTTTGATTCCCACACATGACTGGGATTCACCATGGGAGAGATTAAAAATGCAGAATGCTGGCCCCACCCAGAGCTACTACTTCTTAAAGCCCAGGGACCTGTATATATTTAAGTTCCCCTGGAGTGGGCTGTGGACCAGACTTGAAAGCCACTGGCTGAGGCAATCTCTAAGGTTTCTTTGTATCCTTGAGAATCTTTTCTTATGAGAAGGGAGATAAAAGGGGATGAGGGTAAACACAGAGGGCAGGACTGCTGTATCCAAGTTGCTTTATTCTGGAGAAGAGGCTGCCCTCCTGGGGAAGGCTGATAAGATATCAAGGTCAGAGGAGGAGAGGGAGGGATGCTTGGGGTTGGTGTGGGTGTTGATTTCTTTTGTTGGAGTTGTTTATTTCACTAACTGTGGACAAGTCTCTGACAAATGAGGGTATTCTATCCCTGCCTTATAAGTCTCAAATGTTTTGATCTCTTTGATGTCTTTGTCCATCTAATTGGGCAAGATGCTCTGAGCTTCTGTCCTCCCCCCATGGACCACACCACTATCGAATCAGGGAGTAGGCAGCAAGGAAGTGCCTGTCCACTGACTAGTCCCTCTTCCCGCTCCTGGCTGCTAAAACCTCCTTCCCCAGTTATCTTCCTCTTTGAGGATATTCTTATGAGTAGGTTTCTATTAACTCTTTTTTTAAATTTTTTTTAATTGAAGTATAGTTGATTTACAATGTTGTGGCAATCCCTGCTGTACAGCAAAGTGACTCAGTTATACACAGACATTCTTTTTTTATATTCTTTTCCATTATGGTTTATCACAGGATATTGAATATAGTTCACTGTGCTATACAGTAGGCCTTTGTTGTTTATTCATCCTATACATAATAGTTTGCATCTGCTAATCCCAAACTCCCAGTCCTTCCCTTCCCCTTGGCAACCATAAGTCTATTTTCTATGTGAGTCTGTTTCTGTTTTGTAGATACACTCCTGGGCATATGCCCCCAAAAAATTATAATTCAAAAAGATACATGCACCCCTATGTTCATTGCAGCACTATTTACAATAGCCAAGACATGGAAGCAGCCTAAATGTCCACTGACAGATTAATGGATAAAGAAGATGTGATACATATATACAATGGAATACTACTCAGCCATAAAAAAATGAAATAATGCCATTTGCAGCAACATGGATGCAATTAGAGATTATCATACTAAGTAAGTCAGAAAGAGAAACACAAATACCGTATGATACCACTTACATGTGGAATCTAAAATATGGCACACATGAATCTATTAACTCTTGGTAGAGCAGCCAACCCTCCCAGCTCCGCCAGAAGGACCAGGTGATTCATTCCAACCAGGGGCTCAGGAAGAATGTTTCCCTCCCACTGCCACCTCACAAACCTTGTCAAAACTTCCTTAAAACTTACAAAAGCTATACAGAATGTCTGGAAAGCAGAAGGTGCCCCTGAATCTCAGTACAACTGTTTCCATTTTATGTAGTCCCTTGATTAATTTTCATATTCATATTTTATATAGAGTACTTATGATTTTGTGGGACCTTTTCTATTATAAGCATTTTCTTCATTGCTGCATAACCTTGATGATGATCTTTGTAACAGCTGCAAAATTCTCCACCTAGAAAAGGTACCACTTTGTTTATCAAATACAGTACTTATGTAGTGCTTTCCATGTACCAGGTACGCAAATATTATAATAAATATTAACTCATTTCATCCTCATAATATTTATAAACTCATTTCACACTTCTAACAACTATCATGCTAACAACTATCATGCTTGTGTTATAGATGTTATAGATAAGGAAATCGAGGCTTAGAGAGGTTAGGTAACTTGCACAAGGTCACACAGTGAGTGAGCGACAGAGACAGGCATATACTAGTTTGTGTTCACAACCACTGTGCAGTGCCGACATTTTAGTTAACTGTCCTTCTACTGTTTAACATTTAGTCTGCTTACAGTTCTTTTTAGAATTATAAATAACTGGAAAGAACGTCTTATTGCTCATGGCTTTTTTCGCTCTTTCAGATTACTTGTTTAGGGTAGGTTTCCAGGAGAGCTGCCTGCCCCACTTCCTGTTTTGAGCTGACAGAGAGAGGTGGCCATCCTACACAAATTCCCACTGAGGAAACCTGCACTGTGGGGAAAAAGGACACTTTCTCGTGAGGTTGTTAATGCTTGATTCATGGCAAGTGTAATCTAGGAACAATCAAGGGAAATTATAAAGGTTGCAGCCTAGTGAAGGTGAAGCCTGCTGACGTTGGATGACGCCATGCAGCCTGCTGTTGCTCACTGCCTCCTGGGCGACCTAGAGGTCAGAAAGCCACTCTTCAAACAAGAAGAGCAAATTGTTTCTATTTATTTCAGTGGGGAAATAAGAGTAACTCTTCAGTGGCAAATATCTTAACCAGCCAGTTGGTGAGTCTAATCTTTCTCTCTTAATCTGGATGTTTTGACAACCTGTAAACACAAGTCAATTTCGAGGTCAAGCTCAAATCTCCAGATTTTCTGTATAGCTGCAGATGGGGTTGGCAATCTTTTTGGAATGGAGTGAACATAGCTTCAAGGTACGTGTCCTGAAGCTACGTTTGTATAGCAAGCAGGATTTTTCCTTCTGCAGTACAATTTTTTTAGGGGATGGCTTAGCGTGGAAGAGCTCTTAGAAATTATGCCCCCCTCCACCCCTGGGCCCACCACAGGATCAGTCAAGTCATGCTTAAGATTTTTGAGTGACGTTGGACCAAAACCATCAGAGATCTTAGTCAAAAGGCATTGTTTTGCTTTTTCTCCCTTATGACACAGGCCCACTGTTCTTCTCTGCCTAGTATGGTACTAGAAATAGCAACAACTGAAACTTGTTCCCATTCCCCCAATCCAATGTATATCTTCAACCTGACACACATACACACACAGACTCTTCTCTTGGACCACCCTAATGATTACAATCATACCTCTGTTCCCCTTTCTCCCCAATTATAAATGTAATTATCATATCTCATTAACACATTTTATTAAAATGGTCTTCCTAGCACATAGAAGTGATAAATCTGAAAAACAGAGATAAGAACAGGGGAAGGTCAGAGTGAGAAGAAAATAGGACTAGCTGATTTTTTGCCCTAAGTTTTTGGGAAATTACGGTGAGCCAAAGAGGACTGCGTGAAGTGTGTTAATGGCATAGTTAGAATTCATAGGTTACCTGACAGGTCCTTACCTTCCTTGCTCCGCAGCACACTATATCATTTATCAAGACATTGGAAGTCTCAAAAGTGTTTGTTCAAAAGATAAAGGATATTTTTTTTGTGGTAGAAAAGGAGGAGGAAGTTGGTCCTAACCACAATTTAAGAATATAAAATAAAGACCTAAGTAAATAAGTCCTGAAGGAGAGTGATAAATGTCCAGGGGCTGTAGGCAGCATACCTGATGTTGTTGCCTGGCAACTTCAGCCATTCCTGGAGCAACAGAGTCCCAGGCAAAGAGGGAAATTGGGGATGCATTCAGAGAGCTAATTTTACCACCCCTATCCCCTGTTGGCTGACTATGAATAGAATTGGGTAAGGGACTCTGTTTCGAAATGTACCCAGGATTTGTTTCAATCAGGTATGGTAAGACAGAGACATGGAAATGATTGTCGTGAAGGAATGTCTCACAGACCCCTAGAACGAGTAGGCATTGGCATGCCACACAGGGCCACATGGGGAAGCACCAGGGTCAGTCAGGAGGCAGAGGGGAAGCATGGGCGAGAATCTTTATTGTGGTTTTCATGGGAAGGAGAGGGCGAGGCAAGGTAAGCAGGGCAGACAGGTTTAGAATTGGCTAATTTAAATAAGTTTAGTGGCATCTGGACAATAAATTGCCCATATCCTGGCCCTGGGGTAATTAGGGCAGAAGGATAGTATCCTGTGCTGCAGGGGCCTGATACCAGGAGTTAAATTGTGGGAATGGACTCAGGATTGGTTGGCCTGCATGTCAAAGGCAGGCTCACAGGTAAGTTTACAGTCTCTAAGAATTAGCTCACCCTGGGAGGGGCAGTCCTCCCTCAGGTCTGCAAGGCCCCAGAGGCCAGAGCATACAAATACAGAAAATAAGAAAATATAATTAATACAGACCCTGATACAACATAAGCAAAAGGTCTACTGTCTGTTTTGCGATGTAGGAGGTATCTGTGTTTTAGGGGCTGGCATTCCCAGAGTAAGAAAGGAACCCTAAAAAGCAACATTAGAAAGATCTCCTGTTCTCTCCTTGTCCAATTGAAGTCCAAGAACATGGCCAAACAGGGTGCCTCAAGAAAAGCCATTCATTTTTCAAGATGTGCGCTTTAGGATCTAGAGGACATTGAAGCATTTTACACAGTACCAACATGTAGTCCATGAGGTACAGGCTTGAAAGGATAACTCCAAACAGTGCAGGACTCAGGACTAGTCATTTTGATTATCTCAACACAGAAAAGTGGAGAATGCCTTTTCCTCAGCTCACCTGACAGGTTTAACCAGGGTTCTGGCATGAACTGTATCATTTCCAATCACGTATAGTGAGCATTGCTAAAAAGCAGTATTTGGCAATACTTTATTATGCCATTGTTGAATTAGTTTCAATAATGAGAATAAACATTTGCTGAACCTTTTTTTTTTTTTTGCGGTACGCGGGCCTCTCACTATTGTGGCCTCTCCCATTGCGGAGCACAGGCTCCGGACATGCAGGCTCAGAGGCCATGGCTCACGGGCCCAGCCGCTCCGCGGCATGTGGGAACTTCCCGGACCGGGGCACGAACCTGTGTCCCCTGCATCTGCAGGCGGACTCTCAACCACTGCGCTACCAGGAAAGCCCTGAGCCTCTTGTGTTTGTAAAATGGTTTAACAAGCACCGGCTGGCTCACTTGTTAATAATTTCTTTGGGGGATTCTTTTTTTTTAAAATAAATTTATTTATTTTTATTTTTGGCTGTGTTTTGTCTTCGTTGCTGCGTGCAGGCTTTCTCTAGTTTCAGTGAGCAGGGGCTACTCTTTGTTGTGGTGTGCAGGCTTCTCATTGCGGTGGCTTCTCTTGTTGCGAAGCACGGGCTCTAGGTGCATGGGCTTCAGTAGTTGTGGCTCGCGGGCTCTAGAGTGCAGGCTCAATAGTTGTGGCGCATGGGCTTCGTTGTTCTGCAGCATGTGCGATCTTCCCGGACCAGGGCTCGAACCCGTTTCCCCTACATTGGCAGGCAGATTCTTGACCGCTGCGCCACCAGGGAAGTCCCTGAAAAGGCTATTTTATGCAATAATGATTTTTGTACCCAAGTCCTAGTCTTTGTAAGAAGGTGAAATCAATACATATACATAAGAGTCTAATCTGCTCTCATTTACTGATAAACCAGCAATGTCTTTACCAAGAAAAGTCAAGTCAGGAGACACTTGTTAAAACTAATTACTAAGCACTGCCAACCTACTTTCCTCCTATTCCTATTTACTGCTCTACTTCTGACCTACAGCGGATCAGAAACGATCTGTGACCTTCATTGAAGCTCAGGCAGAGCCAGCAGGTGCCCCAACAGACATGCTTCCTGCCACAGGCCAGCCCCAGG
>NW_006785406.1:4237665-4286482 GCF_000442215.2 Lipotes vexillifer | reverse complement strand
GCATTCCTGGAGCCCCCCACCCTCCCCAGGCAGCCCTGAGTGTGAGAGAGCAGCAGTAAGCCTCGTGGGGCTCTGACTTCACTCCTTGCTGGGCCCTCAAGCCTGAAGTGAGGTGTTAAATGAGACAGTGGACCTCTTACCCCCTGCCCTGTTTTTTAACTGTCTCTTGATGCGTTCTGCTGGTAGAGGCTAAAGTGGTCCAAAAAATATGATCAGAACCAGAGGCCTGTTTGATAATAAAGCTTTTCTATGGGAATTTTTTCTACGACACCCACCTCTAATTTTACAATATAACTCTAATTATAGAAACAGGTGTTCTTTAGAGCCAACAATGGTAGCAAATTTCTCAAGAAGAATCACTGTGTGTAGTATTTATATATTAGAGTTGTCATTTTGAAAACACTTTTACATGCATTTTAATGGTAACCACTGTATTTGGAGGATGTACATGCTACATACTCTGCCTTACATCAGCCAGGTCAGTGAGGGTCCCCATAGGGAACAGATGGCCCTCACAGCGGGGAAGTGAGCAAGTTTTGGACCTTTCAAAGGCAATGTTTCATAATAGTGACAAATCTCATAGACAGTGAACTTTATCAAGGTTTGCCAAAAACAACTCTTTTTTGGGTGCCTTCCTAGACACCCCACAATGTATAGAAAATCAGTGTAATGTAATAAGTTGCTGAGTGAGAACACTTCTGAAAATAGCTTCCTAATATCCTTCTCCTAAAATCAAGAAACTTGAGCAGCGAAGGAATCTGATCATTGTTTATTCATTATTTATTCATTCGTTATGCAATCTTAATGAAACATGAGAGCCTGCCTTAGTCATTAAAAAAACGCATACACTCTTAAAATGAGTACTATTAATTTACTAACCCAGGATTGATTTATGAAGGTTAAGGCACCTGTAATTATGTGACAATTCACTTTGCAGAACGTTACTGCTATCATAATGAAAATATCAAGGAAATCCAATTTCAATTGATTACTTTGTTGTAGTGGGTTTTTTTTTAATCTATTGAAAAGTCAAATGGTTGTATAGTTATGTGGTTGCTATTTCCCTTCTGCCTAAGCAGAAAATTGAAGTCTCTTTCTGTTAATGTAGTTTCTGACTCTATAACTATTCCTGGCTTGGAGCTCCACATTTCCCATGCCTTGTTATGTAAGCCAACATAGCCATGTGGCAGCTACTACTTCCAGTGTCTCATGATGTGAGATCCAGGCTCATCAAGATATACTAACAGGGCTTCACCATCCTAACAACTTCTGAGCCCAAACCTGCAAAATGGGAATAATTATCATCTTCGTTGGCTGTCATGATGATTAAATAGAATAAATGTAAGAAAAGGAAACATCATGATGTCATAATGCCTGGTATATACTGCCTGGCTCAATTCTTTACCTTTCCTACCTGTGCCATAGAAGAGCTGTGGTCATCTCACTCCAAAACAGTACTTGACATTCTGATTCAACCATGATCATACAAGAATGGCCTGACAGTGGAAGCCTTCTATATTACATTTTCCTTCTGAAATTGGCTATACAGATGGTCCCCAATTTATGCTGGTTTGACTTAGGATTTTTCGACTTTACAGTGGTGTGATACGCATTCAGTAGAAACTGTAATTTGAATTTTGAATTTTGATCTCTTCCTGGGCTGGCGATATACAGTACAATCCTCTCTTGTGATGCTGGGCAGTGGCAGTGAGCTGCAGCTCCCAGTCAGCCACGTGACCACAAGGGTAAACAAGCAACGTACTGTACTTACAACCATTCCATCTTCCACTTTCAGTACAACATTCTATAAATTACATGAGATATTCAACCATTTATTATAAAATAGACTTGGTGTTAGATGATTTTACCTAACTGCGGGCTAATGTAAGTGTTCTGAGCTAGGTAAGCTAGGCTAACCTGTGGTGTTCATTAGATTAGGTGTATTAAATGCATTTTTGACTTGTGATATTTTCATCTTACAATGGGTTTGTCGGGACATAGTCCCATTGTAAGTCAAGGAAAATCTGTACTGATTCTTTTAACAGCTTTATTGAAGTATGAATTACATACCATAAAATTCACCAGTTGCTGGGGAATAGTTCAATTATCTTCATAAATGTATGGAGTTGGACTTCCCTCGTGGCTCAGTGGTTAAGAATCCACCTGCCATTGCAGGGGACACGGGTTCGAGCCCTGATCCGGGAAGATCCCACATGCCACAGAGCAGCTAAGCCCGAGCGCCAAAACTACTGAGCCTGCACTCTAGAGCCCGCGAGCCACAACTATTGAGACTGTGTGCCACAACTGGAAGATCCCACATGCCACAGAGCAGCTAAGCCCGAGCGCCAAAACTACTGAGCCTGCACTCTAGAGCCCGCGAGCCACAACTATTGAGACTGTGTGCCACAACTCCTGAAGCCCACGCACCTAGAGCCTGTGCTCTGCAACAAGAGAAGCCACCACAATGAGAAGCCCGTGCACCACAACGAAGAGTAGCCCCCGTTTGCCGCAACTAGAGAAAGCCCGCGCACAGCACCCAACTCAGCCAAAAATAAATAAATATTTATTTAAAAAAATATGTATATGGAGTTGTGCAACTATCACCATGGTACAGTTATAGAACATTCTATCACTGCAAATTTTCCTCTGCCCGTTTGCAGCACCTAACTGCCACCACAATCCTAGGCAGGATTGGTTTCTCTATAAAGTTACCCTTTCTAGACATTTATATAAATGGAACTGTATAATATATTCAGTCTTTTGCACCTGGCTTCTACATTGTGCATGATGTTTTTGAGGTTCATCTGTTGTGCCATTGTGTTAGAATTCTCCAGAGAAATAGACCAATAGGAAATGAATAAATATATAGAAAGAGATTTATTATAAGGGATTGGCTTATGTGATTCCGGGAGCTAAGATATCCCACAATCTGCCATCTGCAATCTGGAAGCCCAGGAAAGCTGGTGGTATAGTTCCAGTCTGAATCTGAAAGCCTGAGAACCAGGCTAGCCAGTGGTATAAGTCCTAGTCTGAGTCTAAAGGCCCAAGAACCAGGAGCGCCATTGTCCAAGGCAGGAAAAGATAGGATATCACAGGTCAATCAAAGGGAAAATTTGCCCTTCATCTGCCTTTTTGTTCTATTCAGACGTTTAAAAGATTGGTTGATGCCTACCCAAATTGGTGAGGGCAGTCCTCTTTACTCAATCTACTGATGCAAATGCTAATCTCTTCCAGAAACACCCTCACAGACACACCCAGAAATAATATTTTTTCAGCTATCTGAACATCCCTTAGCCTAGTCAAGTTGATGCAAAAAATTAACCATCACAAGCATGTATCAATATTTCATTCCTTTTAATTGCTGAATAGTATTTTATTGTATGGATATACCACATGTTACTTATCTTTCATCAGTTGATGGAGATTTGGACTGTGTCCAGTTTGGGGCTATTAAGAATAATGCCTCTATGAATATTCATTTATATGTCTTTGTGTGAACATTTGTTTTCATTTCTCTTGGGTAGCTTCCTAGGAGTAAAATTTCAGGGTTCCATGGTAGGTCTGTGTTTATCTCTTTAAAACTGCCAAATTGTTTTCCAAAGTGGCTTACCATTTTACACTCCCACTAGGAATGTATGAATATTCCAGTTTCTCTACATTATCACCAACCCACACTTCTCTTGTCTTTTTTGTTACAGCCAGTCTAGTGGATATGAAGTGATATTTATTGTCGTTTTAATTTGCATTTCCCTGATGACTAATAATATTGAGCATCTTTTCATATACTTATTTGCCATCCATATGTCTTCTTTGGTGAAACGTCTGTTGCCCGTTTTTAAATTGGATTGTTTGTTACTGAGTTGTAAGAGTTCTTTATGTATTCTAGATACACGTCTTTGTCAAATCTATATTATGCAAATATTTTCTCCTGTAGCTTATATTTCTGTTTTTGTCTGTGGCTTACATTTTCATTTCCTTAATAGTATCTTCTGAAGCATGGAAGTTTTTAATTTTGATGTGTTTGGTATTATTTTTGAGAACTCTGCCCATCCCAAAGTCTGCCCAATCCCACTGGAGGATTACTTGCATATATCATGCCCTTTACCCTAAGGACTTCAGTGTGCATTCCCCAAGAATGACCTTCTCTTACATAACCACAGTGCAGTTACCGACTTCCCTAGATATGCTTTCATCTGATCATCAATTACCTATATTCCAATTTCACCAATTGGAATGTGCTTCATAGCATATTTTCCTCCTGAACAGGATCCAATTTAGAATCACACAGTTCATTTAGTTGTCATGTCTCTTTAATCTGGAACACTTCCTCAGCCTTTCTTTGCCTTTTATAATATTAACAGTTTTGAAAATACACTTTCAAAAAACATTAGCCAATACATATATATTGACAGTTTTGAAAATTATTTTAACATCATTTAAAAATACATTTTAAAGTAAATGTTCTTTGCTTTTTCTCTGTCTGACGTTTCCTCCTGATTCCCTTCATGTTGTGCTTCTCAAGTCGGAATACCACTTAGGTGATGGTGTGTCCTTCTCAAGGCAACACATCTGGAGGCACACAATGTCCATCCGCCTCACTGATGTTAATTTTCATCACCTAATCAAGGTGGGTCCAGTTTTTCCACTGTTTAACTACCATTTTCTCCTCACATTTAGTACGTCCTCTGATTTCTTTTTGGACCAGCATTTCAGATTTTTCTCAGTGTACCTGGCAGGGAAAGGAACTGCTCCTCTACTTGCAATACTGCAAGTAATTGCTACCCCCTGTGAAGAGAACATTGATAATGGTATTAAAGCCTGAAGACCTTTTTAATGTGTATTTAAGACTTTTCCCTAATGCATGGATGATTAGAATTAGAGAAAGCTGCTACCAAATGGATGACAGTTTTCTTATCCACTGTAATCTAATACAAGATTAACTCCTTTCCGCTGTTCTATTAATATCTCCAAAGACTTCCCTGATTTGATCCCTGCCATGCTTGTTCATGGATAAATGGATGGAGCTGTGTTCCTTTAGGGATTCTTAAGGGTTTTGTTTGTTTTTTTTTCCTATTCCATCAAATCAAGATAAACGAACAGCTCAGAAGAAAATAAATGGCTCAGACTTTATTGGAAAGCGTAATACTTGGAAAAAAGATATTTTTAATAGCTTGGGAAAATAAAAAAGGATGATGACAACTCCAAAGCGTGTGCCATCTCTCATTAGTATCTCGACATCTAGTTAATAGGAGAGAATGACAGCTTTGTTATTAAATTATGTAGATGCGAATTGAAGGCACAACCAAATAGGAGGTTCAGTTGCTTTCAGAAGCACTCTCACATTATTAGCTGTGATTTCAGTGATGGAACTCAATTTCCAGACCCATTTCCAATTCTCAAACTGATACTCCTCCTAGGAACATGTATGGTTTGGGAAGGAATGGTTGTACAGCCAGTCTTCATGGAGAACACTCATTCGCAAAATCACTTTTACACCTGAAGATGTAAGCAGTCCCCCATTATATGTTACAGCCAAGGTCATGGGAGAGCTATAACCTGCACACTAAAGCCATTTCTCCACCTAGTCACACAAAGGTCTAGGGCTGGAGCTTTTGTAACATGGAATCTATCCTGGTGATTAGTGGATGGATTAGACTTTGCCTAAAAGTCTATGGGGCAAAGACGGGTAGCATCAGTTTAGGATTTGGCATGGCCAGATCCCAACCCCCAAATCGCAGTACTATTGATACACCTCTCTGAGAGAAATATGATGGCAATGACCATCTAATTTACATAGCTCTTTTCCCTTTCAAAGCACTCTTAGAAGGATCTCCCTTCAGGCAATATAGCCAGAATGCCTTGGAGTAAATCTTGGCCTCACCATCTCATGACTGTATAATCTTAAAATTGTCTAACCTCTCTGTGTCTCAGTTTCCTCATGTGTAATATGGAGATAATAGTGGTTCCCTGCTTGTAGGTGATTGTGGGAACTAAGTGAGATGATATTTATCAAGTGTTAGAATGATGCCTGGCACACAGGAAATGCTTGACACAAGTATTCTCATCATCCTCATATTCTTCTGGAGAAGGCGAAGACATGGATTGATACCCTGTTTTTAATGATGAAGAAGTAGCAGCCAGCAGTTCAGTGACTTGCCTGTGATCACACAGTAATTGAGGGGACCTAAGAGAGAAGCCACTCTGAGCTTGTGAGTCCTGCTGTAGGTCCCTAGGAAGGGCCCTCCTCCCTCCAGGCTTTTGAACATTGCATAACACTAAATGGTTCTGAAGCACAGACCCTCCTGAATATGTGAAACAGGCCTGGACCAGACTGTGTCCCCACAGAAATGCTTGACCCCTTGCCCAGCCCCCAGGCCCACCAGAGCCTGGATCTATGGCAGCTGCCAGCACAGATTCAGTGAGGAGTCAGTCAAGATGGGGGTAGGAACGACACAACCCCCCTGCCCTACCAGGCGCCCAGCTACCCCAGCAGGAAATCTCTCTGGCATGCTGGTTCCGCCAAGCCCATCAGTCACAGTGACAGTAGCAAATATAGAAAGTTAGGTCTCCCTCAGAAATAAAGACCACAGAGGGACTTCACTGGCGGTCCAGTGGTTAAGACTCCGTGCTTCCATTGCAGGCGGCATGTTCTCGATCCCTGGTTGGGGAAGATCCTGCATGCCTCACAGTGCAGCAAAACAAACAAACAAACAAATAAATAAATATCAAAATGCTTTAAAGAAAAAGGAAATAAAGACCACGGACATATTTGAGATATGACTTTTGTAACTTAAGCTCTTTAGGGAACGAAAATTAAATTTGACACAGTTTTAACAGTGGACACCACAGAAGCACTTGTTTGCAAAAATCACTTTCATTTTTGTATTACACATTAACATTAAAAGGAAAAAACAGAATACATAATTGAGTGAGCACTTGTATCATCCAGTTATTAAGAGAGATAAAAAACATACACACACTCTGCAGCTTTAGCAAGCACCTGCTCTTAAAGTAGATCTCCTTGCACCCAAGATCCAGGAACAGCAGAAAGCCCTGCAGCCTGTCCTGAAACTCATACAGATAACAAAGGGGGAAAGGGGGCTGATACAAGACAAACATTGCTGCCAGTCATCAACTGTTCTGGAGTCCCTATTTCATTAGTTATTCCATTAATCACACAAAACAGGAAGGATAAAAGGAAACATATATGGGGGAGGGGGAGAAAAGGACTTAAAAAATAAAAAAGAAATATACTCCTCACATTTCTAAAAAAAAAAAAAGCTGGAAGAAATGTACCAGAGGGTTGAGTGATTCCCTTTGGGTGGTGAGACTGTGGGTATTCAGTTTGGATCTTCCTTCTATAGGTAACCTCCAAATTTATAAGAATATATTTTACAATGGAAATTGAAGAAAGCAATCTCTTTAAAAGAAAATCAGTATCCATTGGGCAGCAGATGTAAAGGTCTATACTGCAGAGCCTGCGTCTCTAGCATCATCACTTAGGGAGCTGTGTGGTCACTAGGTTTGTTTCCATCCTGTGGAGAGAGTACTAACTATGAACTGAACACCACTTTGCCTGGTACTTAACAATTCAAGAGGTCTGAACCTTAGAAACTGAGGACTTGCCATTACAAAGAGAGGTAGGTCATATAATAGCATGGGTGAACATCTTTTCTTTGTGGGTAAAAGATGTAGCCAAACTCTGTATCTCACCATTGCCAAACTCCGTGTCTCACCGTTGCCTCTGAAATGATTGAAAATGAGCCAGTGTCAGATTCCTCCTCTCATCCAAACAAGACCCAGCTGGCAAGGTCCCCAGGGACCTGAGTCAGAACTAAGGTGAGGGCATATTTGGCCCTCAGTTTATAATATGTGAGACCAAGGGGGAAGCTGAAAAACAGGGTTTTGGGAGTTACCAAATCAAAAAGCCAGAAGAGTGAGTTGGTATAGACAGAGCAGAAAAAGCTGGGTAGCCAGGGATGAAGTTGAGGGTGGGGGAAAGTTCTGTGTGGGAAGGGGATCCACAGCAGTGTCTTTCACCATTGGTGGGGAGAGGAACAGCACTGAGAATGCCAGACAGGCCTGAGTGGGTTGGTTTATAAACTCTTTTGAGCTTGTCAGAGTGAGGATTGATTCAAAAGTGAACTGCTGGCTGAGTGACTCACAAACTGGAGAACAATTATACTACAGAAGTCCACCAACTGGAGTGAAGGTTCTGAGCCCCTGTCAGGCTTCCCAAACTGGGGGTCCGGCAACAGGAAGAGGAATTCCTAGAGAATCGGACTTTGAAGGTTAGCGGGATTTGATTGCAGGACTTCGACAGGACTGGGGGAAACAGAGACTCCACTCTTGGAGGGCACATACAAAGTAGTGTGCGCATCGGGACCCAGGGGAAGGAGCAGTGACCCCATAGGAGACTGAACCAGACCCACCTGCTAGTGTTGGAGGGTCTCCTGCAGAGGCAGGGGGTGTGGCTGTGGCTCACCGTGGGGACAAGGACACTTGCAGCACAAGTTCTGGGGAGTACTCCTTGGCATGAGCCCTTCCAGAGTCCGCCATTAGCCCCACCAAAGAGCCCGGGTAGGCTCCAGTGTTGGGTCGCCTCAGGTCATACAACCAACAAGGAGGTAACCCAGCCCCACCCATCAGCAGTCAAGCAGACAAAAGTTTTACTGAGCTCTGCCCACCAGAGCAACAGCCAGCTCTACCCACCACCAGTCCCTCCCATCAGGAAACTTGCACAAGCCTCTTAGATAGCCTCATCCACCAGTGGGCAGACAGCAGAAGTAAGAACTACGTCCTGCAGCCTGTGGAACAAAAACAAAATTCACAGAAAGACAGAAAAGATGAACAGTCAGAGGGCTATGTACCAGATGAAGGAACAAGATACAACCCCAGAAAAACAGCTAAATGAAGTGGAGATAGGCAACCTTCCAGAAAAGGAATTCAGAATAATGATAGTGAAGATGATCCAGGACCTCGGAAAAAGAATGGAGGCAAAGATCGAGAAGATGCAAGAAATGTTTAACAAAGACCTAGAAGAATTAAAGAACAAACACAGCTGAACAATACAATAACTGAAATGAAAACTACACTAGAAGAAATCAATAGCAGAATAACTGAGTCAGAAGAATGAATAAGTGACCTGGAAGACAGAATGGTGGAATTCACTGCTGCAGAACAGAATAAAGAAAAAAGAATGAAAGTAAATGAAGACAGCCTAAGAGACCTCTGGGACAACATTAAACACAACAACATTCGCATTACAGCGGTCCCAGAAGGAGAAGAGAGAGAGAAAGGACCCGAGAAAATATTTGAAGAGATGATACTCAAAAACTTCCCTAACATGGGAAAGGAAATAGCCACCCAAGTCCAGGAAGCACAGAGAGTCCCATACGGGATAAACCCAAGGAGAAACATGCTGAGACTCACAGTAATCAAATTGGCAAAAATTAAAGACAAAGAAAAATTATTGAAAGCAGCAAGGGAAAAACGACATATAACATACAAGGGAACTCGCATAAGGTTAACAACTGATTTCTCAGCAGAAACTCTACAAGCCAGAAGGGAGTGGCATGACATACTTAAAGTGATGAAAGGGAAGAACCTACAACGAAGATTACTCTACCTGGCAAGGAACTCATTCAGATTCGATTGAGAAATTAAATCCCTGACAGACAAGCAAAAGCAAGAGAATTCAGCATCACCAAACCAGCTTTACAACAAGCACTAAAGGAACTTCTCTAACTGGGAAACACAAGAGAAGAAAAGGACCTACAAAAACGAACCCAAAACAATTAAGAAAATGGTAATAGGAACATACATATTGATAATTACCTTAAATGTGAATGGATTAAATGTTAAAAAAAAAAAAAGTGAACTGCAACTGTGTTCCTGTGATCAATTGAGAAGCATTCCAAGTTCCTGGGCTGACAAACATTCTCTGTGTTTCCACAGCCCTATTATTGCTCATCTCAATCTGACAACAGGGAAATAGAAAGGGATTTGTATCCCCAAAGAACACGTGCATTGCTGTTACCGTATTACTGTGATGGCTTAAAACATATATATATGCCATTCCCTTGATACCAGATGTTTGACACGCTGTCAGTAAAAATGCTGAGCTTTTATTACCTTTGCTAAGGAAGTAATAAACATTATCTCAAAGAGAGGAAAAAGATTTTTGCCAAATCTTGAAGATCTTGGCAGATATCAATCATATGATTTTTATAAGAAATGAGATTCTCCACATTGTGGGTAATGGATTTACAGATTGCCCAGATGGCTTAGTGAATAAGAGATTAGAAACAGAACATAAATTATAGGCAGGAATATAAACACCAAACCAAAATTTGAAAATAATCAGAATAGAAATCTGAAGAACATTAACAAATAGTAATTTCTTATAACCTTTTTTAAGCCTTTTTATTCATTTATTTATTGGCCATACCGAGTGGCTTGTGGGATCTTAGTTCCCTGACCAGGGATCGAACCTGGGCCCCTGGCAGTGAGAGCCAGAATATAACTACTGGACCACCAAGGAATCCCCTGCTTATAACTTTAATGTCATCTTGGCTAGAGGTGTTGCTTGGTATAGATGCCCCAAATAGAAACTGAAAAGGCTTTTTTCACCATGGTTCATTCTAGCAGATATGAATAGAGTGCCTCCTATGAGCCAGACACCATTCTAGGTGTCTGGGGAGTCTAGGTGTCTAGGAGTTGGGGACACAGCAGCAAACAAAACAGCCCAAGTCCCTGCCCTTATGATGCTGACACTCTAGTAGGGAAAAATTAATAAACAGTAATAAATAAGCAAAACATCTGATATGTTAGATGGAGATGCATGCAATGAAGAAGTATAAAGCCAGAAATGGGAGTAGATGTGTTGAAGGATGGTGTTTCATCTTGGAAAGGGGAGAAATGTTCCATAGGCCCTAATTTCAGGATACACATTGTTACCTGAGTGGACGGAGGCTCTGGTCAGGCACCTCACTCCCTGGATCACCATTTCTCCATTGATCCAGTGAAGCGGTTAGACTGTGATCTTTGTCACAAACAAGCTCTCACAGCTCTGGTCGATGGTGGTACTTTGACATATGACACAAGGGAAATTAAGAAACAGATTGGATTTCAAACTTGCAAAGTGATTCACCAAGTTGTGTTCTTTTGTGCCAGGAAAACAAAGACACAGCTCACCCTGAGGGAGCATCTGCTTTGGATGGGCACTCCCGAAAGTGGCCCCACTGGTGCTTCCACTCCCGTGATGGCAGATGGGAGGGAAAATGGGGATAACTGTTTTATGTCTTGAGGATATTACAGACTTGTACAGTTGCCTCTTTAACATTTTGTTCTTTGACATTCACCATTTAGTAGGCACTGTCCTTTTTCAAGCCCATTTTATATGTTAACAAATAGAAAATAAAGATTAAGTAACTTGGGCTTCCCTGGTGGCGCAGTGGTTGAGAGTCCGCCTGCCGATGCAAGGGACACGGGTTCGTGCCCCAGTCCGGGAAGATCTTACATGCCGTGGAGCGGCTGGGCCCAGGAGCCATGGCCACTGGGCCTGCACGTCCGGAGCCTGTGCTCCGCAATGGGAGAGGCCACAGCAGTGAGAGGCCCGCGTACCGCAAAAAAAAAAAAAAGGAAATATTAAGTAACTTTCTCAAATTCATCCAGTTACTTTCAGTTTGAGGATTTAAGCCCAGATCTGATTCCAGAATCTATCATCTTTCACTATTCCTGGCCACATTCTTATAAGTGCCTCACTCTTTACCTTAAAAACCTTTCCCAGATGTAGATGCATTCAGCAAAATCCAGAATGTGGGACACTATACAGGACAAATTACCTGGTTCCTTCAGCAAATTAATTACAGGAAAAAGAGGGAGAAATAACCTATAGATTAAAAGTGACTTAAGAGACAACCAATGTCGATGTTTGGACCTTATTTGGATCTTGATTCGAACAAACTATTTAAAATCAATGACATGCATACAGGAATTTGAACACTAAGGTCTTTGATAATATTAAAGAATTATTTTTATTTTTTCAGGTGTGATAAAAGACTAATGTTTTTTAAAACAGTAATTTTTTTTGAATTTTTGAATTTTATTTTATTTATAATTTTATATAGCAGGTTCTTATTAGTTATCCATTTTATACATATTAGTGTCTATATGTCAATCCCAATCTCCCAATTCATCCCACCACCACCCCGCCCCCCCAACCACTTTCCCCCCTTGGCATCCATGCGTTTGTTCTCTACATCTGTGTCTCTATTTCTGCCCTGCAAACCGGTTCATCTGTACCATTTTTCTAGATTCCACATATATGCGTTAATATATGATATTTGTAAAACAGTAATTTTAAAAGTACATGCTTACATATTTCCAGAGAAAATGATACGCTGCCTGGGATTAACTTTAGAATAATGCATTGCAGGGAGTATAAATAAACAAGACTGGCCATGTGTTGATCACCATTGTAGCGTCAGTTCTGTATATGCTTAAATTTTTCCACAATAAAAAATAAAACCAAACCAAACACCCCTGCCGTGGTGAATGTGGAATTGGTTGCACTGACCATCTGCCACTTTCTTAGGTACCCAGTCTCTTCCATTAGACTGGAGGCAAAAACCAAGTCTAATGGTCAGAGCACATCTGCCAGGCCTGTGGCTGCCTTTGTTTACAGAGCTGGCTAAACATTGGACTTTCTGCCCCTGGTAGACTCCCTGTCCCGGGTCTGTGGCTTTTCTGCAACTAGCAGCATGGGCCACCTCACCCAAGGAACCAGAGGGTGATGTGATACAATAAAAAGAAGTCTGGCCTTACTTTTTAGCAGCTGTACACCTTGAGCAAAGCCCTTCACCTTGCTGAGCCTTAGCGAGTTGTGGTTATCAAATGGAGTAGCGTTAAACATAATAGAATAATATCTATTGTGAAGATCCCTCCCAAGAATCTGGGCCCCCAAATGCCCTGGTCAGCTAAGACCCAGCAATGAATGAATCAGCGAGGACTGGTCTCTGTAGAGGGAGTGACTCACATTTTCTGGATCATCTCTTTGTCCCACGTTGAACCACGCCCCTGAGAGAAGGAACCTGCATTGTGCTTCTTTGTGTTCCCAGGATAGTGAGGTGGGAAGAACATGGCCTTGCCGTCAGAGAATCCTGGGGTTTAATTCTATATCTGTCACTTACCTAGCACAGAGCCTTTGGCAAAGCAACCTCCTTATCTGTGAAATAGCAATAATAAAGCCCACTAAGAGGAATTAATGAAAGAGGACATTCAATGTCCAGCTCATAGTTGGTGTTCAGGAAGTGTTAGTTTCCCACCGTCCTCAGGTGCTCTCTTGATGCTTGGTGGATGAATGTGTAACTAGATGTTTCTCTGAATGTGGATGCCTCAGCAGCAGGGTCACCAGGTACAGATACACAGGCTTTTCACTGCACCGGGCGCCTGGCTGGACTCGGCTGTGCACCTGAGTGCAGGACTGTCTGCCCAAAGGAAGAGTGCCTTTGTCTACTTTGTGCAAAACTGCTGAGTGAGCTATCAGTGTCCCTGCTCAGAAGGAAAATGCTAGTCACCAGAGAAAGGGATTTGTTTTTATAATGCATGACTCCAACTAGTGCCAAGAGGCAAAAGGAAAAATAACAACAATTCATATTGTCAGAGCACTGGGCCTTCTTTGAAACAAACCACATTTTGAGACCATGATAAAATTTCTTGTTGGTTGATTCAGGTCCCTAGCCTGGGCATCATGGTACCAAGGTCATTAAAAAGACAGAAGCATGAAAATGCAAGTTATCCACATGGGCTACATGTTAGGACTGACTTCCCCCAGGCCACCCTCAGGTCACAGTCAGCTCTGCATCCCAGATTGATGCCGGGTGAATCTTAACTAGTGATAGGAGTCCCCTGGCAAATGTCCATTGGCAGAAAGGCCCGAGGGCCGTTGTTTCCTTTGAAGCATTTAAAGAGGTGCTGCCTCTCCAAAGCGGTGTCAGGGTCAGTGTGGTCTGGGTGAGCGTTTACATCTTCTCTGCCCCATCACACTACTTCATCTCAGGAGTTCAAGGCCACAGAGGCTCAGGGGCAGGAATCCCACCCTCTTCTAAGAGAAAAGAGCAGAGGCCAGGCCCACTTTTGTTGATGTGTTTGGGGTGGAGGTCAAAATGACTCTAAAGTCTGTCAGGACAGGCAAAGGCAAAAGGAGAGCCAAGAAAGTTTTGAAAAGAAGAGCAGTGAGGTTCAGTGAAGGAAGAAGGGAAGGCAAGAGGGAGGCAGGCATAACAAGTGTACAGTGTGAAATACGGATATACATCAATTTTTTCTAAATGTTTAACTGATTGTCCCAGTACCATTTGTTGGAAACTCCTCCTCTTTCTTCTTTCCCAAAACCACCTTTGTAGACTAATTTTTCATCTATGGGGGGGCTTTCTGTTTGGTTCCATTAATCTGTCTCTGATTTCATGCCAATGTCTCTAGTTGGTATCTAGGAACACTAGTAGTCCAAAGGGGATTTGGAACCACGTTCAGAATTGAAGTTAGATGTGTGCTTCCCTAAACAGGGATTGCTATCTTTTTGCATTTTGGAACCTAATATCATGAGGTCAGAGGAACTGTTTCAGATAGTGGTGTGTACACAATAGGGAATTAATCATTTGTACCTGAGTGTAAGATCATGCCATGACCTCCTGACCACGAGGGAATAAGCGGATGTTGGAACAAAAGCTCGTCACCTGTAATTAAAAATCTGGTAGAGATCAAAACTAGAAATAGAGTTACCATATGATCCAGCAATCCTACTCCTGGACATATATCTGGAGAAAAATCTAATTCGAAAAGATACATGCACGCCAATGTTCATAGCAGCACTAACTACAATAGCCAAGACATGGAAGCAACCTAAATGTCCATCAGTATATGAATGGATAAAGAAGATGTGGTACATATGTACAATGGAATACTACTCAGCCGTAAGAAAAGGATGAAATAATGCCATTTGCAGCAACATGACTGGACCTAGAGATTATCATACTAAGTGAAGTCAGACAAAGACAAATATCATATGATATCACTTATATGTGGAATCTAAAATACAATTCAAATGAACTTATTTACAAAACAGAAACAGACTCACAGGCATAGAAAACAAACTTATGGTTACCGAAGGGGAAAGGGGTAGAGAAGGGTAAGTTAAGAGTTTGGGATTAACAGATACACACTACTATTCTGATTTCATGCCAATGTCTCTAGTTGGTATCTAGGAACACTAGTAGTCCAAAGGGGATTTGGAACCACGTTCAGAATTGAAGTTAGATGTGTGCTTCCCTAAACAGGGATTGCTATCTTTTTGCATTTTGGAACCTAATATCATGAGGTCAGAGGAACTGTTTCAGATAGTGGTGTGTACACAATAGGGAATTAATCATTTGTACCTGAGTGTAAGATCATGCCATGACCTCCTGACCACGAGGGAATAAGCGGATGTTGGAACAAAAGCTCGTCACCTGTAATTAAAAATCTGGTAGAGATCAAAACTAGAAATAGAGTTACCATATGATCCAGCAATCCTACTCCTGGACATATATCTGGAGAAAAATCTAATTCGAAAAGATACATGCACGCCAATGTTCATAGCAGCACTAACTACAATAGCCAAGACATGGAAGCAACCTAAATGTCCATCAGTATATGAATGGATAAAGAAGATGTGGTACATATGTACAATGGAATACTACTCAGCCGTAAGAAAAGGATGAAATAATGCCATTTGCAGCAACATGACTGGACCTAGAGATTATCATACTAAGTGAAGTCAGACAAAGACAAATATCATATGATATCACTTATATGTGGAATCTAAAATACAATTCAAATGAACTTATTTACAAAACAGAAACAGACTCACAGGCATAGAAAACAAACTTATGGTTACCGAAGGGGAAAGGGGTAGAGAAGGGTAAGTTAAGAGTTTGGGATTAACAGATACACACTACTATATATAAAATAGATAAACAACAAGGACCTACTATATAGCACAGGGAACTATATTCAGTATCTTGCAATAACCTATAATGGAAAAGAATCTGAAAAAGTATATATATATATACTGAAAAAGTATATATATATATATATATATCATATATATTATATATATGATATATAATGTACATAATATATATGATATATATACACATATATATAATACATATATATATATGTATTATATATATCTGAATCACTTTGCTGTACACCAGAAACTAACAACCTTGTACATCACCTATACTTCAGTTTTTAAAAGTGGAAAAAAAAATCTGATAGAGATCAATGAAAGTCCCTATAATTTGATCAGTTTTTGCTTTTTCTACAACTAACACAACTGTGTGAGCTCTCACTGCCCTGCTTACTGTCTGGAGCCCCCAGCCTGGGTCCGCAGGTGACTTCCTCTAAGGCCCTGTGAGAAGCAGAGGGACTCTGGCTGTTTCTGCCCAACCAGGTGAGAACAGTGTTACAGGCATTTCCAGGCTGAGAACAGTTGTGGATTTTTCCTAACCCTGTCCTACCATCCTCACTTCCTGCTGTCAGCCTATCACACGGCTGCACACACAGCCAGTGCACTCTCGCAGAGCAGTGGACAGAGGAAACCAGAATGTGTTTTACTTTTAGTGTCCAAGTCTATAGCAGGGCACGTGTAATGTAGGACTGAACCCTGAACAACACTCTGAACCTTCTGTGCCACAGGTTCCCTGAATAGTTGGGGGAAGGAGGAAGGAGTAGGGCAGGGAGGTGGTTAGAGGTGCTTTTCATGCCTCCCTTTCCAGCCTCACTGTGTTAAACCCATACCTCTGTTTTAACCCTTATCACATTGTGATGCTGTTTATTTATTTATCTGGCTATTATCTCCTGCCCACTGCCCCCACCCCCCCTTGAGCTTCCTAAGAGTATCAGGACTGCAAACCATTTTCATAATCTAGTATGGTGTCTGGAGTACAGTAGGTGGTAAATAAGTGTTTGAAAAATTATTAAGTGAGAAAGTCTCAGAGTATATATGACATCACTAGTGTTTTGTGAAAACCCCTGTTCCTGTGTTCAGTCCAGCCACATTGTGTGTGGTGGGGTGTAGAAGGGAACAGGAAAGAGTCTCCTTTAAAAAAATTAACAGCCCCACTGTTGCCTGGTGCCTTGGAACATTTTCCAGGTCTATGTCACTAAAACCAGAGAAGGAATCTGGGAAATGAGGTTGGGGCTCTTGCTGAGCAAGATAAATATTGTTCTGTAAGCGGGTGACACATTATCACATGTGTTCATCAGTGCCTAGAACCCGTGACATCCTGGCGGTGACTGGCAGAGCTTTTCTGGGTCTTGTATCTGCAGACAGGATCGCGAGGCCACACAGAAAAGCTCCAGGGAGAAGGAGGAGGGAAATCCTGGAAGTGGCGGAAGCCTGGCTTCCAATTTCTCCTTCATTCTGCAGCTTTGACTCTGGGCAGCTTTGCCAACCACATAGGAAAGTCATGAGGGAAGATTTTACTTACCCTTTCCTTTGTTTGGTTAGCCTCATTTTTGTTTATTGTTTACTTTTAAGGCAAAGAAAAAGTTCAAATAATTCTTATCACGGCTCATAGGCACATGAAGTAAAGGCCCAGGGCCCTCTGTTCACCCCCACCCAAAACTGCACACACAGGAGCATCCATCTCAGAACCATCTGGGAGTGAATTGTTAATTGCTAATTAAACATGCTTCCAGACTGTGATCAGGATTTCCTGGGAGAAGGTTATAGGGCAGTATGTGGTTACATCCCCTCCACAGAAAGAAGATTAAAGTTCCTCATAAAGAGGAGCTTTATGCTGGGGAAGATGCAATACGGTTCTCTAAGGAACAAGTTTCCTTGCCTTTTCATCCTTTGTATCTGGCAGTTTTGCTTTTGAAAAGAAACAATCACAATAATGAGAAGGAGGGAAAGGAACATTGAAAGGTCATAAACACAGCTATTTACTTACCCTGAAATGTGCTGGGTACACACAATTCCTTTTGGGAAGACAATTTTAAAAGACTTATTTTAAAAATAAGTAAGTTGCCTTTAGATGAGAAGCTTTCTCTTGGCCAGCTCCTCTTCCCGGCCTTGCCGTGTGTGAGTCCGTGTTGCTGTGGAGAGCAGCTTGGGCCAGGAGTGGGGAGGCGGAGGGCTGGGACGAAGCCCTCTTGTAAGTCTAAAGTCTGTCCGGAAAGGTTTAGTGGGGGAAACGATATTCAAGTGTGTGTGACTGTGAAAGAGAGAGAGAGGGACAGAGAGACAAAGAGGCAATATCTTATATTTGATATGTGGCTTATAGTTAGTTTTCTTGGAAAAGTTCTTTTCGAGAATGACGTAGGTGAAAATCTTGAGCAATAAAACCATCTGGTTTTATAGGAAAGTATCTCATCACATAAAGTATATCTTGTGTTTTTCTTTTGTTGTTGTTGCTGTTGCTGGCGGTAGTATGGTTGCTTTTTTTGTTGCTTTTGCTAAGATAAAATTCAGTACTGTGGGCCTCCCTGGTGGCGCAGTGGTTGAGAGTCCGCCTGCCGATGCAGGGGATACGGGTTCGTGCCCCGGTCTGGGAGGATCCCACATGCCGCGTAGCGGCTGGGCCTGTGAGCCGTGGCCGCTGAGCTTGCGCGTCCGGCAACGGGAGAGGCCACGACAGTGAGAGGCCCACATATCGCAAAAAAAAAAAAAAAAAAATCAGTACTGTGTCTTCCAAATACAGTCAGCCCTCTCTGGAGAATGGAGCTTGTTTGTGAACTGTATTCTAACTCATGCTTTCTCTGCTGACCATGTTGCACCTGTTTTTTTAATGTGTTCAATTTATTAAAAGTAATGAACAAATAACTTTATAACATAATATATCAGGCTGGGAGAAGAAAGGGATCCCTAAAATGTAAGATATTTGGGATTCACTTTAAAATAACAAAACATTAGAGGTGAGAAGTAGACAATGTAACATATCAGGCAAAGGGGATTAAGAGAGATCCCTAAAAAATAGTTATCATTATACAATGTCTGGAAATTTACCTCAAAGCAATGCAAGAAAGGAGGGAAGTGGATGGGGGATTAGATGAAGCAGGACTGGGCAGGAGTTGATACTTGTTGGCACATGGAAGTTTCCTAATACTGTTTTGCCTCCTTTTGATAGGTTTACATTTATCTGTGATAAAACATAAAAAGTTGTACCTGTGTCCCTCAGCCCCGAGATATGGAGATCACAGTAAAAGAAGTCAGGCTGCAGGCTACCAAGACATTTTACTAAGAAAGATACTGACATTTAATGTGGGTGGTTGCTTTACTTGGGGATACTGACTGTTATCAAATGTCTCGGTAATGAAAAAATAATGCTGCAATAAAGAAACTCCTGGTTATGGATTTGATCCAGTCTTAATAGGTCTCTCCCATTGCTAAATATTTTATGGGGCAATTTACCATCTAATGAAACATTTCTCTGATGGAACATTCAAATAGAGGCAGAGAAACTAGACAGATGACTCTCTTTCCTAAAACCAACAACAAAACATCCAGTGCAGACTGCAGTATGGATTGAACAGTCAAAATATTGCCTTTCTTCATCTGTTAGAACCCTCTGGGAGCAGAAGGCATGTGGAATCTGCCCTTAGCTGCCATATCAGTGCCATTTATAGACTGTAAGCTATGTATCCACAGGGCCCCAAAGGACCCATATTGATTATCATTTTTTTCTCTCCTGGTTTCCCCAGAAGCATGGCCCCCTGTGTTCCATGATGCATGTATTTCCCTAGGGACAAACCTAATTAAATCTCAAGAATCAGAAGAAGCAATCTTATTAATATTTGTCAGGGGAATTCTGGTGATGGAGGATGGGGAAGTCTCAAAAACAGAGAGACCAGAGCAGAAGTCAGTTCATGTCAAAAATACATAGTGAAACTTGGAATTCAATTTTGCATCTGAGGGCTTTGCATTATGATCTACCTAGATGAGTCAGGGTCCTTAGAGGGGGCTGAGGTGTCCAATTTGCCCCTGGAATAGCCACTTCTTGTATTGGGAAGGGCAGTGTATAAGTGAGGAAAATGGTTTCTCCACTGAATCGTCTCATCTCCGGGAGGTTTGAGAATGCTAAAGATTCAACCTAGGTTAGAGATCCACTAAGAGTAATTCTGTTGAAGGGGGATGCTGAATATCTGGAAAAGTCTCTGTCCGACTCTCACTGAAGCCATGTCAAAAACTGACAAGAGAGAACTTCTTGGAATCCAAGCACCAAATGTGAATGGACACATCCATTCCCACCAATTCTGGAGGATGGTTATCATGCTGGAAGAGTTGGAATATGTGGTGGGAGACACCAGTAGTGAGGCACAGAGACCAGAGACCTCCATCTCAACTTGGACACTCCCTAGAGGCGGGCAGATGCAGTAGTGTTAGAACAAGATTCTTCTGATGCATGGTAATCAGCCTATTTGAGAAATGCTTTTGGCCCCAAAATTAAATATAGAGCCAGGTTCTGGTGTATTTCAATACTTTCTGAAGATAAGGGAGGGAGAGTACCTGTACACCTTAAAGCCCTTCAATTTTAACCTTTATCAAGCACCTAGATTCAGTCTTCTTCCTATCCTTTCAGCTGATTGGTCACATTACACAGCATGTTCCTCTAGCCAAGGAACCACTAGGAAAGTGGGTGACCGTTAGTGTCACACTTATGAACTATTTCAGGCAGATAAAGTGAGAGAAGAGAGTCGATCCTCTGTAGTGCTCCAAGTGTCAGATCCCAGAGCATTTGTCATAAAACCAGACCACCTCCTCAGTCCCTGACACTAAGCCATCAAGACCTCATCTGAGGCGAGGTTTGAATGACTGTGTGTACCATGATGGCAAGGCCCTAGGGAGCTCTCTCTGTGTGCAACACCTCTCCTTGCAGGGTGAGGTCCTCTTCTCTGGGAGCCTGTGGCTTATATGCAATGCCTCTAATTCTGTGATGAAAGGTCTAGACCTGTACCTTCCAGTATGGTAGCCAATAGCTATATGTGACTATTACATTTAAATTTTAATAAATCAAAAACTCGACTCCCAAGTAGTACTAGCTACATTTCAAGTGCTCAATAGCCGTATGTCTTTAGTGGCTACCCATATTGGACAACACAGATTGGCTACCCTATTGGACAGCACCAATAAAGGACATTTTCATTACTGCAGAGAGTTTTTGTGGATAACACTACTCTATACTATGGATCAGCAAACTATGGCTTATGGGCCGAGTTCAGTCCTCCTCCTATGACTGTAGATAAAGTTTTATTGAAAGACAGCCATGCCCATTATTTTATGTATTATCTATGGCTACTTTCACACTATATGGGCAGGGTTGACTAGTTTGCAACAGAGAGCACCTGGCCCACAAAGTCCAAAACTTTACTGTCTGGGCCTTTACAGAAAATGTTTGCCAACAGTGCTCCATACCCTTCTCCCAAAAAATTATACATGGCTAAATACAAAATTTTACACCCAATTTTAGGACCGCTTTACTTCCATCCACATAAACCAAGCTCAGCTTACACATTTCTTTACTAGCTCCATTTTTCAAGAATTTTCAGGCCTCAGTTTCATACTGTGATATCTACAAATGCTAGATTTACATGATTTCAAAAGATTAAAAACATCTTAAATAACTAATACCACTACAGTGTTTAGGGTCATGCTAAACTGTATGTACACTTTCATACAGCATCACTGGCAAGCTTACCATCATTTAAGAATCAGGCCATTGCCTCTTCTTTATGTAAACCCCCTTCCTGCCTTTAACTCTTCCTCCAAGAGTCTAGATTCAATGAGAGTCTGTTCTTAGGTTCACTAGCTAAACTGTCTATTATCTGTAGGAAGTTGTCCAAAAATCCTACATATTTCACATCTCTTCTGATTCTTGAGATCTTTATCACTAAAACAACTTCATTTAGCCTTCTCCTTCATCTAGCTATTCTGTTCATTCTCAAATATGTACACATCATGCTGCCATAGTCACACTTAGAGGCTACCACCTTAAGGTTCTACAGCACATCTTTGCAGGGTTTTTTGAGTTGCATATTGGTTGGAAGAGCATTTGTTTGTTCACATTTATGCATGTACATACACACACACACACACACACACACACACACACACACACACACACACACACACACACACACACACTCTTACACATTATCTAAGTTTAGCTTAAGTGCCTGATTTAATTAGCCAAGAGGACAAAATATCATCTGAAGCTACAGGGTGTGGGATGCAGCAGGGGCAGAAGGTGATAGTTGTTGCAACATATTCCAAAATGCCTCCCTTTAGCCCCCAGAGTACCCAACAGTAACACACAGCTACAGGTGACACTGTTTACACACTGGCCTTTCCAGGTCCAAAATGCTCCTGTCTTTCTACATCACAACTTTTTACACTAGCAAGTTCCATCACCATATCAGTGTTTGTGCTTCTATTTAGGGCCTTTTGACAAATATTAGACCCTCCTGTCTTTTTTAAACAAACTCAGCATCAGCAAGACATGAGCATCTGCATTCATTCAATGTCATTCATTTTTTCTGTAATTTATCAAGTACCTGCTATTTCCAGGAACAGTTCTAGATGTTGGAGACATGCCAGTAAACAAAACAAAGAAATATGTTACCCTGGTGGTGCTTACATTCAGTGGAGGATACTGAAAATAAATTTATTTTATTTTATTTTTAGTATTGTATTTATTTTATAGAGAAAAGTCAACAATTGGTTCAAAACTAAAATAGCCTTTTAAGGTACTTCATGAAATTTACTTAATGTAAATTTCTAATAGAGTTGTGATGTGCCTGTATATTTACAGGCATACCTCGTTTTATAGTGCTTTGCATATATATTGTTTTTTACAAATTTAAGGTTTGTGGCAACTCCAAGTTGAGCAAGTCTATTGGTGCCAGAAGATAAATTAATTTTAAAAAGACACAGAAAGTGGGCAGAGAGGGAACATACCTCAAAATAATAAAGGCCATATATCACAAACCTATGACTAACATCATACTAAACAGTGAAAAGTTGAAAGCATTTCCTCTAAGATCAGGAACAAGACAAGGATGTTCACTGCCCCCCACTTTTATTCAATAGAGTTTTGGAAGTCCTAGCCACGGCAGTCAGAGAAGAAAAAGAAATAAAAGGAATCCGAATTGGAAAGGAAGAATTAAAACCATCACTGTTTGCAGACAATATGATACTATAAATAGAAAATCCTAAAGATGCTACCAGAAGACTACTAGGGCTCATCAATGAGTTCAGTACAATTGCAGGATACAAAATTAATATACGGGAATTTGTTGCATTTCTATACACTAATAATGAACTATCAGAAAGAGAAATTAAGGAAACAATGCCATTTACCATCACATCAAAAAGAACAAAATACCTAGGAATAAACCTACCTACGAAGGCAAAAGACCTGTACTCTGAAAACTATAAGATGCTGATGAAATAATTGAAGACGACACAGACAGTTGCAAAGGTATACCATGTTCTTGGATTGGAAGAATCAATATTGTTATAATAACCATACTACCCAAGGAAATCTACAGACTACCCCTATCAAAATACCAATGGCATTTTTCAGAGAACTAGAACAAAAATTTTTTAAATTTCTATGGAAACACAAAAGATCCCAAATAGCCAAAACAGTCTTGAGAAAGAAGAACAGAGCTGGAGGAATCACGCTTCCTGACTTCAGGCTATACTACAAAACTACAGTAATCAAAACAGTATGGCACTAGCACAAAGACAGACAAATAGCTCAATGGAACAGGATAGAGAGCCCAGAAATAAACCCACACACTTATGGTCAGTTAATCTACAATGAAGGAGGCAAGAATATACAGGGGAGAAAAGACAGTCTCTTCAACAAGTGGTTCCTGGAAAACTGGACAACTACATGTAAAAGAATGAAACTAGAACATTCTGTAAAACTATATACAAAAATAAACTCAGAATGGATTAAAGACCTAAATATAAGACCAGATACTGTAAAACTCCTAGATGAAAGCAAAGGCAGAACACTCTCTGACATAAATCACAGCAGTATCCTTTTGGATCCATCTCCTAGAGTCATGGAAGTAAAAACAAAAATAAACAAATTGGACCTACTTAAACTTAAAAGCTTTTGCACAGAGAAGGAAACCATCAGCAAAACAAAAAGATAACCTATGGAATGAGATAAAATATTTGCAGATGATGCAACCAATAAGGGATTAATTTCCAAAATATATGAACAGCCCATACAGACAAATATCCAAAAAAAACAAGCAACCCAATCAAAAAATGCTCAGAAGACCTAAGTAGATATTTCTCCAAAGAAGACATACAGATGGCCAGCAGGCATATGAGAAGATGCTCAACATCATAATTATTAGAGAAATGCAAATAAAAACTACACTGAGATATCACCTCACACTTGTCAGAATGACCATCATCAAAAAGTCTACAGATCAGAAAGAAGATGGCAGAGAAGGATGTGCTCTCACTTCCTCTTGTGAGAACACCTGAATCACAACTAGCTGCTGGACAGTCATCGATAGGAGGACACTAAAACTCAGCAAAAAAGATACCCCACATCCAAAGACAACAGAGAAGCCACAATGAGACGTTAGGAGGGGCGCAATCACAGTAAAATCAAATCCCATGACTGCTAGGTGTGTGACTCACAGACTGCAGAACGCTTATACCACAGAAGTCAACACACTGGATTGAAGGTTCTGAGCCCCACGTCAGGCTTCCCAACCTGGGGGTCCGGCAACGGTTGGAGGAATTCCTAGAGAATCAGACTTTGAATTCTAGTGGGATTTGATTGCAGGACTTCAACAGAACTGGGGGAAAGAGAGACTCCACTATTGGAGGGCACACACAAAGTAGTGTGTGCATTGGGACCCAGGGGAAGGAGCAGTGACCCCAGGGGAGACTGAGCCAGACTTACCTACTAGTGTTGGAGGGTCTCCTTCAGAGGCGGGGTGTGGCTGTGGCTCACCGTGGGGACAAGGACACTGGCATCAGAAGTTCCGGGAAGTACTCTTTGGCGTGAGCTCTCCCAGATTCCACCATTAGCCACACCAGAGAGCCCAGGTAGTCTCCAGTGTTGGGTTACCTCAGGCCAAACAACCAACAGGGAGAGAACCCAGGCCCACCCATCAGCAGTCAAACAGAATAAAGTTTTACTCAACTCTGCCCACAAGAAAAACAGTCAGCTCTACCCACCACCAATCCCTCCCATCAGGAAACTTGCACAAGCCTCTTAGATAGCCTCATCCACCAGAAGGCAGACAGCAGAAGCAAGAAGAACTACAATCCTGCAGCCTGTGGAACAAAAACCACATTCACAGAAAGATAGACAAGATGAAAAGGCAGAGGGCTATGTACCAGATGAAGGAACAAGATAAAACCCCGGAAAAACAACTAAATAAAGTGGAGATAGGCAACCTTCTAGAAAAAGAATTCAGAATAACGATAGTGAAGATGATCCAGGACCTCGGAAAAAGAATGGAGGCAAAGACCAAGAAGATGCAAGAAATGTTTAACAAAGACCTAGAAGAATTAAAGAACAAACAAACAGAGATGAACAATACAATAACTGAAATGAAAAATACATTAGAAGGAATTGATAGCAGAATGACTGAGGCAGAAGAATGGATAAATGACCTGGAAGACAGAATGGTGGAATTCACTGCTGCAGAACAGAATAAAGAAAAAAGAATGAAAAGAAATGAAGACAGCCTAGGAGACCTCTGGGACAACATTAAAAGCAAAAACATTCGCATTATAGGGGTCCCAGAAGGAGAAGAGAGAGAGAAAGGACCTGAAAAAATATTTGAAGAGATTATAGTCGAAAACTTCCCTAACATGGGAAAGGAAACAGCCACCAAAGTCCAGGAAGCACAGAGAGTCCCATACAGGATAAACCCAAGGAGAAATAAACCAAGACACATAGTAATCAAATTGGCAAAAATTAAAGACAAAGAAAAATTATTAAAAGCAGCAAGGGAAAAACAACAAATCCCATACAAGGGAACTCGCATAAGGTTAACAACTGATTTCTCAGCAGAAACTCTACAAGCCAGAAGGGAGTGGCATGATATACTTAAAGTGATGAAAGGGAAGAACCTACAACCAAGATTACCTGGCAAGGATCTCATTCAGATTCGATGGAGAAATCAAAAACTTTACAGACAAGCAAAAGTGAAGAGAATTCAGCACCACCAAACCAGCTCTACAACAAATGCTAAAGGAACTTCTCTAAGTGGGAAACACAAGAGAAGAAAAGGACCTACAAAAACAAACCCAAAACAATTAAGAAAATGGTCATAGGAACATACATATTGATAAGAACCTTAAACATGAATGTTTAAATTAAATGCTCCAACCAAAAGACACAGGCTTGCTGAATGGATACAAAAACAAGACCCATATATATTCTGTCTACAAGAGACCCACTTCAGACCTAGGGACACATAGAGACTGAAAGTGAGGGGATGGAAAAACATATTCCAAGCAAATGAAAATCAAAACAAAGCTGGAGTAGCAATACTCATATCAGATAAAATAGACTTTAAAATAAAGAATGTTACAAGAGACAAGGACACTACATAATGATCAAGGGATCAATCCAAGAAGAAGATTTAACAATTATAAATATATATGCACCCAACATAGGAGTACCTCAATGCATAAGGCAACTGCTAACAGCTCTAAAAGAGGAAATCGACAGTAACACAATAATAGTGGGGGACTTTAACACCTCACTTACACCAATGGACAGATCATCCAAAATGAAAATAAATAAGGAAACAGAAAGTTTAAATGACACAATAGACCAGTAGAATTAATTGATATTTATAGGACATTTCATCCAAAACAGCACATTACACTTTCTTCTCAAGTGCACACGGAACATTCTCCAGGATAGATCACATCTTGGGTCACAAATCAAGCCTCAGTAAATTTAAGAAAATTGAAATCCTATCAAGCATCTTTTCTGACCACAACACTATGAGATTAGAAATGAATTACAGGGAAAAAAACATAAAAAAACACAAACACATGGAGGCTAAGCAATACATTACTAAATAACCAAGAGATCACTGAAGAAATCAAAGAAATCAAAAAATATCTAGAGACAAATGACAATGAAAACACGACAATCCAAAACCTATGGGATGCAACAAAAGCACTTCTAAGAAGTTTATAGCTATACAAGCCTACCTCAAGAAACAAGAAAAATCTCAAACAATCTAACCTTGCACCTAAAGGAACTAGAGAAAGAAGAACAAATAAAACTCAAAGTTAGCAGAAGGAAAGAAATCATAAAGATCAGATCTGAAATAAATGAAATAGAAACAAAGAAAACAGTAGCAAACATCAATAAAATTAAAAGCTGGTTCTTTCAGAAGGTAAACAAAATTGATAAACCATTAGCCAGACTCATCAAGAAAAAGAGGGATGGGGACTCAAATCTGTAAAATTAGACATGAAAAAGGAGAAGTTACAACAGACACCGCAAAAATACAAAGCATCCTAAGAGACTACTAGAAGCAACTCTATGCCAACAAAATGGACAACTTGGAAGAAATGGACAAATTCTTAGAAAGGTGTAATCTTCCAAGACTGAACCAGGAAGAACTAGAAAATATGAACAGACCTATCACAAGTAATGAAATTGAAACTATGATTAACAATCTTCCAACACACAAAAGTCCAGGACCGGATGGCTTCACATGTGAATTCTATCAAACATTTAGAGAAAAGCTAACACCCATCCTTCTCAAAGTCTTCCAAAAAATTGCAGAGGAAGGAACACTCCCAAACTCATTCTATGAGGCCACCATCATCCTGATACCAAAACCAGACAAAGATACTACAAAAAAGGAAAATTAAAGACCAGTATCACTGATGAATATAGATGCAAAAATCCTCAACAAAATACTAGCAAACAAAATCTAACAACACATTAAAAGGATCATACACCATGATCAAGTGGGATTTATTCCAGGGATGCAAGGATTCTTCAATATATGCAAATCAATCAGTGTGATACACCATTTAACAAACTGAAGAAGTAAAACCATATGGTCATCTCAATAGATGCAGAAAAAGTTTTTGACAAAATTCAATGCCAATTTATGATAAAAACTCTCCAAAAAGTGGGCATAGAGGGAACCTACCTCAACATAATAAAGGCCATATACGACAAACCCACAGCAAACATCATTCTCAGTAGTAAAAACTGAAAGTATTTCCTCTAAGATCAGGAAATAGACAAGGATGTCCACTCTCACCACTATTATTCAACGGAGTATTGGAAGTCCTAGCCACAGCAATCAGACAAGAAAAAGAAATAAAAGGAATACAGATTGGAAAAGAAGTAAAACTGTCACTATTTGCAGATGACATGATACTGTACATAGAGAATCCTAATGACACCCCAGAAAACTACTAGAACTAATCAATGAATTTGGTAAAGTTGCAGGATACAAACTTAGTGCACAGAAATCTCTTGCATTCCTATACACTAATGATGAAAAATCTGAAAGAGAAATTAAAGAAACACTCCAATTTACCATTGCAACAAAAAGAATAAAATACCTAGGAGTAAACTTACCTAGGGAGACAAAACACCTGTATGCAGAAAACTATAAGACACTGATGAAAGAATTTAAAGTTGATAGCAACAGATGGAGAGATATACAATGTTCTTAGATTGGAAGAATCAATATTGTGAAAATGACTATACTACCCAAAGCAAGCTACAGATTCAATGCAATTCCTATCAAATTAACAATGGCAGTTTTTTACAGGACTAGAACAAAAAAATCTTAAAATTTGTATAGAGACAAAAAAGACCCCAAATAGCCAAAGCAGTCTTGTGGGATAAAAACAGAGCTTGAGGAATCAGACTCCCTGACTTCAGACTATACTCAAAGCTACAGTAATCAAGACAATATGGTACTGGCACAAGAACAGAAACATAGATCAATGCAACAAGATAGAAAGCCCAGAGATAAAACCACGCACCTATGTTTAACCAATCTATGACAAAGGAGGCAAGGACATACAATGGAGAAAAGGCAGTCTCTCCCATCAGTGGTGCTGGGAAAACTGGACAGCTACATGTAAAAGAATGAAATTAGAACACTCCCTAACACCACACACAAAAGTAAACTCAAAATGGATTAGAGACCTAAATGTAAGACCAGAAACTGTAAAACTCTTGGAGGAAAACATAGGAAGAACACTCTTTGACATAAATCACAGCAAGATCTATTTTGATCCACCTCCTAGAGTAATGGAAATAAAAACAAAAATAAACAAATGGGACCTAATGAAACTTAAAAGCTTTTGCACAGCAAAGGAAACCATAAACAAGACGAAAAAACAACCCTCAGAATGGGAGAAAATATTTGCAAATGAATCAACAGACAAAGGATTAATCTCCAAAATATATAAACAGCTCATGCAGCTCAATATTAAAAAAACAAACAACCCAATCCAAAAATAGACAGAAGACCTAAATAGACATTTCTCCAAAGAAGACATACAGGTGGCCAAGAAGCACATCAAAAGCTGCTCAACATCACCACTTATTAGAGAAATGCAAATCAAAGCTATAATGAGGTACCACCTCACACCAGTTAGAATGGGTGTCATCAGAAAATCTGCAAACAACAAATGCTGGAGAGGGTGTGGAGAAACGGGAACCCTTGCACTGTTGGTGGGAATGTAAATTGATACAGCCACTATGGAGAACAGTATGAAGGTTCCTTAAAAAACTAAAAATAAAATTACGATATGATCCAGCATTCCCACTACTGGGCATATACCCAGAGAAAACCATAATTCAAAAAGACACATGCACCCCAATGTTCATTGCAGCACTATTTACAATAGCCAGGTCATGGAAGTGACCTAAATGCCCATCGACAGACAAATGGATAAAGAAGATGTGGTATATATATACAATGAAATATTACTCAGCCATAGAAAGGAACAAAATTGCATCATTTGTTGAGACGCGGATGGATCTAGAGACTGTCATACAGAGTGAAGTAAGTCAGAAAGAGAAAAACAAATATCGTATATTAGTGCATATATGTGGAACCTAGAACAATGGTACAAATGAACCAGTTTGCAGGGCAGAAATTGAGATACAGAACTAGTGAACAAACATATAGACACCAAGGGGGGAAAGTGGCAGGGGTGGGGGGCAGCGTGGTGGTGTGATGAATTGAGTGATTGGGATTGACATGTATACACTGATGTGTATAAAATGGATGACTAATAAGAACCTGCTGTATAAAAAATTTTTTTTAATTTTAAAACCACTATCAAAACAACAACAACAACAACCAAAATATCTACAAATAAAAACTGCTGGAGAGAGTGTGGAGAAAAATGAACCCTCCTACACTGTTGGTGAGAATGTAAATTGGTGCAGCCACTACGGAAGTTCCTTAAAAAAATAAAAATAGAGTTACCATATGATCCAACATTCCCATTCCTGGGCATATATATGGAAAAGAGAAAAACTCTAATTCGAAAAGATACATGCACCCCAGTGTTCATACCAGCAATATTTACAATAGCCAAAACATGGAAGCAACCTAAATGTCCATTGATATGTGAAAGGATAAAGAAGATGTGTTAAATATATACAATGGAATACTACTCAGCCATAAAAAAGAATGGAATAATGCCATTTGCAGCAACATTGATGGACCTAGAGATTATCATACTAAGTGAAGTAAGTCAGACAGAGAAAGACAAATATCATATAATATCACTTATATGTAGAATCTAGAAAAAAAAGATACAAATGAACTTATGTACAAAACAGAAATAGTCTCACAGACATAGAAAACAAACTTATGGTTACCAAAGGGAAAGGGGGGTTGGTAGTGGGGAATAAATTAGGAGTTTAGGATTAATAGGTACACACCACTATATATAAAATAGATAGCAATAACCTATTGTATGGCACAATATTGAGTATTACAAGATATGCAATATCTTGTAATAACCTATAATGGAAAAGAATTGAAAAAGAATAGATAGATAGATAGATAGATAGATGATAGATAGATATAACTGAATCACTTTGCTGTACACCTGAAACTAACACAACATTGTAAATCAGCTATACTTTAATAAAAAATTGTTGAGGGAAAAAAGACATGTAATATGAACCAAGGTAGAATAAGTGTATGGAAAAAAGAATTAAGTAGGGTCAGGGGTGAGGGTGAAGGGACCAGTTGTGGGATGGTCATGGAAGGCCTCTCAGATGACGTTGCAGCAGAGACTGACCCCAAGTGCAGGAGGAACCTCCATCAAGTTCAGAAACCCTGAGGGATGAGCCTGCCTGGTGTGTAGGAAGAACAATGTGGAAGCCAGTGTGGCTGGACCAGAGTGGTGGTGGAGAGGGGAAGAAATGAGGTCAGAGGAAAGGTCAATGGCATTGCTAAGACTTAGGCTTTTGCTCTAAGTGAACCAGAAGTCCTAGAGAGTTTTGAGAGGAGAAGTAACCTGTTATCATATGTTTAAAATCATCTTTCTCTGAACGATATTTCTGCCCCCTATTTTTAAGCCTTCTGGGAAATTCCATTATGTCTCAGTCCACCCCAGACTCTGATTTAATACTCCTTTTTTCTGGGCCACATAGGCAGAGTTAGGTCTGAGGACCTCAATCCCAAATCCATTTCCCCTGGGCCCACCAGCCTCATATCCTCTCAGTCCACCTTTTACTCTAGCGGTTGCTGCAGAAATCAGCCACATAGAGAAGTAACCAGACAGCACCTGCACTCCACATTTTTTCTCATTCTGACCCCACCTTCTCTGTCACAGCCATGTGGGAAGACTGTGAGGACCACACAGCCCTTCTGTCATGCACACTCCTGCCACGGGAGCAGGTTAACATCCCAAGAGACAGGTACCCTTTGACTAATGAGAGACAGAGCCAATGGATAGATTTTTCCCTCTTCTGAGCCTTGGAAGGACAATAAGATACATTCTGCCTTGCTCCTCTAAGAATCCTCAGTGAGACTGCATTCCAATTGTCCACAGTGGTGATCAGCTCAGTAACATATGCTTGGATGTTCTTTCTCTCCTTCACTTTTCACACTTTCCAGTCCCCTACACCTGTTCCCTGAAATCATCTCCACAATAAACTACCTATGTTTAAGCCATGTCTCAGCCTGCTTTGGAGGGAAAAACAGGGTTAAAACATCCCCTCTCCTTTCACCTTCCTTACTCTGCTTCTGCTTCTTCATTCAAAAAGAAAACAAATCAAATAATCTCAGAGTCAGAAAGACCTTTAGAGAACATTCATTTCCACAACTTTTGGTCACAGATAAGGAAACGGAAGTCCAAAGAGATTAATATGCCTCTACTATAACTTGTCTTTGTGAAAAAGATAAGAGCAAGTGGAAAATCAGAAACAAGTAAGGGACAACAGAGATTGGCAGACAGTTCCAAAGTTAAGAATAAGACTTTTTTAACAGAGGAAAAAGAGAGCTAACCTTTGGCATGGCATAAAAGGAATTGGTGCCTTGGAGTTGAAGTGGAGAAGTAATTGTACAATTTTGTAATAAAAAGTGTTTAAGAATATTCAAAGTTTGTTGTCAGTTGCATCTTTCTGGAGAGTTTAGTTTTTTAGTAAGTTAATCTGCATGTTTTCATTGAGCATTATTTCATTGAGGTTCGCAGTGGTGCTGTGGGAGTCAAAGGGCATTCTGAAATAGCTCCCAGCAGGCTAGAGATCAGGAAATTGAACTTCTAATTATATTTTGGCCATTAATTGACTCTGTGAACCTGAGCAAGTCATTTTCTCTCTCTGGGCTGTGGGTTGATTCCTCCTTTGTAAAATGACTATTGGTCTTACCACGGAGTCATAGAATGTTGACTTCTGAAGTGGCTTGGAGCTCACCCTCATTTTGCAGGTCCAAAGAAGTGAAGTCATTGAGTTAGAATCAGATCTGGCACTGTAACCCTGGTCTTCCTGGTCCTCAATCTATGACTGAGTTTTGAGATTCTTCACAACCATGAAATCTTGTAATTCCATGATTGAAATATAAGATAGTATTTCTGCTCCGAAGAATCCCATAACCAAGTTGAGGGGACACTTGGCACACGGAAATAGTTATTATAAGACAACAGATGAAATCCCTTAAGCAGAACAACAACCTCCACTTCTTTGGCCACTCAGAGAAGCAAGTTGGCAGGAAAATCACTGAGATTTGAGCTGATCTTTGAAAAAATGGTTGGATGGAAAAAATCATTATGGATGTAAGAAAGTAGCCAGAGAAAAGTCATGGACCTGGGATCAGCCAGGACAGTGACTGCATCTGTCCAGCAGGAGTGATGGGTGAATGGGGTGGGTGAGGTATGGTCCTGGGAGAGAAGGAGATTTTGGTGTCGTTCTTCTGTTCCTTGAGGCTGATCTGAAATTATATGTAGTGAGGAGGTCTGACTTATTTCAGTCTGTAGCAGAAGGAAGTAAAATATGGAAACTGTGACCAAGATCTCTTGTGGTAATTAAGCAGAGAGTTAAATCTGCTAATTTCTGATTTGTCCTCAAGCAGTTTTATTTTTAAATGACACTTTAAGCATAATTGATACACAGTGTCCCTGGCACCAGGGCTAGTTAGAAAATTCAGTTAGTAGAATAATGAAGAACAATTGACATTTTTTGCTGGTAGCTCTTTGGAAGAGACTGTTTAAATAAGTACAATTATTTAGAAACATAAATGGGTGAGACGCGCTCAGCTTGATAAATTCCTGTCTTAAGTGGGATTGGTGGAAAGGTAAGGGAAAGATTCAGAGTTTCATATTTGGCATGGATAATTAGAGAAATGTAATTATTGAAGGACAGTAGCAGTTTATATACTTTAAAAATAAAGCAACAAGTGAGGAAACATCAAAACAATAAAACAGAAATCATAAAGCAAAGTGAGAGAAATAAGGCATAAAATTTATGTGAAGAAATGTAACTAAAATCCCTTATTAGGTGACAAAGACTTTCATCTAAAACAAAATATAGCTAATGTGCTCCATTAACCTAAAACAAAATGACACAAAAGACTGGTAAATACAAAGATAGAGAAAAATCAGCCAAAAATAAAGCAGAAATATATTTTAAGTCAAAAAAGCAAATAAAGAGGCAGAATGACACAGGAGTGGCAATATTGATACTGACTGGAATAAAACAAGGGGGTAAAGTTCTGGATGAAGAGGATTGCTTCATCCACAATGAATGCATAATGTACTACAATATAGAACAGAAATATAGAGAGTAAAAGCTATTAGAAGACAAAAACTGGAAAGAAACATAATTGTAGGAAAATCGGCATGCCATATTTTCAGTAAATCACGGAGTCAAAAATAAATAGAATATAAATATGCTTAATAATAGTTTATGTATCAAACTTTGTACTCTACAGATTATATAAGCTTTTCAAATATTCATGGATCATTTATAAAAATTATTCTACACTGGACCAAAAATTTTTTTAACTCAGTAAATTCAAAAAAGTAAATTTTCTCCTTGTGCAACAAAAACTAGGGTTAGAAATTTTAAAAATAAAAATTTAACCCAAAATCTCACAGCTGTTAAAGCAAACATCCTAAATAATATTAGATATTAGAGAAATTGAATATTTCAAATATAGATTGCATAGAAAATAGGAGCACAAAAATTGTATGTCAAAGTTTATGGCTGAAAGGTGATTAAAATATATCATTTTATGGAAATAGTCAAGCATACGTAACGGTTGAAAGAAGGTGGGTTTGTAATAAATTATTTTGAATGCAAAAGCAAAAAAAAAGAAAAAAAAGAAAAAAGTCCTTAAGTCTCAATTCAGACAAATCCATAGCCTTGAAAGCTTTCATCACTTAATGAGGAAGAATGAAGATAAGTTACCTATGAGTTCAGCTAAAATTTTTTTTAAAAACAACAAAATATACTTAAAGAAAGTATGAAGAGGAAAATAAAAATAAAAAGGAAGTAAAATTGTAAATTAGAAAAATAGTCACACTTGTGAATATATTCAAAAGTTGATTATTTGAAAAAATAAAATGTGTGCCTTTGACAAGCCTATTAAAAGAGGGAAAACAAACAAACTATAAGAAATATATAACAGATGAGGAACTTTTTAAACAAGGCTACACCTTGTGCTATGTGTTTAGTGTGAAAATTTCAACAAAATTTACAATTTACTAGAAAAATACAAGTAACCAAAATTATATAGCAAACCAGGTAGAACTATAAGCATAGAAAGTATTTTTAAACTGTCAAAGTTTTAGGTTGTTAAGTTGTTAAAGACTTATGTCCAAAAGGGGATTTTTACTGTTTTACAAATAGGCAAAAAAAAAAAAAAAAAAAAAAAAAAAAAAGAAAAAAGAAAGGTCAATGAACAAATATTTGACATGCTATATAAAGTTGCCCATATCACAGAAAACACTTAAAGCCTCTCAATTTGTATTACACAGCTCATGTAACCAGTTACCAAAACCTAATCTGGTGCCTTAAACATCTCAAACTTACAGACCAATATTAATCATAAATACAGATATAACAATCTGAAGCAAAGTTCTGTCAAGATCAAATGAGGGTTATTCAAAGAATGTACAGATGGATTGCTATTAGTACCTATTAATGTAGACCATGAAGTCTAAGGAGAGTAGTTGAATGACCAGCTCAATAGATTATAGAAAAAAACCAATGGGTCAATGAAGAAATTAAAGGGGAAATCAGAATATAACTCAAGACAAGTGAAAATGGAAACACAACACTCCAAAATCTATGGGATGCAGCAAAAGCGGTTCTAAGAGGGAAGTTTATAGCAATACAGGCCTTCCTCAAGAAATAAGAAAAATCTCAAATAACCTAATCTACCACCTAAAAGAATTAGAAAAATAATGAACAAAGCCCAACATCAGCAGAAGAAAGGAAATAAAGATCAGAGAGAAAATAAATAAAATACAAATTTAAAAAATAATAGAAAAGATCAAGGAAACCAAGAGCTATTTTTAAATTTTATTTATTTTTATTTATTTACTTATTTATCTGGTTGCACCAGGTCTTAGTTGTGGCATGTGGGCTCCTTAGTTGCAGCTCACAGGCTCCTTAGTTGAGGCTTACCAGCTCCTTAGTTGTGGCATGCAAACTCTTAGTTGCAGCATGCATGTGGGATCTAGTTCCCTGACCAGGGATCTAACCTGGGCCCCCTACACTGGGAGCATGGAGTCTTAACCACTGTGCCCCCAGGGAAGTCCCCCATAAGAGCTATTTTTTTGAAAAGATAAACAAAACTGATAAACCTTTAGCCAGGCTCACCAAGAATAAAAGAGAGAGGACCAAAATAAACAAAATAAGAAGTGAAAGAGGATAAATAATAACTGACACCACAGAGATACAAGAAAAGAATCATAGGAAAATACTGTGAACAGTTACATGCCAACAAATTGGACAACCTAGAAGAAGTGGACAAATTTCTAGAAACATACAGCCTGACAAGACCTAAACAAGAAGAAAGAGACAATTTGAACAGACTGATCACTAGTAGAAAAATTGAATTTGTTATTAAAAAAAAAAAACTTCCAGAAAACAAAAGTCGAGGACCAGATGGCTTCACAGGGGTATTCTACCAAACATATAAAGAAGAACTAATACCTGTCCCTCTCAAACTATTCCAAAAAATTGAAGAAGACAGGACACTTCCAAATTCATTCTACGAAGCCACCATTACCCTGGTACCAAAACCAGACAAAGACACTACCAAAAGAAAAAAAGAAAAAATTATAGGCCAATATCTTTGATGACTATAAATGCAAAAATTCTAAACAAAATATTAGCAAACTGAATCCAGCAATGTATAAAAAGGATCATACACCATGATCAAGTGGGATTTATTCCAGGGTCACAAGGATGGCTCAACATTTGCAAATCAATCAATGTGATATACCACATTAACAAAAGGAAGGATAAAAATCACATGATCTTCCCAGACACAGAAAAAGCATTTCACAAAATTCAATATCTATTCATGGTAAAAACTCTTATCAAAGTGGGTATAGAGGGAGCACATCTTTACATAATAAAGGCAATTTATGATAAACCTGCAGCCAGCATCATACTCAGTGGTGAAAAGCTAAAAGCCTTTCCTCTAAATTCAGGAAGAAGACAAGGATCTCCACTCCCACCTCTGATATTTAACATAGTATTGAAAGTCCTAGCCGCAGCAATCATACAAGAAAAAGAAATTAAAGTCATCCAAGTAGGGAAGAAGTAAAACTGTCCCTGTTTGCAGATGACATGATACTCTCTATAGAGAACCCTAAAGTCTCCACACAAGAATTATTAGAAGTAATAAGTGAATTTGGCAAGGTAGCAGGATACAAGATTAATATAGAGAATTCTGTTGCGTTTCTATACACTAATAATGAACTATCGGAAAGAGAAAATTTTTAAGAAATCTGTTTAAAATCACATCAACAGAAATAAAATACCTAGGAATAAACTTAACCAAGGAGGTGAAACACCTATACTCTGAAAACTATAAAACATTGATGAAGGAAACTGAAGATGATACAAAGAAATGGAAAGATATTCCGTGCTCTTGGATTGGAAGAATTAATATTGTTAAAATGACCATACTACCCAATGCAATCTACAGATTCAATGCAGTTCCTATCAAAATACCCATGCCATTTTTCACAGATCTAGAAAATAATCCTAAAATTCATGTGGAACCACAAAAGACCCCAAATTGGCAAAGCAATCTTTAATAAAAAGAAAAAAGCTGGAGGTATCACCCACCCAGACTTCAGACTATACTATAAAGCTACAGTAATCAAAATAGCATAGTGCTGGCACAAAAACAGACACATAGATCAATGGAATGGAATAGAAAGCCCAGAAATAACCCCACGCATATATGGTCAGTAAATCCACAACAAAGGAGGCAAGAATATACAATGGAGAAAAGACAGTCTCTTCAACAAGCGGTGCCCGGAAAACTGGACAGCTACATGTAAAACAATGAGATTAGAGCATTACCTCATACCATATACAAAAATAAGCTCAAAATGGATTAAAGACCTCAATGTAAGATGTGAAACCCTAAAACTCCTACAGGAGAACATAGGCAGAATACTCTTTGACATAAATCATAGCAATATTTTTTGAATCTGTCTCCTAAGGCAAAAGAAATACAAGCAAAAATAAACAAATGGGGCCTAATTAAACTTAAGAGTTTTGCACAGCAAAGGAAACCATTGGCAAAACAAAAAGACAACCTACGGAATGGGAGCAAATGATATGACCAACAAGGGATTAATATCCAAAATATGTAAACAGCTCATACTATTCAATATCAAAAGAACAAACAACCCAATCAAAAAATGGACAGAATAGACATTTTTCGAAGAAGACATACAAATGGCTACAGGCACATGAAAAGATGCTCAATGTTGCTAATCGTTAGGGAAAAGTAAATCAAAACAACAAGACATCACCTCACACCTATCAGAATGGCTATCATCAAAAAGTCCACAAATTACAAATGTGGAGAGGATGTGGAGAAAAGGGAACCCTCTACACTGTTGGTGGAAATTTAAATTGGTACAGCCACTGTGGAATACAGTATGGAGGTCTCTCAAAGCACTATAAATAGAACTACCATATGATCCAACAATTCCACTCCTGGATATATATCCGAGGAAAACAAAAACATGAATTTGAAAAGATATATGCACCCCAGTGTTCATAGCAGCATTATTTACAATAGCCAAGATATGGAAGCAATCTAAATGTCCATCAACAGATCAATGGATAAGAAGGATGTGAGAGAGAGATATATACACATACATACATACATACATATGTACATATATACATACATAAACACACACATACACAATGGAACATTACTCAGCCATAAAAAAAGAATGAAATTCTGCCATTTGCAGCAAAGTGGGTAGACCTAGACAATATTATGCTTAGCGAAATAAGTCAGAGAAAGACAAATACTGTATAATATCACTTATATGTGGAATCTAATAACTAATACAAATGAATGTGTATGCAAAACAAGCAGATTCACATAGAAAACAAACCAGTGCTTATATTGTAAATCAGCTACACTTCAATTAAAAAATAAAATAAAATGTGTGTTATTGTATATAAATTGGAATCATATAGCCTTGGCACCTTCCTTTGGCCAGGGAAATTCCAGGAGAGGGATTCTGCTGTGAGCAGCCAACACTCCTGTTTGGGGGAGGACAGCCTCAGTCTTGAAGAGGAGATCTGAGTGGCATACAATATTCTCTACATGGTTAAATGTAAAAGATGAAATTATAAAACAAATGGAGTAAAATATTGATAAATAGCCCAAAAATAGGATTGAAAATGACTTTTTTGTGTGATTTTCCAAATCAGATAAAAAGAGATGTAAAATAGCTATTATAACAATAGGTTTTATCAAGGTGGGGAGTGTAAGTGGGAAGAGAAAGCAGTAGGAAAAGCCACCAGCAGCACTGTGGTCCAGGTGAGACCTCCCTTGCCTGAAAGGCTGAACATCTGGAGGAATAGCTTTTCCTTCCAGTGCTGACAAAGCCCTGACAAATAGAGGACATCAGCTTTGGTTTGCAGCCTGAGCTATTTGCTCCTATGGGACCCTCAGGATTACTTCACATTTGTGTATGGTGGGGAGGGGCTGATTTTCAGTCACCCAGAGGGTCCTGCTTACTTCAAACTCAACATGCTTGTAAGAAAGCATGGTCTCCAGGGAATATTCTCCCACTGGCTCCTACCTCCCCCAGCAACTTTCACTTCCCTGGCTAACCTCACCCCACATTTGTGTGCCTGTTATAGAAAGTCAAGGCCATAGGAGCTGCTGAACATCCAGCATGGTGGGCTTTTTCTGGACATCCCACTTGCTGCTTTGCTCTGAACCCTTGGGAAGGCCGATGGGTGGTTAGAAACTATGATGCTCTAGGAAGGAAGAAGAAACCTTCTGGGTTAAGATTATAATAATAGCAGCCACAGTGGCTGTACCAGACACTGTGAGAAGCACTTTCATATATTATCTCACCAAACTTCATAAGTCTCCATTTTACATATGGAGGAAATGAGGTTTAGAGTGATCAATTGCCCAAGATCATACAGCTGAAAGCACTTTCTTGAGCCACCTGAATGTGAGTGAAGATCTGATTGCAAAGACCTCAGTGTTTTCGCCAGCTCAGTTCCTCTCAGGCTCCATTCAGTGAGGTGGGCTATGGAGACTACAGCAGGAGACTGAGTGTGCAGCTATTATTACATTAGTGATTCTGTCTTGGCTTCACATTAGATTCACCTAGGGAGTTTCTTAAAATCCCATTGGTTCCAGTGAGAAGCCAAGGTTAAGAACTACTTATTAGATGCATACCAAAAATATCCTAGAACACAAAGTTGGTGTCATCTTAAAAGCTAATGTTACCTCCTCCTTATGCTTTAAGGAGATTGCATCATTGGATGAAACTGTGACTATTTTGAGCGTTTTATTTACAACTTTATTTTCATGTTAACCTAACAGAAATTGTAACTAAACAAAAACACAGAACACAGCAGCTTCAGTAAGCTTAGAAATTTTAGGTACTGCAGTGCATCCTCATGTGTGGTGGGGAGTCATAGCTCTAAACAGAGTTAGAAAACCTAGGTTCAAGTTTCAGCCCTGCCACTTACAACCTATGTGATTTGATCTTGAAATTTCTCCTTAATTTGAAGGAAGCCAACTAGATTTTTGAGCAGCAGAATGACATGTTGGGTTGTCCTTTGCTGTGCAAAAGCTTTTAAGTTTAATTAAGTCCCATTTGCTTATTTTTGTTTTTATTTTCATTACTCTAGGAGGTGGGTCATAAAAGATCTTGCTGTGATTTATGTCAAAGAGTTTTTTTCCTATGTTTTCCTCTAAGAGTTTTATAGTGTCCAGTCTTGCATTTAGGTCTTTAATCCATTTTGAGTTTATTTTTGTGTATGGTATTACTGTTCTAACATCATTCTTTTACATGTAGTTTTCCAGTTTTCCAAGCACCATTTATTGAAGAGGCTGTCTTGTCTCCATTGTATATTCTTGCCTCCTTTGTCATAGTTTAGATGACCATAGGTGCATGGATTTATCTCTGGGCTTTCTATCCTGTACCATTGATCTATATTTCTGTTTTTGTGCCAGTACCATACTGTCTTGATTACTGTAGCTTTGTAGTATAATCTGAAGTCGGGGAGCCTGATTCCTCCAGTTCTGTTTTTCTTTCTCAAGATCGCTTTGGCTATTTGGGGTCTTTTGTGTTTCCATACAAATTGTATAATTTTTTGTTCTAATTCTGTGAAAAATGCCATTGGTAATTTGATAGGGATTGCATTGAATCTGAAGATTGCTTTGGGTAGTGTAGTCATTTTTACAATATTGATTCTTCCAATCCAGGAGCATGGTATCTGTTTGTGTCATCTTTGATTTCTTTCATCAGTGTTTTATAGTTTTCTGAGTACAGGATTTTTTCCTCCTTAGGTAGGTTTATTCCTAGGTATTTTATTCTTTTTGTTGTGATGGTAAATGGGATTGTTTCCTTCATTTCTCTTTCTGATCTTTCGTTGTTAGTGTATAGGAATGCAAGAGATTATCCTGCAACCTTACCAAATTCATTGATTAGTTCTAGTAGTTTTCTGGCGGCATCTTTAGGATTTTCTATGTATAGTATCATGTCATCTGCAAACAGTGACAGTTTTACTTCTTCTTTTCCAATTTGTATTTCTTTTATTTCTTTTTCTTCTCTGATTGCCATGGCTAGGACTTCCAATACTATGTTGAATAATAGTGGCGAGAGTGGACATCCTTGTCTTGTTCCTGATCTTTGAGGAAATTCTTTCAGTTTTTCACCATTGAGAATGATGTTTGCTGTGACTTTGTCATATATGGCCTTTATTATGTTGAGGTAAGTTCCCTCTATGCCCACATTCTGGAGAGTTTTTATCATAAATGAGTGTTGAATTTTGTCAAAAGCTTTTTCTGCATCTGTGGAGATGATCATATGGTTTTTATTCTTTAATTTGTTAATATGGTGTATCACATTGATCGTTTTGTGTATACTGAAGAATCCTTGCATACCTGGGATAAATCCCATTTGATCATGGTGTGTGATCTTTTTAATGTGTTGTTGGATTCTGTTTGCTAGTATTTTGTTGAGGATTTTTGCGTCTATGTTCATCAGTGATATTGGCCTGTAGTTTTCTTTTTTTGTGACATCTTTGTCTGGTTTTGGTATCAGGGCAATGGTGGCCTTGTAGAACGAGTTTGGGAGTGTTCCTTCCTCTGCAATTTTTTAGAAGAGTTTGAGGATAGGTGTTAGCTCTTCTCTAAATGTTTGATAGAATTTGCCTGTGAAGCCATCTGGTCCTGGACTTTTGTTTGTTGGAAGATTTTTAATTACTGTTTCAATTTCATTACTTGTGATTGGTCTGTTTATATTTTCTAATTCTTCCTGGTTCAGTCTTGGAAATTTGTACCCAGATGAATGGATGGAGAAGATGTGGTACATAATGGAATATTACTCAGCCATAAAAAGAAATGAAATTGGGTCATTTGTAGAGATGTGGATGGACCTAGAGTCTGTCATACAGAGTGAAGTTAGGTCAGAAAGAGAAAAACAAATATCGTATATATGTGGAATCTAGAAAAATGGTACAGATGAACCTATTTGCAGGGCAGGAATAGAAAGGCAGATGTAGAGAATGGACGTGTGGACACAGTGGGGAAAGGGGAGGGTGGGATGAATTGGGAGATTAGGTTTGACATAAATACACTACCATGTGTAAAATGGATAGCTACTGGGAACCTGCCGTGTAGCACAGGGAGCTCATCTCGGTGCTCTGTGATGACTTAGGTGGGCGGGATGCAGGGGAGGGAGGAGATATATGTATACATATAGCTGATTCACTTCATTGTACAGTGGAAACTGACACAACATTGTAAAGCAATTATACTCCAGTAAGAAAAAAAAAAAGAATGACATGCTGGGATGGGGAGCACCTCTTTCCAGAATACCAGAAGGCCGAGGACAAAGTTGTTGCTCAAGGGATACCAGGGTATTGATAATTCTGCCTTCACCACCCACTTCCGTGAAGTTAAAGTTATGGGAAGCAGTCTGATGCTGATTGTGGCTCAAGAGTTAGGAGAGCCTGTTTTTGTAAGGATTCCTTAAATGGAACCACATATATTGTTAGTCTTAGTTCTTCCAAAATGAAGATGTAAAACCCAAACCTACCAGAGCAGTGACACAGCAAGAATCTGGTCTGACTTCAGACATCCTAAGGATCCTATCCATCAGGGAAACGGCAGCCAGGTGTCCCATGCGCAGGATTTCCGGATCAGCTTCTGCCCTGTGCAGTCTCCTCATCTCTGGCAAATCAGGACCTTAGATTATCTGACTCAGAGTGGGCATGTGGGGTCTGCCCCGACTCTTACCGCCCTCCTGCTTCTAGACTGACAGAGAAGTACTAGGTGTGAGATGTGAACTGGGAGAAAGGTGGTGCAGTGGGAAGAAATAATCACCTCTTACACACATGGAGGCAGCTTAAGAGCCAGCCAAGAACCTTGTTGCTTCCCCAGTTGCTATGTTCAGGTCCTCCCTTTCAGAGAAAGAATAATGTTGTGTCTTGCCTACTATCCGTTTTAATCATACAGCCCATTTCCCAATCTTTCCTTCCCAAGCACCAAGCAGGCACATGATTTCTCCCAGATATGGTTCCTTGACATTTGGGAGAAGCAGCGATTTGCTTGTATGCTTTAAGGTTGCTTAACAGTTAGACCACATGGAGCAGGGCGAGCAGCACGGTATTTCACAGGTGGCTCTTTCTTCCCCTGTTGCCTTTGTTTCCACCCTCTGTTTCGCCTCATTTTAGTCTTCTTACTCCTCTGTAAAGTTTTGATCTCAGTTTTTATGTTACAGAGGCTTATGTTTGTGCCCATCCTGTTGTAAACAACCTTGAAGCCTTTTTGAAAGTGTGAAAGGCATACGTCAGAAGCAAATTTTATCATTTCAGACTTCCACGTCTGTGATAGGAGTGTGGCGTACACCACATCTGGTGTATGCCAGTGAGGCTCTGAGCTGGGAACACATCTGGAGATTGACTCGCATGGAGGCACCCAAGACACCTGTCAGGCATCTGACAGACCCCTGCCGTGCTAGAGGAGCACAGAAGGATGAGCTGGTACCCATAACATCATGTCACTCAGCCTCATCTCCAGGGGATTGTGGCCCGGAAGCTTTTTTACTACATTGGGTTGTACACAATAGAAATATTAGAGTTTTGATATTGGATTCTAGCAGCACAGTTGTGAAACAACATAAGGTGGAAAGAATAGGAGATTGGGTTAGAGAGACCTGAGTCTGAATCTCAGGCAGGAGAGAGACACAAGATCCATAACCAAAAGAAGAGACCCACAGTACAGCATGTGCTTTCCTCACCACACCAACAAGCACCCACACCTCCCTAGATCCCTGCACCCCGTCCCCACCAAACAGAACCTGGCAGGCCCAGCTAGGAGAAGGGCTTAAAGGAGCCAAGCAGCCTCCTTAACTGTAGCAGTAGTTGTCAGATCTTACTTTAAATGTCATATAACCATTTTTTACACAGATATAAATTTCTAATTTGGCTTTTTCCTTTACACATTTCTTTGGCATATGTGCTAAGCACATGTTGGGGAAAAAAACTAGTTTAATTCTGATTTTCTTCCTTTAAAATGATCAGCGCTTCACACTCCTTTGCACAATTCATTATGTAAACCAGAAGATTTTTTTTGAGCTCATGGGGTGGGAGGAGGGCAAGTGTGAAGATACAGTTTTTGTGGGTTATTTCAAGTTAGCACCAGCATGAATTCCATAGTTAGACCTGTTTCCATCCAGGTGACTTCCAGGGCACAGATATTCGGCTAAAGTATCTGAATATCACTGTGCAGCATTTGGAAATGGTTGCAAAGAAGGAAGATGCTACAACATGCTGCTTCAAGGCAGTTGTTTTTTTTCTTTACCTCCTAAAGTTTGAAAGTAGGACTTTGTTTAAGCACACATCTTACTCTAGGTTTATATTGTTCATTTTAACACCTCTGTGACTGGGATGCATCTTAAGGTCACTGTCAGCCTGACAGCACTCAGATAGTGATCACAGCCCACGCAGGCAAGTGTCGGCTGTAGTTGTTCACCTCGTCATCTCTCCGTTTGAGGCACATGCATCATTGGTACTATGCATCTTTAACTGCTATTTTAAATCTTCAAAAAGATTCACTGTGACTCAGCATTGACTCAGAAGGTTGCTGTGTGTGCAGAGGGCATCAAAGCAGAATAGCAGGGCAGAAATTTGATATTTCTGGAACAAGTGTTCATCATTGTAAGAATAGTCTCCATTCCATATACCAGAGCAACAACCAAGTTCTAAATGGGACTAAAGGAAAGAAAACCCGCACAGAGCAGTTGAAACTGGGTTGTGTTTTGTTGCTGAAATCCTTGCAGAAGGATTGACAATTATGTACTGCATGATGTAAGTGAAGAGATGCATGATGAAAGTGTCTGGATAAGTCTAAAGGAGCTCTCTTAATGGTATAGAATAAAAATTGTAAATTTAAGAAAGCATTGTGTTATAGTGTAATTGGCAGTATTTTTTCTTTCTTACTGGTGCATAGAACAATAGTATGTTGCTACTTATGTTTGATGAAATATGGTACTTAAAACAGAAGAGCTAGAATTTCCTTAGATAAGTATTGTATCTATTGCCTGGTTGTTAGCATGAGAAAACTTATAAAATTCACTCCCAGAATCACACGTCTGGCCATAAGCTGACACATCCTCAGATGGTTTCAATGTGAGCAACAAAGATTTCGTGGAATCCTAGAATAAGTAAGCTGTAAAGGAGTCTTGGGGATTCTATGGTCTTACACATGGAGCTGCTGAAGCCCAGAATCCAGAAGCCTCCATTCAGTCACTGGACATTTATCTAATCAAGTGGACCATGAGAATGTGAGGCATGCATGCCCTTTTCCCAGTGCTCCAGGTGGACATTTTGGGCTTAGAAGGGAGGGGAGGAGAGGGCAGAAGTGGGAAGGGATGAGGTTTCAGGTTGGGTGGCTGTTCATTCAGCCCTTACAGGGTTTGTTTTCTATGGACGCCTTCTCAACAATTCCCCTCTCACCTTTCCCTCTCCCCATCTTCTTTCTTTGCTTTTGTCCACTCCTCTCCTTCCTTCCTGCCCTCCTTCTAAACCTTGAGAAGGCAGATTAGTTGGTGTGGGGAAGGGAATGGGGCGTGTATGGAGAAAGCAGCACAAACAGGAGGCCTTGAAGAAACACTTTAAAAACTTAACTGGGGGAATTCCCTGGCAGTCCAGGGGTTAGGACTCCACGCTTTCACTGCCAAGGGCCTGGGTTCAATTGCTGGTTGGGGAACTAAGATCCTACAAGCTGTTCAGCACAGCCAAAAAAAAAAAAAGTTAACTGGAAACTTTTCAATCTCAAGTCCTACCGTACTCTAGAGCAGGAGTTGGCAAACTACAGTCTTCTGCCTCTTTTTGTAAATAAAGTTTTATTGAATCACAGCTATACCTGTTCATTTACATCTTGTCTGTGTCTGCTTTCACATGGCAATAGCTGGATTGGGTGTCCTCAAAGCCCAAAATGTTTACTAGTTTGGTCTAGACAAATGCTTCCCCAAGAGTTTTCTGCAGAATTCTACTTCTGCAAAATGTTAAATAGGTATTGCTGGAAAGAAAAAGATTCTCATCATTATGGAAACTCTGCTTTTTAATCAGAGGACTTCTTAGAGCCTTTAATAAGCTAATATGCACTGTGAATTTCTGAGAGGTAGCTGAAGTATACAGCATTTTCCCAAGTTTATTTAGGAACCCTTTTCTTACAGAGCACCTAATGAGTATAGAGTTCCTCAGGAAACTGGAAAATGACTCTCTAACAGTATCCAGGGTATATTATTAAGTGAAAAATCAAGGTGTATGCATTACCCACCCATCAGTATAAAGAGTGAAAAGGGAAAATGTAGTTAAGTGTTTGCTTGTGAATGTTTCAATCATCTCTTGAAAGATCCGTCATGAACTGGTAACACCATTCAGCTTGAGGTGCCTTGGAACTGGGAGGCAGACTCTTCACTGTATTGATTATCCGCATTTTGACTTTGGGATCATGCCAGTGTACTTCATTACCTAAACAATCAGTCTGTCAATGAACATCATTACATTTTAAAACAAAAATGTAAAATGGTAAACCCTTTGCAAAACAGTTTGGCAGTTTTTAACAAAGTTAAACATACACTTACCATATGTCCCAGCAGTTCTACTCCTAGGTATTTACCCAAGAGAAATGAAAACATATGTCCATGCAAAGACTTGTAAACAAGTGTTCATAGCATCTTTATTTATGATCGTCCTAAACTGGAAACAACCCAAATGTTTATCAGCAGATGAATGAGCATACGAATTGGGGCATAACCATGTGATGGAATACTACTCAGCAATGAAGAAGGAGAAAACCACTGAGACAGGCAGCAAGTGGGTACATTTCACAGAAGTTACACCAAGTGAAAGCCAGACACAAAATATTCTATCTAAATTCACTTATGTGAAAATCTAGAACAGATGAAACAAACCTATAGTGATGGAAATAAGTTCGTTGGTTGCCTGGAGTCGGTGTAGGGGAGATCTGACTGCAAAGGGACAGGAGGGAACTTTCTAGAGAGATGGGAATGTTCTATATCTTGATTATGGTAGTGGCTAAACAAGGGTGTACACTTGTCAAAACTCATCCGTCTGTACACTTACAATGTGTGGGTTTTATTGCATATAAATCATACTTTAATAAAGTTAATTTTAAACAGAAAGAAACAAATGTCTCCCTGAATCACTCCAAAGGGAGCAGTGAAAGAGGAAAGAGTATTTGATAATGAGAAGAGAGTCAAGTTAGCCCTCCAGGGTGATTGTAAACAGGATAAGTCTCCGTCCTATAGTGCAGGAACCCTGGAGAAATGGAGACAATTGAACACACTCTGCCTGCTTTGTTTGCCAGCTGTGGGTTCTGGTCTGGAAACCAGACCAAACTTATTACAGGTCACCTTTGGGACTCAAAGTGGAACTTAGAACTCATAGTGTCACAGGTCTGCCCAGATGCGGGGAGAGGGAACATAGATGCTATCTCTAAATGAATGTCAATATGACATTGTAGGAAGAACCTGTGGGGTGAGATATTTTGGTGTAATCATGTTTGGAAGATATAATCTAGCACAGTAGTAAAATACATAACCTAGTACCTGGAACATCGTAAGACCAAATAAACAATACCTATCTGAGCATTACTACCACCACAAGCACTGTTACTGCTATCACTTTTACTGTTAATATTATAGGTAAACCTGATGTACCTTCACTGTTGGTGTTCTGGTGCTTGCCCTTCCCATGGTGGTTGAGAGCCCCAGAACCAAAGCTACTTCCAGGAAATTGTTTAATGGAAACCCAGCTGCTGACCCAAAACTTCTGCATCTTAATTCACAGTGAGTGAAGGTGGTATCGTCATCGTGAGATGGCTGTGAGTACACAAGCTGTAAATAAAATGAAACCTGGGGGGCAGAAAGCAAACGCAGGCTTCCATATAAAGATGTGTTTGTTATATACCTGCAGCCTCCTCCACAGTGACGTTGCCCCATGGAGCCCCTTCTTCTCAGCTCTCCCATCCCACTCTCCTA
>NW_006785406.1:4230267-4237655 GCF_000442215.2 Lipotes vexillifer | reverse complement strand
ACTCTCCAAGGGAAAGAAATGCAGCATGAGCTTGGCAAGTCCTTTAATTCACAGTGGGTCCTACCCACACCACAATCATGGACATCTCTGGACTGGCGACCCTCTGTACAACCCCACTGAAGACTAATAGCAGAATTTGGACTTCATCAATTAAAAGGCATTCATTTGGTAGGAGCCCGGGAGAAAATAAAGACAACAAATCCAAAGTGCAAAATCATGAAGTCAGCGTAGAATATTTTCCTAATGGAAAAGGATCTCTGCAGCCACCCCTAATCCTCCACTGGCTTATGGTGCTCTCGGGAAGTGGCTGTATTTAGAAGCTGACCCACTTGTTACGGGCTGACTCAGGAGCTGCTGCTTCTCTCTTGCAGTCTGTTTCTGAACCTGGGCTACGCAGTTGGCTCCACATCCACAACCCAGGGAAGAACAACCACCGTTTGAGGTTGTGCTTTACAAATGCAAATTAATTTCACTGCTGGCAGACAGCTCAGATTCCATTTGCTCTTGGCTCACTTTATGTTAAAAAGCCGCATAGCACAGGGAGATCAGCTCGATGCTTTGTGACCACCTAGAGGGGTGGGATAGGGAGGGTGGGAGGGAGGGAGACGCAAGAGGGAGGGGATATGGGGATATATGTATATGTATAGCTGATTCACTTTGGTATAAAGCAGAAACTAACACACCATTGTAAAGCAATTATACTCCAATAAAGATGTCAAAAAAAGAGGGGATATATGTATATGTATAATTGATTCATTTTGCTGTACAGCAGTAAACTAACACAACATTGTAAAGCAATTATACTCCAATAAAGATGTTAAAAAAATAAGAGGGTATATTTGTATATGTATAATTGATTCATTTTGCTGTACAGCAGTAAACTAACACAACATTGTAAAGCAATTATACTCCAATAAAGATGTTAAAAAAAAAAGAGGGGATATATGTATATGTATAATTGATTCATTTTGCTGTACAGCAGTAACTAACACAACATTGTAAAACAACTATACTCCGATGAAATTAATTTAAAAAAAATAAAAGGTACAGAGGACGAGGAACCCAGCCAGGCCAGAGGGAATTGTTTCCAGAAAAAGCAGCATCTGATGGAGCCAAGCAGAGCGGAATGAAGCATTGCTGTAGCTCACCTGACTATTTTTATTTCAAATTTACTAACTTGCTGGACCATTTTCTGGGTGGCCTCTGCACCTACCTTTTCTCCCTTTACTATCCTGTGGGCAACATCTTCTCCTCCACTGATTCCTCTGCACTCCTTCGGGCAGTACCTTTCAAAAACTTTGGTGATATTGGAATCAGCTGGAGGTTTTATTTAAAAGAAAAAAAAAACAACAGATTGCCTAGCCTGTTCCCTGAATTTCTGATTCAGTAGGTCTGGAATGGAGACCCAAGAGTCTCTATTTCTAGCAAGTTCCCAGGTGATGCTGATGCTGCTGGTGGTCCACACTTAGAGTAGCTCTTCTGGCGGCACCTATACCTCTATCATGGTACCTGTTATATTCTGCTTTCATTGTTATTTTTATAGGAAAGAGATCACTATTGTCCAGTAGAAATGTGACCTACATATACAATTTTCAATTTTATACTAGCTACATTAATAAAAATGATGAAATTAATTTTAACAGTGTATTTTATTTAATCAAATGTATCCAAAATATTATCATTTCAGCATGTAATCAATACCAAAATAAATATTAATGGGATATTCTACATTTTTTGTACTCAGTTTTCAAAATTACGTATGTATTTTACACTTATAGCACGTTTCAACTTGAACTAACCACACATGGGGTGCTCAGTAGCCACATGTAGCCAGTGGCTACCATATTGGGCGGTGTAGACTTAGAGCGTGCTTACTGTGTACTAGACAAGGTTATAAACCCTTATATATTAACTCATTTAATCCTCACAATAATCCTAAGAGGTAGACAGTGTTATTAATCTCATTTTACAGGTAAGGAAGCTAAGTCACAGAGAGCTTAAGTAATTTACCCACGGCCACTGAGATAGAAAATGGGGACAGCAGGGCTGAAGCTCGGTAGTCTGGCTTCAGGGTCAGTTACATTTCCACAGGGCCCTCCTGCTCACCCACAATGTAGGGAGGAAACATTATCTTTGTGCGTCCCCATAACACAGATCATGCTTAGCTCTGATAGGACACCCAGTAAATGTGTGCTGAATGAATTAAATGAGACAGAGAGGAAGGTTTTGTCAAACATCCAGCCAGTAGGATCAGGTAGCCTCTAACCACCACTGTATGCAAGTGGGTGAGAGGGAATATTTTAAAATTAAATTTGAAATTGTCTGTTCTCAGGTTACTCCCAGGCTAATAGAAAGATGTGAGAAAATACACAATGACAAGAATAAAGGTCTTACATACTGTCATTTATAGTGGCATTCACGATTAGGGTGACTGAAACCAGGAAGGGGTACACTGAGAGAGGCTACCCAGAATCGGTGAATCTCAACGGGTGTCATGTGAAATGGAAAGAGTATGGTGGAGTAAGGCACAGGAAAGGGATGATAAAAAGGAAGAATCGTCATCAGCATTGATTGGATACTGTTTGCTGCAGACCTAGATCCCAGGAAACAGACTGTGAGCTGCAGATTTGCATACAACATCTTTTGGAGGGCTTCCCTGGTGGCACAGTGGTTAGGAGTCCGCTTGCCAATGCAGGGGACACAGGTTCGATCCCTGGTCCGGGAGGATCCCACATGCCGCAGAGCAACTGGGCCCATATGCCACAACAACTGAGCCTGTGCTCTGGAGCCCATGAGCCACAACTACTGAAGCCAGCGAGCCACAACTACTGAGGCCTGCGCAACTGGAACCTGTGCTCCGTGGCGGGGGAAGCCACGACAGTGGGAAACCCACGTGCAGCAACAAAGACCCAGTGGAGCCAAAAATAAATAAATTAATTAATTAATGGAAAAAAACACCTTTAGGAGAGTAAGGGCATGGAAAGAAGTGGGGCTGTGATGTAGTCACACCAAAGGCCTCAGCCAACCCCAAGGAGAACTCCCAAGCTGGGGCGGTCCTCCCAAATTGAGGCAAGGGGACCAGTCCTTTTAACCCCACATGAACAAGTCACTGGATGCAGGTTTCCCAGGAAGGAGGTGTCACCTTGACCTGAGAGCAATTCCTAAAGAGAAACTCGGCTGTGTATCCTCAGCTGCTAACACTCCTAGCAGTGATGGAATGAAGACCTCCTTGTTGGGGGGCAGAGGAGGAATCTGGGTGGTGGACCACAGTGTTCACTATACCAACTCAGTGCAAAATCTAAATAACCAACAAGAGAGCACCATGCTGAATGGAAATCATGGGACAGAATCCCAACGTAGCCAGCTTGTGTGGGAAACTAATGCAAGGCCATACAATTAGTGAGTTTACACATAGTTCTGTTTGGTTCCAGGGTCTGTGTTCTCTCCATACCTCTCCAGGATAGAGGAGAGAGGTAAAGAATAGAACTTAAACACCTTTTATTACCAAGTGTCCTGTTTCTAGATCTGTAGTATTCAAACACTGTATGTTCTAGATTCTAAAATCTGGACTACGTTTGGGGGCCGCATTTCCCTGTGTGCCTTGGGTACCTGGCTTGTTGGCTGCAGTGGCTGGAGTGAGGGAGAGAACAGCTAAGGAAATTTCAGTGGCAAGAAACCATCTCCCCTTCTCCCCCTGCCTAGGAGGTAGGGGCAGTTTCCTTTCTCCTACTAAGCAGGGTGTCTACAAAAGACGACATCCCAAGTGGGGCTTTGATGGCGATCCCCACGCCACCCACAGTATTGACCTGGGGATCGGAGCCTTTGAGAGATGTACCTCAGTTTCATTCCTGACCTTATTTTCTTGGGTTCAAATCAGAGGCAGGGTTTGAACTGTGTGCCTGGAGTGGAGCCGGACCAGAGTGGAACAGCTTTTGAGAGTCCAGCGCAGCATAATCACCCACTTGTCCTCTCCAAGGCCTGCTGAAGCTAGGAGTCCTTTGATCAGGTGGTGAGCTCACTGGGAGCAAAAGTAAGCAAGTGTTACCACTAAAGGGCTTTTGCAGCTGGCAGTGTCCACTGCAAATAGAAAAAGAGAAGGAAGGTATAGAAAAACAGAAATATTACATGTGTATCATGGGTCCCCCTTGAATGTGTGACCTTGAATAAATCCTTTAACCTCTCTGAACCTCAGTTTTAGAGAATGGGACCCACCTTGCAAAATTTAATGAGTATTAAATTAGTTTGCAGGCGTGAAATACTCACAAATATAATATGCTTAATAAATATATGTTCTTATTCTGAACATTAGCACACTATAAAGTGGTTCCCACCTGTAGATAAACTTACCTTTTCAGAATTTGCCAGAATTTTCTCTGCCAAGATGCATTTTATTACCCATGGTGGGGAATGGGTAATGACAGCCATCTCCATGGCTGAGACCAGGATGCCAGTTTACCCAAGAAACACAGAGCCACACTCAGCCCTCAGTAGATGTTTGCTGAACATGTGAATGAAGAAATGGATGAATGGTGGAATGATAGTAAGAGGCTTTGGGTTTTCCTCCAGGAAGCCTTCCTGGGTTCCTCCAGCTTTCGTGGGTTCCCTGCTTTCCCTGCAAGCTGCTGCCCATAAAATCTGCTCCATCCAACATAGCCCTGGATTACAGCCCACCTTCCGCTCTCTACTTGTTCTGTGTTCTCATCTCCTTGGCTTGACGTGGACAAGATGATTTTATTATTTTTTCCTCCAAAAAACTACCTCCAAGTCCACACTGAACTATTCAGTTACCTAAATTCACAAATTTATAGTCCAAAAGAGAATAATAAAGATGTGGAGGGCGAGTAGCAAGTACCCTTATAATTATATAGGACGTGGGTTGAGATTTGTTCTTTTTTATCTCATAGGGTTTTGTGAAGTTTGAGTAAGATGACATATAAAAATTTCTTTACGTAGACTGCCTGGCACATAGTAGGTGCTCAATAAATGGAGACTTAGGATTAGTGACAGTATCAGTATTGGTATTGGGGAGAAGGAGGGGCGGGGTAGGAGGAAAGCTTTCATCCCCAAGCATGTACAGCCTGGAAGGCTGACTTTCAGAATTCAATTGTGAAATCTAACTCGTGCTCCAAACCTAAATTATACATTGTAGTATGGGCATCCTGCCTTGAAATGGGAAATTAGACAGTTTCACAAGGATGCACAACTGTGTTGCCTGAGCCGTTTTGTTCCAGGCAAACTGGAAAAGGTGGTGAGCCTTTGGCAACCGAGGAGAGCAGTGCCAGCCAGCCTGCAGCCTGCCCAACAGGACCGGGGCCAGAATACCGAGCAGCCATGGGCTCAGGAGCAGCGGAGCCAGTGCCGGAGACAGCAGGCACTCTTCTTGACGTCAGCCCCCCCCCAGTCGCCCCAGCCTGCCCCTCCGCCCAGGCACCTTGCCACCGTCCCTGCTACCTCCCTGCCAGCCTCCTCCCTCCTCCTGTCCTCTTCTCTCCTCGCAAACTCTTTTGTGAGGAGGGGCACGTGCTGAGAGATGATACTTCAGACTGTTAGCAAAAGCCCAAGAGAATGTCGGGTCGAAAGCCCCAGTGCCCTTTTGAGGTAAGTGACTCTTAGGCGTGATCAGGCCTGGACTCTCCTCCTCCTCCTGGCTTTGGAGAATTCTGAGCTGAGGATAGGCAGATGCCCATGTGCTCAGGCAGGTACCTCCGCCTCTTTAGGCAGGTCCTGGGACTCCCCAGGGCTTCCTCAGGGTCCAAGAGATCCTATTACAGTTGCTGAGGCGCCCACTAGACCAGACCCCAGGCTGTGGGGCTAAAGGCTCTGGGGGAGTCATTTTATTGGGTTTGTAGGAGCCACAGGTTCGGAGACACCATGGCTGTCTAGGGCACACCGGGCCCTCCATGGGCTGCCCTGCCAGCAGCCGCCCAATACAAGTCCTCCTGTTTGTCCTGCTTCCTTTCTGGTTTCATCCAAACCTCCCGAGAGCACACGCCTTGAGTTAGCAAGCCAAATCTGGGACTTGTCTGTAAAACCCAAATCCTGACAAATGCTCTCACACAACCCGTTAGAACTTTGGAAGGACAGTGAAAGCCGATTTGCTTAGGTAATGAGGAATGGAACTGGCAGTGGCGGGTGTGGTTGTGAGAGGGGTCGTGGCAGGGATCTGCAGGAAGCTGGTTTCATCCACCTCAACCTTCTCCTGCCTCCCTGTCTTATGGGATTTGTGTTCATTTGGACCTATTAATGTTAATCATTAAAACAAGCAAAGTGAAAACAAGATGCACACACACACACACGCACACACGCACGCACGTACACAGGACTCACGTTGCTTACGGGATTCTTTTGTTGATATTGTCTTCAAAATAAACATCTGTAATTTTGTGGCAAGCATTCAGCTGCAAATACCTCAAATGCATGGAATTCTCTAAGTCTTCTTTCACCCTCACACCTTTTTCAGAAAACATCATTGTGCTTCTGGTACGAGTCAGACAGGCGCACTATGTTCTGGGGCTCCAGGTGCTGAAGAAGCTCACGGCCCCAGGGGACTGACCTGAATGTGACAGAAGCGAAAGCAACAGTTTCCACCTGTTGCATCCAGCCCATGTGTGGGGCCTCTGTGCCTCTTCGTGTCCTGTCCCCACCCCTGAAAGCACCCTGAAGTTAGGCATTATCTTCCTTACGTACAGCGAGGAGAACAAAGCTGAACTAATCTGCCTGAGGTCCCACCACTAGGAAGTTCCAGAGCCAGAATTGACCCAAATCCCACTGACCCCAGGTCCATCCCTGCCCTCCCACCACGCCCTTGGCTGAAGGGCTGTGTGGGGAGAAGGGCCATGTATGAACAGGAGCAGAGTGCCCTGGGAGCACTGGTCAGGGAGCCACCACTTCCAACTGGACGAATTGAGGAACTATGATCTCGTCAAGACAAATGACAGTCAGGTTGGGTTTTTGGAGATGGATACATGGTCGCCCAGCAGGAAAGGGGTATGGGCAGAAACTTTGATAGGTTGGGTATCCGTCTGTATCCAACACCTCATACCTTTCATGTTTAGACGGTGGGGCAGTGTAGCCCCATGGTAATGGTACATAAGCTTTGATTTTCATGCAGCCTGCTTCCTTGGTCAAGAGTGTTTATATCATATGTGTGGCATGTAACATAAACTGAATCCTCAGTTGGAATTTGAACAGGTTAAAAAACTATGTGTTCGGGCTTCCCTGGTGGCGCAGTGGTTGGGAGTCCGCCTGCCAGTGCAGGGGACGAGGGTTCGTGCCCCGGTCTGGGAGGATCCCGCGTGCCGTGGAGCGGCTGGGACCGTGGGCCATGGCCGCTGGGCCTGCACGTCTGGAGCCTGTGCTCCGCGACGGGAGAGGCCGCGGCGGTGAGG
>NW_006785406.1:4200981-4229797 GCF_000442215.2 Lipotes vexillifer | reverse complement strand
GCTTCCCCGGTGGCGCAGTGGTTGAGAGTCCGCCTGCCGAGGCAGGGGACACGGGTTCGTGCCCCAGTCCGGGAAGATCCCACGTGCCGCGGAGCGGCTAGGCCCGTGAGCCATGGCAGCTGAGCCCGCACGTCCGGAGCCTGTGCTCCACAACGGGAGAGGCCACAACAGTGAGAGGCCCACGTACAACAAAAAAAAAAATACTGTAATGTATACCTGAAATTTACTGAGTGTGGATCTTAAGGCTTCTTACCACCAAAAAAAAAAAAAAAAAAAAACTATGTGTTCAAGCTGTCAGTCTCCCTGACGATTTCACCTCCAAACTCCACACTCTGAATGAGAACACTTTAAATGGTGAGAGCCAGAGGGAACATAAACAGATGCAGCAATAGTCATTCCCCTCTCTCTAAGTGGACTCCAAAATGTGTCTGTGGGCACGTGCTCTCACACCAGGGTGCTGGGAAAGTTGCCTACAAACCTCCTTCCAGGACCCACCCTCACACTTGTCCCTGCTATCTGACCTCCGTGAAACTTTTTTTTAATCTCACAGTAGTTTTGAACTTACAGGAAAATTGCAAAGGTAAAGCAGAGAGCTCCTATATAGCCTGCACCCAGTTCCCTCTGTAATCAGCATCTTACATTACTAGTGTCCACTGTCACAATTAATGAGCTAGTATTGATACATTATTATTAACTGAAGTCCATACTTTATTCACATTTCCTTCATTTTTCCCCAATGTCCTTTTTCTGTTCCAGGACCTCAGCCAGGATTCCACATTATGTTTAGTTGTCATGTCTCCTTAGGTACTTTTGGCTGTGAGTTTCTCAGACTTTCCTTATTTTTGATGACCTTGATGAGGAGTACTGTTCAGCTATTTTGTGGAACGTCCCTCAATAGGGATTTTTCAGATGTTTTTCTTATGGTTAGACTGGGGATATAGGTTTGGGGAAGGAAAGCTACAGAGGTAATGTGCTATCTTTATATCCAGGGTGCATACTATCACCATGACTTGATCACCTGGCTGAGGTAATGTCTGTCAGGTTCTCTCCTGTAAAGCAAGGAACATTTTTATGAGTCTTTTCCATTTAGTTTGGGAGAGTACAAAGCAGTCTGGACTAGTGCATTTGTGTTCTTTCGCATGATGTCAGCGAGATGTTACCTGAATATAAATGATCCTGTTATTTTATTAGAAGCTGAGGTGACCTTTTCATCCATCTAATTCTGATTTTCATTGCTGTTTGGAGAAAGTCTTTGAGAGAACATCTTTGGTGTGTAGGTTTGTTCCCCTGTCACAGCTGATTTTCTTCCCTTCTAGAGTGGCAGCCCCTTGAAGGAAATGGTCATGTCTTCAATACGTAGGCATCATATACCACATACATATGGATATTGAACTCATGTCTTCAATATGTGGTCACCTTATACTAGTCTCCACCTTTATTCCATCTGTGCCCCCAGCCCACAAAGTACATGTGTGCCAGGAGCTTCATGCCACTGATAGTATGCATTTATTCATTCCTTTCTTTAGGGAACTTGTAGCTATAGATTAGAGAAATCATGATGCTGTAGAAAGAGCCTAGAAGTGAGATGTTTCCCTTTCCTTGAGTCTGGGCAGGAGAGGACAGTAAGGGAACCCAGGTCAAGATCAGCCTGTTGAGCTCCAGCACTTAAAAACCCTGATGTTTAAATCCAGAATGGTCACTCAAAGAACTTTAATTTCACTTCTACAAAGATGATATTCAAGTTACTATTACTGCCTAACAAACCACCTCAAAACTTAAAACAACAGTAATCATTCATTTTGCTCGTAAATCTTTAGTTCGGGCAGGGATCCCTTGTCTCTGCTCCACCCAGGCTCGGCTGTGGTAGCTGGAGTGGGGCTGGAGAAGGCTCACTCCCCTGGCTAGCAGGTCACTGCTGGCTTCGTCTGGAAGTTCAGCTGGGACTGAAGGCCTGGGGCCTCAGCTCCTGTCCACAGGGGCCCCTCGGTGGACTACTCAGACTACCTCACAGCATGGTGGCTGACTTCTGAGAGTAACGCCCAAGAGCAAGGACTAGGAAGAAGTTGTACCATCTTTTATGACCTGGCCTCAGAAGTCACGTAGCATCACTTCAACCATAGTCACGAACCCTCCCAGATTCCAGTGGGGGGGGAACACAGACCTCACCTTTCAGTAGGAGTGCTGAAGTCACATTTAGAAAGAGTAAAGCTGGTTGGGGTGTGTTACAGTGGTTACTTTTGGAAATACAAGCTGGCTAGTGATTGATTTAGAAGAGGGTTTTTTTCCAGTTTTATTTAGATATAATTGACATATAACATTGTATTACATCATAATGATTTGATATGTATGTATATTGTGAAATGATCACCACAACAAGTTTGTTAACATCAGTCACCTCACATAGGTATAAATTTTTTGTGTGATTAGAACTTTTAAGATCTGCTCTTTTAGCAACTTTCAAATATACAGTAAGTATTGTGAACTGTAGGCACCATGCTGCGCATTATGCCCAGAGCTTATTTATTGTAACTGGAAGTTTGTACATTTTGACCACCTTTTGACCCCCATTTCCCCCACCCTCTATTCCCCACCTCTGGTAACCACCAATGTGTTCTCTGTTTCTGTGAGTTTGATTTTTATTTTAGAGTCCACATATAAGTGAGATCATATGGTATTTGCCTTTCTCTGTCTGACTTATTTCAGTTAGTATTAACGCCCTCAAGGTCTATCCATGTTGTTGCAAATGGGAGCATTTCCTTCTTTTTTGTGGCTGAGTAATATTTTTCTGTGTGTGTGTGTGTGTAATACCACATTTTCTTTATCCATTCATCCATCAGTAGAAACTTAGCTTGTTTCCATGGCTTGGCTATTGTAAATAATGCTGCAGTGAACATGGGGATGCAAATATCTCTTCAAGATAGTGATTTTTGTTTCCTTCAGAAATGTGCTCAGAAGTGGAATTGCTAAATAATATATTAGTTCTATTTTTAATTTTTTGAGAAACCTCCATCCTGTTTTCCATATTGGCTGTACCAACTTACATCCCCGCCAACAGTGCACAAGGGTTTCCTTTTCTCCACATCCTCACTAACACTTGTTATCTCTTATCTTTTTGATAATAGTCATTCTAATGCGTGTGAGGTGATATCTCATTGTGGTTTTGATTTGCATGTCTCTGATGATTAGTTATATTGAGCACCTTTTCATGTACCTGTTGGCCGTCTTGATGTCTTCTTCAGAAAAATATCTATTCAGCACCTCTACCAAGTTTTTAATCAGATTATTTGGGGGGTGTTGCTAATTGAGTTGTATGAGTTCTTCTATTTTGGATATTTAGGAAGGTTTCTTATTCTTCAGCAAAGATTTGTTGTGGCTAAGGTGCTGGACTAGATATGGGGAAATATCACTGATCCAGACACAGTCTGTCCTCTGGCAGCTTAGCGTTCAGACAGGGAAACAGATATTTAGACATTTAGAGAGATGGGGGCTAGAACAGGGGTAGGCTTAGTGGTTACAGGCACAGAAGGAGGGGCTCCTAACAATGGCTTCAAGGCCCAGGAGGAGTTCTAGTTGGAAAATGCTTGTCCCAAATGGAACTGAATGACTAAGGCAGAGAAGCAAAAGCTGAGGATAAAAGGTGGTGTGGTTACCAAGTGTTTCTGCTTTGGAGGAAATTTTTTTTTTTAATTGTGGTCATCACAGCCGTTACTATTGTTATATCATTGCCTGTCTTCATAAAGCGTTCTCCTGCTCATGTAGGACATTTTCCGGGATCAAAACTTTCTCAGTACCTAGGTTCTGGAGCAGCCAGGGTCAGAGAAACCTGGGTTTAAATCCTGGTACTGCTACATGGTGGCCGTTCTGACCTTAGATGAATGACTTAACTGTATGCTAGCATGGAGATGATGGGAGGACTCACATTTGTCATTCTTCCCAAGTTCCTGCTCCCAGGAGAGGACCTGTACAGTGCTTGTCTCTGTGTGCGTGTGTGAGTACACATGTGCATGAACTCACACATGTGTGCACATGTTTTTGTTAGGAAGCTGTGATCTGTCAGCCTCCCAGAGTTGCGACCCGAGGTGAGTTCATAGGTGTGTCTGGGGCACTCAGGCCCATCTCGCGTGGTTTTCTTGTGCATATGTGTTCTAGATATAGTACTCTGAGTAATAATTCCCAGTGGAGTCATGGACCTCATCAGCCCAACTCTGAAACCAGTGATCTCCAGACATTTCTGGAACCCACCAGGTGATGACCTCAGCTATCTCTAAGAACTAAGCAGAACCCTCTGTGCTTTAGCCCTGTGACCTGAGGCATGTCCCCAGCAGGACTTGATGGGAGGGAACATTTGGAATGTGGCTGCTTGGAAAGAGGGTAGCAGCAAAGCTATGTACCCAAAACTCCTTTTTTGCTTTGTGAAAAAAATCTCCCTTTCATAAAGAAGCCCAAGGTTACAGGCATGAGTACCTCTTCCGAGCAGTCACCCAGCTCATCCCAAAGTCAATGATGCATATTTATTTCTGAGTGAGGGAAACCATGCTCTTAGGAATGAGGAGGTTTTTGATCTTTAAAACAAAAGAGATTACTGAAGTGTGGAGGATGGAGCATCAGAATACCGGGACCACAGTGATATAAAAAGAACCCTGTGGGTTGGTGCATCATAGTGGGGCTGGCCGGGCAGTGTGTGGCCCAGGGCAAGGATTCCACTTTGTTGGGGCTCAGCCTTCTCACTGTAAAGTGAATTAGATACCAGAGAACCCTAGCGCCCCTTCCAATTAAAAGACAATAATCTTGAAATGAAAAGAGCCTGTTTCCTGGCAAGATGGTATGTTATTGCCCACGTAGAAAACAGACTCCCTGATGGTCAGACTTGGTGTGCATGGGTTCTCTTTCTTTTTGTCATTGAAACACTGGATGAAGAAGCTAAATTCCCAAGTATTCGATTACTTATTGATGCAAAACAAACCCCACCCAAACGTGGAGTAAGGCAGTAACAATTGTTTATTTTGTTCATGAATGTCCGGGTTGACTGGGCTCAGATAGGTGGCTCTGTCTTGGGGTCTGTGTGGTCGAGGTCCAGTAGTGGCTGGACCAGGCTCATCTCCTGGGCTCCGCCTCTCTCATGTCCAATGCCTGGCTGGGGCTGGAACAGCTGGGGCTCCTCAGGCCTTTCTGTTGCTCTTCACACGGTCTCTGCACATGCTGGCCTCGAGGTGGCTGGGCTTTTTACATGGGCCTGAAGGCCCCCAAGAGAAACCTGCAGAGGCTGAATGACTTTTCTTCCCTGGCCTCAGAAACCACGTGGTGTCACTTCTTCCCCATTCTGTTCATCAAGGAGGTCACAAAGGCCCAGCTAGGTTCAGATTCCACCTCTTGGTGGGAGCAGTTTTAGAGAACTTGCAGACCCAGTTTTAAATCACCACATCAAGCATCTGGGATGGCCATGCTGACATCTTGCTTAGTGATGGGGGATGGCTTAGAAGACTTCTCAGACTCCTGTGGTTCTGTCACAGGATTTAGAGGCAATGGAAGAATATCTGGCAGTGGAAACCTAATTTAACTGGGAGGGAAGCTCTACTTAGCAGATATTTTAAATCACAAGGAAAATGAGATAGGATTCTATTTATATGTGCAAGGGAAAACGTATACGTGTAATAAATGTGCATGTGTGTAAGAAATTTTAAGATAAAAATTATACAATTAAGTTAATTAGTTAAACAATGGTGTGCATGAAATGCCAGGATTGGAAAAAAGGAGAGAATTAAAGCAGGGATGTCCAGCTTTTGTATTGTCCTCCTACAAGTTCCTCCTAGTTACTTGCAAAATAAAGTTAATTGACTAACTTGTTAAAAGAACAAAAATGTTAATACAGAGCCCTGAAATGGAGCTAGAAGAAAACAGGTAAGAGGAAAGAAAAGTCAAAAGAGCAGTAATAGAAAATCAATTCCCAAAAGATAGTGGAGCATTGCTTTTGAATGTGCAGAGCAGAGCGATGAGTGAACGCAGTTGAGAGTGTGGACTCTGGGACCAGGCTGCCAGGTTCAAATCGCAGCTCGCCGTTCCTGGCTGTGTGGAAGGAGGCAGCTTCTTGTGCCTCTCTGTGCTGCTTTTCATCGGTTACAGTGGGGAGCTAATGATAGTACCTGCCTCATCAGGTTGTTATGAGGATTAAATGTGTCAGGACAGGCTCAGCCTTGGAGCGGCATGTGGCATGCAGGAAGCACTCAGTACAGATTAGCCATTTCTCTCTTCACCAATTCCCTCCTTGCCTTTGCCAGATGCAAATATCATGCCCAATATGGACTGTGGGCAGCCAACCAAATAAACAGAAGGAGGAAGGCCTTTCCTTCCCTTGGTTCCTGGGATCATGTATGCATTGGAATTCTAGGTAGGGGGAGGCCTTCCTGTGATATCAGGGCACCCATCAATCTGCAGGTTTCCACCCCCTACACTTGTCCTTATTCTGACATGCATTAAAAACCGGTTCCACATTTAAAACACGTCAAGTTAGATTTTAGTCATAGTCTCTCCTATATATTTGGAATTAGAGCCTCCAGAGCCTATTATACAAATCTATGCAAATGATATGCAAAGAGGCAGTAGCCCCAGATTGTGGGGAGGGGAGTGAGCAGGCCAGCACAAAGGGCCTGGAGTGGAAATTTGCATCTGTTAGGGGAGCACTGTATTGAAGGCCTTGCACAGTTATTGTGACAGTATGCGCCCTTGCATTCAGTCCTTAACCTTTTGTGCCAGAGAGGAGAGATGATTTCCATAGTGAAGGTGACAGTGGATGTTGAAGGAGGCATTTGGACAGTGCAGTGTTGTAGCAATTTTTATGATACAAATGAAAAGTTGCTTTGAAATAATGGCCATGATCCAGGCTGTGTCCCTAACCAGCTGGGTTCCTGGACAAGTCAGTTCACTCCTTCCGTTGCCCGCTCTGTGAAATGAGGGGATTGAACTAAGTTGCCTCTAGTGCCCTTCTCACTGTGACAGCTAAATGTTATCCTCCCCGTGAAAGCCCTCTGCACCCAGGATGGCAGTATCCGTTCATTGTACCAAAGTTTTAAAGCCTAAAGAAGAAAGGGCTGGGAGGTAATTTGCCCTAACATTCCTCCTAGAGAGAAGAATAACTTCAGGGGATGCTGGCAACTAAAAAGAGCCGCAGCAAGGGCAAACATGTTTACTTCCACTGTTAGTCTGGCAGGAAGCACTCCTGTCGTCTACTTCCCAGCTGGGAGGATTTTAGCCCCTGAAATGCTCGTGGTGGGAAAGTCAGGGGAATTTCTTTCCCTGAGTATTTTAAAGACCAGGACGCATTAAGCCCTCTGCCTCTAGAGGCTGCAGAAGATCTCCTGGAGGCCAAGCTGCTCCTCTCCCACCCCCGGCCTGTCCCTGGGGTCCGTCAGGTCCTCTCTGAAAGCTTTGCGCTGCCCCTGACGCTACTGCCAGAAGGCGGCAGTGTCCTTGGTCTTGGGCCTTGGATTGTATGGAACACATCTGTGCTCCACCCCAGAAATCCTCTGGGCTCTTAATTTTAACTCCAGCAGCCTCCAGCCAGGCACAGGTGTGAGCTGACAGCCCCCGCCCAGGGCGTCTCTGACTCAGCCACTTGGGCCTCGAGGAGGAGGCAGGAGGTGGGGTGGAGCAGTGCTGGGCCATGGGAAGGAGAGCTGCTGGTGAGAGGCACACCTCTCACAGTTTGACATGAGTCTGCTCAGCTCCTCAGAGACCCCCAGTGGATCTGAGTTGCACCCTGATCAGCTGATAACCTGCCCTGGGATTGACTTTCCCTGTTTCACTCATCTCAGACCCCCACCGCTGTCCGCTACGGTCACTTCCCAAAATAAACCACCTGCACACGAGCCCCAGTGTCCGCCTCTCCTTTTTCAGGAATCGCTAAGGTATGACAGGTATATGAGTCTGGTCAGTCTGCCATACAAGGTCCCACAGGCTGCGGGGCTTAAACAACAGAAAGTTTTCTCCTCCCAATTCTGGAGACTGGAAGCCCAAGATCCGGGTGCCAGCAGGGTTGGAGTCCCCTGATGCCTCTCTTCTTGGGTTGCAGGTGGCCAGCCTTTCATGTGTCCTGCCTGTGTACAGGCATTCCTGGCACCTCTGTGTCCTGAGCTCCTTTTCTTATAAGGATACCAGTCAGATTGGGTTAGGACCTACTCCAACGGCTTCATTTTGCCTTCATCAGCTCTTCAAAGGCCCTGTCTAACGTACAGTCCCATTCTGAGGTGCTAGGGTCAGGGCTTCAACATACGGATTTGAGGGGGATGTGTTCAACACTTACAGTGAACCAGGGTGCTTGTGAGCCAAACAGAGGCTTATAAGAGAATGTCCCTTAAAACCTCAGTAGTCACGACCACCAGCTCTAGGAGTAGATTGTCCCTGTGGTGCTAAAATGCCAGGAAGGAGCTGGAATAACCCTGAACCGGTCAGAGCAGGAGCACGTTGTTCCTTCTGTGGCTGCGACGTTCCGTCCTCTTCTCCTGCCTCACTGCTGGTGGGCGACCAGGAACGCCTGGGTGTCATATACCCCTTCTGCTTTGAACACATTACTTAATCTCCCTCAGCCTCAACTTCCTGCCCCATCAAGTGGTTGTGAGGGTTAAATCGAGAGGGAAAGACAGGGCCAGAGCCGGTGCTCAGTGTTAAACAGATTTTAGGATTGACCCAGAGAAGGAGAAAACACTGTTGGTGTATGAGCTAGACTATGAATGAAAGTTTAGAGAAACTAGGTCGCTTAGGGCAAAGTGTTGGTCCTGGAGATGAGGGTGCTGCCATCTCTGCTCAGTCTGCAGTCCCTCAGCCTCCCCCACCCACTAAGTTAGACATGCAGGGTGAGGGGACACTGGTCCACCCCACCCTCCCCTAATTGGAGGAGGCCTCAGTGGTGATCCTTGTTTCAAAGGAGTGTCAGGAGGTCTCCTCCTCCTCTCTGCTTCCAGAAACTCACCAGGGTCCCAGATGTCCCCTGTCAGCTTTGCTGACCACCCCAGGCTCCCAGGAATCACTGCCAGAGCCCCTGCTTTGACCAGGGGGCTCATATGAACAGGGCAAGTGCTCAGGACAGAATCGTCAGGCGCTCCTCGGCAATACGGAGCAGCTCTTCCCAGCCTGTGTGTTGTACGGGGTGGTCAGTCTTCCCGTCTATAATCTGGATAGATCCTATGTCTCACATTGATATGAGGTGTTATTTTTAAAGATAGGCACAGGCTGTTGTGATTAATAAAATCCAGGCACATTTAGAAGAGTTTTTTAATGTATAGGTTTTTGTCCTTGTGCATTTTTTCTCAGTGAACTAAAAGCACACACACTCACCATCATGCAAAGTCCACGATTTCCTTCTAATGCTCAGAAGGGCTCCTCCTCCTCTAAAAGGCTAGGCACCACCAGTGGTTTTCCAGAGTTCAGCCTCATGAGCACATAGGACAAGCAGTTAACATGACAACAACCATACAACCAGCTGGCGTTCATGGAATGCACTTCTCCTGCAGGCTCTGTGCTAAGTGCTTAATAGGCACCAGATCTGGTCACCCTCTGAACCCCTGTCCCCTTCTGCCTGTCAGTCTCCGATGGCACTGAGACGTCTCTGCCTTGTTTTAGGATTGTTTGTGGATTTGTATGAGCTCACCCAGGGCCAGAGACTGCCATGTTCATTCTTGTGTCTCCAGGGTCAAGGAGGGCCTACACCCTCCTTAATCGTTTGCTGGGTGGGCCTGAATGAACAGAGGTCTGTCGTTTGTGCCTTTGTCTAGTTCATAAATGGAAGAGTCAGAAGAGGCGTGGCAGCTGGTCCGCTCTGCCCACCCAAGCCGTACTCAGTGGCTCAGGGCAGCCCACACAGAGCTGCTGGCTTCCTTGTGGCTGCACTGGCCTTGACTGCTCCCTGGTGCAGAGGGCCAGCAGGCACTCAGAGGCCACAAGGCTTCTTCCATGCCCCTACCCCCAGCCTGTTGTGAGCAGCTGCCCTTGGGCAGAGGGCCATGGCATTTCAGAGGTGTTTGGAAAAGGACGGGCCTGGCTGGTTTAGCCAGCTCTGCTTCCCCTGTGGCTGGGTTCTCTCTGGGACAGGTGCTGGGTGGCACCCACCTGCTGAAGCTTCTCTGTGTCTGATGGGCGTGGACCTCAGGGATACTCCCAATGTTTCCCTTGAGTTCCCAGGCGTTTCAGTTTCATGGGTAAGGAAGGCCCAGGGCCAAGCTGCTCCTGGGCATTTCACCTCTCTGCTCTCTGTCTCCCTCGCAAGGCTTCCTCCTGACCTTGGCACTGACTGAAGCACTGGTATTTGCTGCCCAGGAACCATCTCCCAGGGAACCTCTTCAAGTCTTCCCCTCAGGCACCACCCCAGACACCATGGTGACGGCACCCCCCAGTTCTACCAGATACTCCTCCGTGGTGGCTGCCCCCGCTTCCATGGTGGCACTGACCCCTCATCCCGACGGACCCTCCTCACAGGCTGCAGCTTCCATGGCAACAACAGCGCCCCATCCAAGTGGACACCCTCCTAAAAACGCCATCTCCACCATCATGGCGACGGCAACCACCCCCCATTCTGAAGGCCCCCTGTCCACAGGGCTACTTCCTGCTGCCATGGCAACCACATCCTCCCATTCAGAGGGCCGCCCGCCGGGCGAGGCTGTGCCCACCATCCTGCTGACAAAGCCAAGGGATGCTACCAGCCGTCCCCTCACGGCCCCCTCCCGGGCTACCCCACGCAGGCCCCCCAGGCCCCCTGGCTCCTCCCGAAAGGGAGCCAGCAGTTCACCACACCCTGTCCTGCCTGCACCCAGCAGTCACTCCAGAAGGAAGGAAGGCCAGCGGGGACGAAATCAGAGCTCCACGCATCTGGGGCAGAAGCGGCCCCTGGGGAAGATCTTTCAGATTTACAAAGGCAACTTCACAGGGTCTGTGGAGCCTGACCCCTCCACCGTCACCCCCAGGAACCTGCTCTGGGGTTACTTCTCGTCTCCACAGCCCCAGACAGTGGCCGCAACCTCGGCACCCAGCAGGACCTCGTGGGTACGACCCAACACGACCCTGGTGTCTGCGGAGGACAAGCCCGGCCTTAACAGAGCAGACCAGGGGGGTGGTCCCACCTTCACCAGCCAAGGAGGGGAGCCGGCCACCACAGCAGCCTCAGGCACCCCTGCCAGTCCACATCCTGCCCCAGTGCCTTCTCAGCACCCCCGCGGTGACCCACAGGATGGCCCCAGCCACAGTGACTCCTGGCTTACTGTCACCCCTGGCACCAGCAGACCTCCATCTGCCAGCACTGGGGTCTTCACGGCCACCACGGGGCCCATTCAGGCTGCCTTCGATGCCAGTGTCTCAGCCCCTTCCGAGGGGCTTCCTCAGGGAACATCCTCAGCGCCGCAGGCCCCGGCCCACCCCCCCGGGGTTTCAGAAAGCACTGTTTCCCTAGCCAAGGAGGAAGCTGCGGCCACCCCTACGCCCACCATGACTGGCAGGGTGCCCAGTCCTCTCTCCACAGTGGTGTCCACAGCCACAGGAAACTTTCTCAACCGTCTGGTCCCTGCTGGGACCTGGAAGCCTGGAACAGCAGGGAACATCTCCCATGTGGCCGAAGGGGACAAACCCCAGCACAGAGCCACCATCTGCCTGAGCAAGATGGACATCGCCTGGGTGATCCTGGCCATCAGCGTGCCCATCTCCTCCTGCTGTAAGTGCCTCACCCTCTCCCTTCTCCCCCCCACCAACCACACCGGCTTGCCCATCCCTAGAATCCCTTTGCCCCACACGTGGGCAGCCCCCACCAAGTGGGCTGCAAACTTCCCAGAATCCTGGGAAAGGAGGTAGTAGAACAAGAATCATGGATTATCCCCACCCCCGGTCCTTGGCTGGTCAGGCCGTGGCTCACATGCCCACTGATGGTAAATGCACAACTCCCAGGAGCTGTGGAGTCCAATCCGACTCTGCACGTGCAGAAAGAAACACCAAGCTGGGGAGGGGACACGGTTCCCCCAGGACCCCAGAGTTACTGAGCGGCAGGGCTGGGATGTGAGCTCCGAGCACCTGTCTTCCAGCCCAGGGCTCTTGTCGTGACACCACCCTGCCTGCTCTCTCCTGTAGCGACATGGCACCAATACACCGCAGGTTGAAAACTGGTGCTTCCAAACTTACAGCCTCTGAGTAGCAGAGCCCTCGCCTTCCTCCCCGCCTCCCTTCCATCGCCCTTCCTGCTGTTCTTCTCCTCTCTCACCTCTTTTCCTCCCCCTCCTCTGTCTTCCCCCGAGAAAGAAGAAAAGATGAAGCTTTGATCTTGCCGGAAGTTCTATTAGACTTGATAAAAACAGAGTTCTTGTAGCTAAATTGAGGCTTGAGAGTTACATGTGAATTTAGCAGTCCCTCCCGCCTGTTTGGTTTGTTCACGGGTGCTGTGAGCTGATGCTTTGTGGACCTTGTCGTTGTCTTTTGCTCTCACTGGTATGTGGGGAAGGGCTCCCCGAGGCCACCAGCACCTCCTTGCTGCTGCCCATCACTCCTTTAATGAAGAGTCGAGGGGATTCCCCAACTGACGGCTCCATAAAGAACCTGATGCAATCACTCAGGACCCAGGGCTTCCTTTATGTCTTCCCCGAATATTCGATCCTCAGTTCTTAGCATTCCTCTGATGGCCCCACAGGAATCCTCACTGTACCCGCCACTCCCCAACCCACACGGCCATCATCCAGGCACCCGCTCAGCCCTTCCGGGGGTGAGAAACGCCCTGTGCTCCCCACTCATCAGCCCCTTCTCCTGCGACCCCTTGGGTTGTTTCCAGCTCTCCTGGGGGCCTGAAATTCACCTCTTTGTAATTCCCACTCTTTGGTCCTAACCTGTGCCCTCTGAAACCATACATAAAACAAGTCCATCCACCAACCCCTGAGATACGTGAAATGGCTCTCAAGGGCAGGTTTTCCTTTTCCAAGCTGCTTATCCCTGTTCCTTCCAGTCTCTTCATAGGGCCGCCTGGCCCTGGCCCTAGCCCTGCCCCAATCTGCCCCTCTGACAGCCTCCAGTTTACACCTGCTTCCCCAGAGGGAGCACAGCATTGCACATGCCCTGCCGTGACAAAGGAGAGCAGGTGGCAGTTGCTCTGTTCTGGACACTTTGGTCACATCCAGGCAGCCTGCACTGCGTCAGCTCCGTTGATTGTAATGCTTCATGTCACACCATGGGCTCAGGCCAATCTCAAGGGAAACGAAGCCCCAGAAGCTTTCCACAGAGGAGACTGTTAAGCCAGGTCTCCCAGCCTTTCCTGTTGTGGGTCGATCGAACGTCAGCACAGGAGGTGTGTGCCTTTAACATTAAGCTGATGTCTGCTTGGCACTGTACTCTGGCAAGATACTCTTTAATCTGGGGTCTGGACTCTTTCCAGGAGCGACATCTCTCCCAGCTCCCTGTCTCCTTCTAGTTGATAAGCAAAACAAACTTTCCATGTCAGGGATAGGCGGCCTACATCTGCTCAAGGCCCCAGTGCAGGAAAAGTGAAAATGTTTGCAGGTTGCATATTTCATTCTTTCATTAAGCAGCTGTATTGTCACTCATGGAAGCACAGAGGTATTCATAAAGCTGTAATTGCCCACGTCTAAAACAGAAGAATGATAATGAGAAAATGTAGTGCTGTTAGCCAATGAATTATTAATAATGGTCATATTTGAGAAGTAACCACATTAGAGGCAGCTTTCTAATTTTCCATTCTTTCCATGTGTCTAGAGGCTCTAGTTTACAAAGGGAGTTCCCATTATTTTTAATCATTCATCCTTAAAACAGACTAGCCAGAGGAATAAAACAAAACAGAAAAAGCAAACGTACCATACAGGTGGGGAGTAAATCATCAAGTGAAGTGACTTGCCAGGGTCCCAGTCACACATGAGTCAGCTCAGATCTGGTGGTGGAATCCGTCTGACTCAGCACAGCATTTCCTGAGCGCCCACTGTGTGCCAAGCACTGTTCCAGCACTAGGGACCCGGAGGTGGCTGCTGTGGCTCCCCACACCCCCAGCTGCCAGAGCCCTCTCCCCACCTGCACCCCCACGGGCCACACCCACCTGCGTTTGCAGTTCTAAAAAGATTTCTCCAGCCCTTTTGCTATGTCTGAGGTTGAGATTAGATCAGGTTTTACTGCAAAGTGGAAAACCCATGGGCTGTCTAAACCATGCATAGTAACATCAGCCAAGACAGAAGCAAGGACGCAGCCTGGAACTGCACCATGAGAATGCTTCTGGCCCTGACAGGAGCCTTCAGCTGCAGGGATAGAGCATATTACTTCATAAAGGAAGATTGCCCCTAGGAACTGCAGCCCCCGCTTCCTTTGGTGTCTGTCTTGCATTTCCACCATCCTCAGGCCACAAGGTTCCAGCCTAGCTGCCTCCACAGACAGCTCCCTGTCCTGTGGGGCCATCATTGACCCTGTGAAGGTGCTGATGAGAGGGGCATTGAGAAAGGAGACACTTGTCCAGCTTGAGAACGCTGTGCTCTTTGGAAGCACGGATGAGTAACTAGCCAGGCTATTTTCATAGCCTGGCGCCACTCGAGTCATCAGGCAAGCAGACGTCTTCCAGGGCTAAGGGCCCTTGTATTTCAGACCTTCCCCAAAGCTACATTTATCCTAAAGCAAACTCTCCAGCCCTCAAAGAAGGGTCTCCTCCTTTGCTAGTTTGCCAGATATTTCAGGTGATCTGTGCTGGTAGCACAGTGCATGCATAGATTTCCTCATCTGGCTTTTCAGAGTAGCCCTGGCCCTGGTCCTGCTTTTCTGCATTCAGCAGAAGCCAGGCTTCAGAGGCCGGGGCTGCCAGGCAGGCTGGCAAGTCCCCAGTTTCTGGTGGAAGCAGAGGGTGATCACAGCAAGTCTCAGGCCTGCCCAAGAAGGGATGTCACCACTTCCACCTGTCCTTCCAGATCATGAGCCCCGCCCAGCGGCTGGATGTATATTGTGCCAGGTCTGAGAAATGCTTTGTCTCCTGAGCCACACTGGAGACAGCCACACACAGTTTCAGATGTGCTGAGAACCGAAATTGATTGGATCCAGGCCACATTTGGCTGGGTCCGGTGAGCCGGTCTCTGCTGCCACCATCAGGACACACAGCCCACCACCTCCTACTGGAAGCCTCGGCCTGGCACTGAAGGGGTCCCCGCTCTCAGCTGTCAGTGCTCTGGGTTTTCATCAGGAGATCAGTTGTGTGGCTCTATCACTTTCCCTCGCCTGTCCTGCACATGCCACATCCATTCTTGAGAATGTCGTCATCCAGCCTCCTTGAAAGAGATGGGGGTTATATGGGGTGAAAGCAGGGAGCAAGGCCAGCTACGGATGTTGTTCATCATCAGTCCAAGTTGAGCTGTCCAAAGCAGAGTAGCGCCTCTCGCTGACCCTGGACCTGTGAGCGTCCACGTGCACCTTGCCCAGAGCAGGTTGGCTTCCTTCCAGATGCACAGTAAATGCCGTTGGAGCATCAGCACAGTATCTGTGTACCTTTTACTCACAGACCCCAATGACTTTGTAGTTATTATATTAAAAAACCTGGGTCAGAAGTGCTTTTCCAGTAAAAAGAATAGAAGAGATTAGAACAGGAAGGAAGTTTGACCAGGAGGTTGTCTCCCTGGGGCTTATGAGCCAATTGAAGGAAGTGGGGAAGCCTCTGGACAAGGCAGGCTTGTCCGGGGGTGTCCCCGAGGTTGGACCAGAGTGCCGTGGCCGCGCTCTCACAGCTGTTCCCTGTGCTTCCTGACCAGCGCCCCCTGCAGGAACCTCCTGGAGCTTCCTCAGGCACATCCCTACCCACCAGGCCAGGGAGTCAATGAGCCCCTAAAACTGCTTTCCCCAGGCCCATGGCCTCTGTCCAGCCTGGTCTCCTTCTACATCCTGAGGCCTCCCCTGGCCGCCTCCCCAACCTCCAAAGCGGGGAAATGACTGTCCACAGCTGGGCTGGCACCGCTGGACTAATCCCCCTTGAGGGTCTCCGGTTTCTCAGTTACCTAATGAGGGGCCAGACTGAGACGTCAGAGCTCCCTGCCCTCTCTCACTTTCCTAACTTTAAACCCATGTGAATCACTTGAGAGGGAGCCTAGTGTGATAGGAAGCCTCGGCTTGGGAATCAGACACACCTGGACGTAACCCTAGCTCTCCCACTCATCACCTGTGGGACTTGGACAGGTTAAGCCTTGGGCCAGTGTTTTCTCACCTGTGCAAATAGGACTAGTGTCCGCTGTGTTAATTCAGGGCCTTCAGGAGGCAGATGCCAAAACAGAACTAGGCCTGCAAGAGATTTATTGGGGAAACACCTGTGCAGTCTTAAGGACGGGGCTGGAGGAGGCAGGGAGAGCCTCAGACCGCAGTGCAGGTATGACACCTGAGGAAGGAGAGGGGGCCAGAGGGATGGGAAGGAAGAGGCTTCCCAGCAGTGCAGTGCAGTCCTAAGGAAGTTTCTGCCAGGTGAGGGTAGTCCTCAGGCTGTTAGAGGAGTCTCCTGTCCTGCAGGAACAGGCCTGCATAGTCAGCCACGGCTGGGAGCAGCCCGGGGAGCGTGGCCTCGGCACACACGTGGTGGTGAGTCCAGGGGCCGGTGGCCAGAGCAGTCCCTCGGCTGTGCCCCTGCAGCAAGAAAGCTGAGCAGGCACTCCCAGGGCTGCAGCAGCCTCCCCAAAGGCTTGCTGCGTACAGCAGAGCTGATGCATCTGAGGTCCTATCACAGCATCTGCCACGGAGAGGTGCCGGATGAGGGGAGTGGTCAGAGAGTGATTACATTCATCTTGTTGCCAGGATTTGCCACACATTCTCCAGCAGGCCATGGAGAGCACTTTCATCAGGTATTTGTAAAGCAACCTCAGGGTCCTGTACGCTCTCATTTCCATTTCCCATCACACAACAGGTCCCATTCCTGAAATGAGGCCCCTCCCAGAAACGTCAACACAGTACCTGGGCTCCATCTTCATATCAGCAACCCTCCTCCTTCCCGTCATCCATCTGACAAGCTACAGCTGATTCCCCACTGACATGCCTGGGAAGCTGAGAGAGCTTGCTTCACCCTCACTCCAGTTTCAAAACTGTAGGAAATAGGGATCTCACTGACCTCCTTGAGAGTCTTGACAGCTGCTCCCTTTGGAGAAGCAGAGCAGTTGAAGCTTTCAGTGGCATGGGAGAGGGGTGGCTCACGCCCTGTGTGTGCACGGAGCTTTGTGGTTTACGCAGTGCTTCCACCTGCCTCAGGCACGCCCCACCCAGTGCTCAGGATGAGCTAGGACAATGACCATCAACGTCAGGGTGGCAGAGACCTGGGTTCAAGCTCCAGTAATTAGCTGGGTAACCAGGATCAATTCTGTGAACCTCCGTGAACTGGAGTTGCCTCTTCTGTGAATGGGAAGAGTGCCAGCACCTTCCTCAGGCGGCTATCTTGTGGGTTAAATCAGACTGTAGAGCACCTGGGAATAGAGTAGAGATTCCATAAGTCTGATTGTACTTTTCTTTCTGGGATGAAAGTTCAGACCCCAAAATAATGAAAGCGCTAAGCCACAGTTGGAGGCCTGGCCTCGAACCACCCAACAGTCATGCAGCGCAGTTTTTCTTTCAGGATGTCTCTTCAGGGATGATGCTGAGAGAACACGAAGGAAACTCTTATTAATTAAGCACCAGGCAGGGCGCTCAGCATTTTGCATTCATGATCTCTATCTCTCCTTACATCCTGGCGGAGCCCATAGTGATCAGCGTGATGAAGTGACACCTAGTGTAACTCACAGCAGAGTCAGACTTGAACCCAGGTCTTTTGGACTCCAAGCCCGTGCCCTCCCTGCAGCTGAGCTGGCTTCTGGCATGTAAGCGAAATGGTGTTTGAGAGGCACCAGGAACTCCCTGATAGACGTGTAATCAGGCTGGGGAAACTAACGACATGGGAGGGGGAGAAAGCTAGGAACAGAACTCCCCTTCCCGCAGGGCAGGATCCTGGTCCTGCATCCTAAACAGGCCCAGGCCCTGGAGCAGGGGCAGTGTGGGCTCAGAGGACCTGGATTCTACAATCTGCGCCCGCCCGGGTTAGCAAGGGGGTTCATGCAGCCTAGCCCTCTCCCTGTGGCTTAGGTTTGCCCAGCTTGAATCCCCCTGGGCTGCTTCACCATCCCAGTCCTGGAGCAGGGTGAAAAGTAGTGACCCTGAAGAATAAAGACTCCAGAAAAGGGGAGAGGGGACCTGGGGCCTCACCCCAGTCCCACCACTTGCTGTGACCTGTGGCAAGTCAGCTGGCTGCTTTGGACCAGAGTCTTCTCATCTGTAGAACAAGGAGGTGAGCCCGAATCTAGCAGATTTTCAGGCTGACTCTGCAGCCTCCCTCCTCACCCCTTCCTCCTTCAACCAGTTGAAGAAAGGGCTCTTTGGAAGGAAGGGAGGAAACCCACAAAGCTTGAAGGAATCTCTGCCAGGCGGTCTAAAATTTCTTTTCGCTCAAATATTCAGAAATCGCCTTTCTAGTTTTAAAATTTTTTGTGGGGACCTGGAAAAATGGTAACCAAAGTAGAAGTCTTTTTAATCAAAGCAGATTGGCTAGAATGGAAATTTGCCCAATCTCTTGACTTTGCCTGGAAGCCTTTTCAGGTTGAGATACCAGCAAGACCAACAGCAGGGGAGAGCTACAGAATTCCCCAGTCAGCCCGCAGGGCTCTCGGTTCTGGGCCCTGAGGTCTCAGCCTGTGTGTATGCCAGCTTTTGCATCTTCCCCACACCCTGGCGTGCACAGGCACCCAAAGCCAGCCAAGCCTTCGGGCTGCGGTAGACAGAGATAGCCTCCACTGCCCCCCAATGGCCATTGCCACCACAGTACCAGCCTCTGTGGGCCGCTCAGCATGGGCCGCCCCCCCCCCACTCCCCAATGCCGATGATGGGCACCGCCAGGTTGTTGGATACAGCCCTGCCCAGCCCTGGCCGAGAGTTTCACCCACCCTATGGGCTCTAGTGATGGGAGCCTGGTCAGGAGGTGCCCAGTCTTCCTTTACCGGCTTCTCCCCAAGAAGGCTCCTGTCATCCTGGTCATTGCATCAGCTGTTCCCCTGTGTGACCCTGGACAGGCCACCCCACCCTCCGACCTCGGAAGCCTTCCCTGTCAGCATGTCCAAGCCACTCTGTTCATACCTGGTTCATCAGCAACATCCAAACGTGCTGCTTCCTCCCGGGACCCCCGAGTCTCCGAGACTGAACAGACAGTGTGGCACATCGAGCTGTGTGGAGGCCGCATCAGGCCCGCCTGTGTAGTGCGGACTCCACATCAGCGTTTGGCTTGTCTTTGTGAGGCAGAATCGTACATGGTTGAGAGCATGGACTTGGGAGTCCAGATGTCTGGGTTTGCTCTTGGGCAAGTCACTTCACCTCTCTGAGTCTCCGTTTTCCTTTCTGTAAAATGGGGACCTCATGGAGTTACGTAGAGGATTAAATGAATTAATGTTTCTAAAGTGCTTGGAGCCACCTGGCACGTAAATGCTATAAGACTGTTAGCAGCTATTTGTTTTTGATGATGATGATGAGGCCAGAACAGCTGTTTTATCAGGGTCCAAGACCTCTACCCAGAGATTTGCTCTGTGAACCTCTGCCCTCTGTGGAAGTCAAGGCTCATTTTGTAAAATTCCCTGGGCTCTTCCTGTCTCTCTGCCATGCTCTCACTCTGACTGAGAACACTCCTTATCAGTCCCACGCTGCAACGTGGTACACACATGCCATTCTCTGCAGCCAAGCTCTGGGGAGCCCTCCCAGCGAGAGCAAGGCCTTTCCTTGGAGCAAACTCACTGGGTGGCACTGCAGCATGCACAAGTATCCAAAAGTGCATCCACGCCTCTTGCCGGTGAGCCTATGGAGGCAGCCTCTAAGCATTGCTCTGGCCTCACCTCCCACCTCACTCTCCCACACCCACCCCACTCCAGCCATGCGACTCTTTCCTCACACACAGGCAGCTTGTCCCCACCTCAGGCCCTTTGCACGTGCCGTTCCCTCCACCTGGGACACACTCTGCCCCTGTTCCACGCATGGCCAGCTTCTTCCCCAATTCCAGTCTCAGCTGTAAGGTCACTGCTTAGGCAAGCCTTCCACGATGGAGCCTCTCCCCCAGCTACCCCCTGCTGTCCCTCTCACTTTGCCAGGTTTTCTTTTCTTTGAATAGTTCTCTCGTATATTGTCTGACCCCCGTGCACCCCTCCATCCACATGCTAGGAGGGAAGCTTATGAAAGCAGGGCAGTCTTGTCTTTCTCTTCGCTCCCCCTCTCCCCGGCACCCTGCGCAAAGCAGGTGCTCAGCGTTTATAGATATTTGTTGAGCAGACGAACAAACGAATCAGCGAGCAGGGCAAGTGGCTGGATGTGTAACCGTCATGGCCCGCCTGGCCCTGCTTGCCACCCCCCCGCTCCCTAACACGTTCCCTCTCAACAGCCGTCTTGCTGACCGTGTGCTGCCTGCGCAAGAAGAAGAAGCCGGCCAACCCCGAGAACAGCCTGAGCTACTGGAACAACGCCATCACCATGGACTACTTCAGCAAGCACGCCGTGGAGCTTCCCAGGGAGATCCAGTCCCTGGAAACCTCTGAGGTAACGAGCCCCAAACCAGGGACTGCCCCGGGGAGGGCTGCCGCTGTGGGAAGAGCACAGGCTCCGAAGGGCGCAGAGCAGCTGCCTGCCTGTTAGTGCCTCGCTCCTCCGAGCACGTGGTCCCCGAGGCTGTGAGCCCGCCCAGCCCTGCCAGGTGGGCATCTGCATCAGCGAGAATCCCCGGGGGCCTTCTGCTCACGTTGAAGTTTGAGAAGAATGGTTCTTGGGACTTGGGGTTTCTGGGAACAAGTCAACGACTGTTCACTGAGGATCGTTTGGGGGCAGGCACTCTCTGGGGACTGTGAAGGTGAAAGCTTGCTCTCAAGGGGCCCAGGATCCAAGATTTTGGGTGAGGTACAAACCCCGACATCATTCAAAGCAAACTAGGGGGGCTACAGGGAGAGGTACAGAGCTGTGGAACCCAGTGGAGGAAAGCTTCACAGTGCAGGTGCTGGGAGGGTGAGTATTTGCCTGAAACCCCCAGCCGGCCAGTGAGAGTTGCGCTTTGACCCCGGTCTCTCTGACTGAAGACCTCTTTCCACTCCCACCGGAAGATAGGGCAGAGGCCAGGGTGCGGCTGGAAAGGTAGATGGATTAGGCACAGCCTTGGATGGGGTTGAATGGAGTTTGTGCTTTAGTCTTGGGCAGCGGAGGGTCATTGAAAGTTTTGCGCTTTTTGTGAACTAGTTGTAGAAAGATTGTGCTGATGGTCTGGTGAGGGCACGTCGTCAGTGAAGGTATAGAGAGGAAAGGAAGGGTGGTTTAGTGGATGGATGAATGGATGAGAGGACACACAGACACACAAAAAATAAGTAGGTCACCTGGGATACAGTTGAGATGGCCCTGGAGAAAGATGGCAGACATCTGAGTAAAGGCAGGGGTAGCTGAGAGCTTCTGGATGAACCGTCCCCTCTCATCCCTCCAGCAGCCAGATGAGCTTTTATAAACAGGCATGTGATCACATCACTCCTGTGCTCAAAGCCCTTCAGTAGCTTCCCGTTGCTGGTAAGTTAAAGTTCAAAGTCTGTTCAGGGCCTGCCAGGTGAACCTGTCCCCGCCCAACTCTCCAGCCTCATGTTACGCCCTCTCCCTCTTGTTTGCTAAGCTCCGGCCACATTGCATTTCTTTTCATTCCCTTATGGCACCAAGTTACATCCCACTCCAGGGCTGTGCACGAGCTGTTCCCTCTCCTGGCATGTCTTCTGTCCCTCCCTGGCACCCCCTTTGCTGTTCACCTCAGTGACTCCTACCCACCACTCAGGGCCCAGTCCAACCATCACTTCCTCAGAGAGGCCTTCCCTGTCTCCAGGCTGGGTTCACTCTCCTGTCATATGGTCTCAGCTCCTGTGCTTTTCCATCGTGGCACTTATCAGGGTTGTCATTGTGCAACTACTGGTCTGACATTATAGGTTAGAATGTCCTTCCCCCACTGGAATAACCAGTTATCCCCACATTGCTAACGCCAAGGGCCATTCTGGGCACTCATTCTACTCCATCTACCATCAGCATCGGCACAGTCGGTCGTTTCCTCCTCAAAACGTTTCTCCGCTGGCACCTGGGCCCCATCCTGTCCTGCTCTCCCCACCCACCTGCAGCTCCTCCTCAGTCTCTGTCGTTGGCCCCTGTCTTGCCCCGACCTCCAGTCACGGGAGGGCACACGCTCAATGCTCGCACACTGCTTCTCTTCTCTTTCCTCTCAGCTCTATGCCTTTAAATCCCATTCCTCACTGTGACTACCAAGTTCTGCCCTAGCCTGGCCGTCTCCCCTGAGCTCCAGACCCGTGTGCCCAGCTATAGATGCACACGTTTCTAACAGGCATCTCCCAGCCAACAGCTCGAGACTGAACTCTCGGCTTCTCCCTCCTGCCCTGACGCCCAGAAGGGCCCCTGGTGTTTTTTGTTATTAGATGGCGCCGCGGCCGCCTTCTCCTCTCGCACACCCCACCTCCCGTCTGTCTGCGGCCCCGCTGGTTCTTCCTCCATGTGAGCAGGGCTCACCACTCGCACTGCGACCCCTCGTCCAGGCTGCCATCATCCCTGGAATCGTGGATTGCTGCCATCGCTCTGCAAACAGCTCTCCCCACTACTGGCTACCCACCACGGTCTGCCCTAAACAGAGCAGCCAGATAATCTTTCCAAGGCAGGACCTCCTGTCAGCCATGGCTCCCAAGCTTCACAGGGCCCCTCTTCACACTTTGGACGGAATCCAGATTCCTCTTAGCAGGCGTTTCTCGGGCTGGCCCTGCCCACCTCCTCCCCCTCTGCCAGAGAGCACATGCCCGAGCCCAAGAGTGAGCTCGTCCTGGCACCTGTCTGAAATGCTCTTCTCCCGACTGCCTCCACCCCTCACTTCCTCCAGGCCTCTGCTGCAATGCCACCTCCTCAGGGAGGCCTTCCCTGACTGCTCTACATAGGTTAGAACCCCACCCTCCAACCCCTGGTGCTCTGTCCCCATCCCTGTTTTGAGCACTTCTCACTGCCTGGCATTGCACCCTTCTCTCTCCGTTGACTGGTGTGCATCCATCTCACCTACTACGACATAAGCTGCCTGAGGGCAGGAGGGTTGTTTGCTCTGTTCACTGCCCTATACCCAGCTCCATGAACAGTGCCCAGCACATGGTAGGTACTCTGTAAATGGTTGTCGCATGAGTGGACTTTACTCACAATTTACCCATTACCCAGCCCAAAGCCTGACACACAGTGGATGCTCAGTAAGAAGCTTTAGCTGAAGGGCAAACAGGGACAGGCCTCACAATGGCATTGACCTTTAGTGTGGCCAGGGTGCAATTTGGTAGCAGAAATGTTCCTGAGAACTGTTACAGTGAGTGAAAATATAGGTAACTTGGACAGGGGGCTGGCCCACTTTGAGTGTGGGCCATGCACCCCTGGATCCTAAACTCCTCATATGCTCTTTACAAATTGGTAACTGAAAACCAAAGCTAGAGGAAGGTGCCGGTGAGCGTACTGTCACAAGTGCCCTGCTGGCAGAGGCCGCAGTTAGGACCCCAGGGTCAGGAGGCTGCAGCGGCACCAGCGGCAGGAAGCTCTACCGGCTTTAGAGTGGGTTTCTCACCCTCCCCTCCCAGCCAGCCCCCTCCCCTCGTTCTGCTGTATTCTCAGTAACAGCAGCTGTCCCCTCCCTGGGTGCAGAGGCCCTGCCGCCCACCCACAGAGCGACCATAGTCACAGGACCATGAGCACACCGCCGGGCTGCCAGTGTTGGAGGCTGCCAAGTGCTTTGCCTAAGCAAGTTTCCCCGGTGCCCTGCTCCCCTTCTGGGCTGATGAAAGCCACAAAACAGAATCTGGGATGTATGGGCAGAGTTGTGATGCCCAGAGGCACCTGGAAACTTTTCCATGCTTTCTCTTCTTTCTCCCTCCCCTCCTTCTGTTTTCTTCTTTCCTGCCTTAGTTATTTTCTACATAACTTTCTCTTTTCTACGCAGAGTAACTTCTCCCATGTGGTTCACCCTTGAATGCTTGCGTTGTGAGAACTGTAAAGCCGCAAGCCAGATCTCAGGCTCCAAAATTCCCGTCCGCAGCTCAACCCCAAAGCCCAGTGGAGAAAGAGGATTTCTGTCCCCTCGCTGACATGCCGCCCTATTCTCCTTACTTAGATGGCTGGTCCCCCATCCACCCTTTGGATGAGCACACAGCTGATTCCAGACAGTGAAGGAAATTCTTGTCTTCTGAAAAGACATTTTACAACAAATGACCTTTCTTCCTGTCTCTCCTTATTACCCATAAAGTAATACGTACTTGTCAAAAATAATATGTTTTGTTTAAAAATAAACTTCAGAGTATTAATCGTGGCTTCTTAAAACGAAGCCATTTCTAAGCTGGTCTGGCCTTAAGCCGGTTACATCTAGGCCTGCTGCTGAGCTTTTGCCCTGAAATAGCCTGCAGGCTCTGAGCCTTCAGTTGTGTAGAATTGGAACAAACTATGGCTTTTTTTCTCTACGTTAACACCTGGGCCTGAGTCTGAGAACAGCCATTTTGTGGCCCCCAAGTGCTTGCAGTCCTTGGTAGCTGCAGCCAAAGCCATTCAGATGACCCGAGCAGATTGTCTGTTTCTAGGCTTTTCCACTCCTCAGGCTGTGTAGGCGACTGAATTTTTCACTCACCACCTATTGTGCAGTCACACAGAGATTCAGATCCCTTCAGCTCAGCACATCTAGTGCTACAAGAAATGGGCTGAGAATTCTGACCAGGCTATGGGAGGATTCGGGAGGGTAGAATTAGGCTTGGAGGCTCTGACAGGTGGGTGGCAGGAGAGGAAGGAGGTGGGCAAGCGCAGGGTATGTTCAGGAAAGAAAAGTGGTGAGGCCTCCCAGAGGTCTGTGAGAAGGAGGCAGGAAGGAGAGTCTGGGGCCCAAGTGGACCAGGTTTTGCCCACCAGGGCAGCGTGGAAAGCAATGCCACCTCTGGCAACCTGAGGTGGAGGTGATTCAGGAAGCAGGAAGTCTTTGGAAGCTACTATAAAAGTCTGAAAAAAGAGCAGAAAGGGCTCTGTACCCCAGCATCAGCAGTGAGGATGGTGAAAAATGGTTGTGGTGGGGAGTGAAATAGGTGAAGGGGGTTAAGAGGAACAAACCTCCAGTTATATAATAAATAAGCCTCAGGGATGTAACGTACACCATAAGGAATGTGGTCGATAATATTGTAATAACTTTGTATGAGGACACACGGCTATTAGACTTATCATGGTGACCATTTCATAATGTGTGTAAATGTCAAATCACTATGTAGTACACCTGAAACTCACATAATATTGTTATGTTGACTATATTTCAATAACTTTTTTAATGTTTACCAAGCACTCCCAAGGGGAAGTAAACGTCCCCGTGGGTACGTTTCTTTAAGAATGGCCACCTAATAACCCCTACCCAGCTCATGCCACCTGCTCCCTCTGTCCCCCAGGACCAGCTCTCGGAGCCCCGCTCCCCAGCCAACGGTGACTACAGAGACACCGGGATGGTCCTCGTTAACCCCTTCTGCCAAGAAACTCTGTTTGTGGGAAACGATCAAGTGTCGGAAATCTAACTGCAGCAGCCCTCGCTTTGCCAGTCCCTACCTTTCGGCTCTAAATCATCAATATACAAATATATATTATAAATATAATCTTTGTGTAACCCTGACTTGATGAGAAACATTTTCAGCTTTTTTTTCCTAAGAATTGTCAACATCTTTTTTATAAGTGTGGTTTAAAAAAAAACTTGACAGAACAATCCGTGGCTTTATAAAATAAAGGTATTTATAAGCAAAGCAGTTGCATTGATTGCTTCTCTTCATAACTGTCCTTGAGCATGTGGGGGTCGCAGCAGCCCCAGGCAGGTGAGGCGAGAGACCGACTTGTACAAGTTGATGTTAAAACGGCCAAGTGCACGGCCTCTGAGGCTTCTTAAAGCTCTGGTTCCTCTCGATTCAATGTGAGGGACCCATTTCTGCCCCCTCCTCCACACACCAGCGACGGAGCTGGGCCGCCGCCTAGAGGGACACTGGCGGACAAGGAAGAGGGAGCACCTCATCCTCCCAGGTGCCCCGAGCCTCGCGACAGCACAGTTGGGATTTGGATGCAGGCAGGAGCTGGAGATCGTGGAGGCATCCTCAGGCCACGCCCCCTGACATCCCACACAGGGAGCGTCCAGGCAGGACTGCTTTCCCGGGCGACAGAAGGCTCCCCTCCAAGCACATCCCTGCATCCTCCCACCACCCACAAATGCATTAGACAGCGTGCCTTTCTCTGGAGAGGGTTTGGATGCGGATCCCAGCCCTGCAGCTTCGGAACGCTTGCTCTTCTCCAAGGATCCAACGTTTTGCAGTTCACCTTCGTTTTCTCAAAAGGCCATCACATCACATTGCTGAGGAACGTGTTTGTGGAAGAAACCTTGGAGTGTGGAGCTGTAATTTTCTAAACCTTCCTCCCAGGATCTTAAAATAACAAGATTGCCAAAGCGGATGGCTCGGGAGGAAGATGTCATTGTATTCTTGTTCAGCCCTGCAGGCCTGCCTGGGGGTCACGGGGACGTCTCCCCTCACTGCTCTCTCCATCGGTGGTCACCTGCTGCCCCGTGGGCCCACGGCCAACAGGAGTCAGACCCCCAGAGATGTGAGAGGGGCTTCCAGAGATGGCTGCTTCTCCATTTTATCCCTACTGTATAGTGGCTAGGAGAGAAGATAACTGCTTTGACCTTCCTTTCTCTAAAAGAAAAATAGTTTGATAGTATATTTTGAATATAGATGTTCTTATAATCAGATTGGGACCTGAACTTGAATGTTGAGTCATATGTTCGTGTTATTGTTGTGGTCTCTTTATCATAACTTTTTCCTTTCTTCCTACATTTTCCTTTAAAAAAAAAAAGATGGCCTTCAAAAGTGTGTGTTCTCAATGTCCTATGAACCTACTTAACATGAGTTTGGTGATTGTCTGTCTTCAAAGACTCTTCAGCCCACAAAGAAGCAGGTTACGTGTTGCTCTGAGATTCATTTCCCAGCGTGTTGCTGTCTGATCTTTCAACCTTATCATAATATTTCTGTCAGTGATTGCATTTAAAATATCAATGTGTGTGTGTATATAGAGAAAGAAATCTGTTTGAAAAGTAAAATTTATATATAATATATGTAATCAGAGATACATATGTTATATATACATATGTGGGATGTATGACTTATTTTTCCTTATCCACAGAATTCAGCTACCATGTATATATAAATAAACTTATTTTATTAGCCAGAGGATTAAGTTGCTAATACATTTTGCATTCTTTTCATTTTTAAATAACTTTTAAGTCTTCCTTCAGTACCAACACTACCTGTCCATCTGTATTTTTTAATCTGTTTTAACAGTAAGTTGGAATTTTATCAGAGTGATGAGCTAATAGCCATTTATCATTTGATAAAACAAATTCTTTAGAAACGTTTGGGATTTCTCCTCCCAAAAGTCATTTGTCTTCAGGTCTTTGGAGATACTGGTGTCAAGACACACCCTCCTCCCCTTCCCTGGGCTCAGGACTGTATTGTAAATATCTTTGGTCAGAGAAATCTGAAGTTCACCTCGCCACTGAGTGTCGCCATTCTGTAGAGTAACTGCCTAAACATGGCGCCTTTGCAAACAATGTAATCAGTGGCTTGAGCTCTTCATTTAGCCTTGGGTGATGCATCCTAGAATTCCTGCAGCTCCTGGGACCCATCAGCATCACCTGTTTTAAGAGGATGTTATTATAACACAGACTAATGGGAGCCACGGGCCTTCGGGGTGCACCAGAGGTGGTGTTCTCAGTGAGAAAGCCACATCTAAATAAACAAGGGGCACTGCCAGCCTTTACTTGATCAAGTTGGTTCCTTAATCTGATAATCATATAACCAACATTGATATTCATAAAATACCTTCCATGTCATTTCAAATAGAAAAAGTAGAATGAAGAAAGAAAAAGGGAGGAGCACATAGAATATTCCAGAATATTTAACTCTGCCTGTGTGACATTGGGAGGTACGCTGTTTTCTGGGTTTAGGGAGACAGAGGGGGTCCTAGATAAGTCACTGGACTAGGACTCAGAAGAGGCCTTCTCATCCCAGCTCTGCCACCTCCTGGACAGGGGACCTTGGGTGAGTCACGGCAGCTCTCAGGTTGTCATCACACAAGGGAGAATAGGTGATCATAGGACATGTGAAGCTGCTTCTGGAGTTGTGCACTGTGCAGCCCAAATGTCAGTTCATGTCAACCCTGAACCTACCTCCTAAGGTCGAATTAAGAACTCAGTGAAGTAAAGCATGGAAATCTGCCCAGCACTGGATGGATTCAGCTGACCCCTTCCCCTTCTCTCCTCAAGGTACATTCCCACATTGCAGGATCTGGGGTAAATACCCAGCTCTGGGTTTTAGATACTTCATTTCTCTAGGGTTAAACTTAAATGCAGTGGGTTTTAGGTCCATTTTGTTATCCTGGGGGCTGCAAGATCCCTTCTGGATACTGAGGGCATGAGTTAAAGTCTAGAGGGTGTCTTCCAATCCTAACTTGAATCACCCTTAAAGATCTTTGTTTTTATTTACTAGTTTTCTGGCAGTTGGGGAAACAGAGGTGTGGGGAACATCTGGAGCACAATAGGTGGCCGACATGTGTGGGACCTGAATTTGCCCACGGTCCCTTGTCTAGTGCATGAGAGAGTTAAGAGTCCAGGCCAGTGCATGGAAAATAAGGTCCAGAGAGGTGAAGCAGTGTGGCCAAGGTCAAGCAGCTGATGAACACAGTGCGG
>NW_006785406.1:4186786-4200821 GCF_000442215.2 Lipotes vexillifer | reverse complement strand
GGAGGGGGCGGGAAGGTGCCAGGGAGGGACCTGAAGCTGCTGCCGGGACTGAGAGAGGGGGCGTGAAGGAAGCAACAGGCTTACTTTGTTTCTCTCGAGTCCCTGGGGCTGCCTCCCACCAAGGCTGGTTCACAGTCATCTGCAGGCACACCTCCACAGTCACACACGCAACACAGATAAGGCTGGAGAGCCCTGACATCAGCCCTGGAACACCTGGAGTCAGTCCTGGCTCAGCCACTCGCTGCACTTGTGATCTAAGGTCTCTGAGCCTCAGTTTACTTATCTGTGAAGTGGGGCTACTGGGTGCCTGCCTTGCCCTCTCAGGTAGTGAAATACACAAACCCAGATGAGCCACCTTCACAGCCTGCACTGATCCAGCCTCCCCACTACCCGCAGAAAAATCTAGGAGGTCACGTGCACAGCCTGCACATGACCCTGCGAAGAACGCCTGAGGGCCTCTCTGCACACAGCCCTGGGGGGGCCATTCCCCTTTCAGCTTGGTGAATGGTGGAAACTCATGGAAAACAGCAGACAAAGCAGGCCTGGCACAGGGAAGCTGCCAGAGAGGCCAAGTCACGGGGACGCTAGGGCTGGAAACCAAAAGCCACTGGGCTCTGCAAACCCACCAGGCACAGCAGAGGCAGAAGGGGCGATGAGCACAAGGCGAGTGGTGGTGGAGGCGCCCGCGGGGGCCAGCTCCAGCATGCCGCTCCAGAGGCACAAGGCACCCTTCAGGGGAGCACAGTCATCGTCCTCCCTGGATAGCCTCCCAGCCTCCAGGACTATTGCCGTGGGTAGTCTTGCCCGAACACCCAGGGTCTATGTAGGGATGACACTCAGTGGGTGCACAGGTGGCCTGGGTGCCCGCGTGACCCGCCGGGCCCTGGGCATCAGCAGCGTCTTCCTGCAGGGCCTGCGGAGCTCAGGCCTGGCCACGGCACCCACTCCAGCCCTGGAGAGGGACCTCAGTGCCGTCGAGGACCTGGGGGGTTGCCTGGTGGAATACATGGCCAAGGTGCACGCCCTTGAGAAAATCAGCCAGGAGTTGGAGGCACAGCTGCGGATGCACCTGGACAGCAAGGCCACACGCTCAGAGAGCTGCAGTGCCCTCCGGGCCTCATGGACCAGCAGCTGCCAGCAGGTGAGTGCCTGGGAGAGGATGCTGACAGCTGCCTGCTGCACCTCTGGAGGGTCATTATCAGAGAGCAAGGGTGCCGAGGCAGGGGGCAGGGAAGTGAGTGGTCTGAGGCCAGAGAGACTGACCCTAACCCCTTACGCTTCCATGCTAAAACTGTTAATGACGATAACAAGAATAACAGGGCCCACAATTTACCGAGGTGTACTTGGGGCCAAACCCACGCCAGGCCCTGTGCAGGCACTATCTCCTCTAGGGTTCAAAGCAATGCTGTGCAGAGGCTCATTCATTGATTGCATTCTTAGATGAAAAAACTGAGGCGCAAAGAAGTTATGTGCCCAAAATCACACAGCCAGTCGGGAGATGGAGCTGAGATTTGAACCTGAATTTTTCCAGGTCCAAAGCTTGCATTTGTCCCATCAGCCTGGGCTGACTCTGTAACCTTTGTGTTAAGAACGGGTTTTTACAGCCATCGTCAAATGGAATACCACTGAATGGATGTGGCATTAAAAACAATAGCTATTTGTAGTTTTTTAAGGAACCTCCATACTGATCTCCATAGTGGCTGTACCAATTCACATTCCCACCAGCAGTGCAAGAGTGTTCCCTTTTCTCCACACCCTCTCCAGCATTTATTGTTTCTAGATCTTTTGATGATGGCCATTCTGACCGGTGTGAGATCAGCTCGGTGCTTTGTGACTGCCTGGAGGGGTGGGATAGGGAGGGTGGGAGGGAGGGAGACGCAAGAGGGAAGAGATATGGGAACATGTATATGTATAACTGATTCACTTTGTTATAAAGCAGAAACTAACACACCATTGTAAAGCAATTATACTCCAATAAAGATGTAAAAACAAACAAACAAACAAAAAAAAAACAATAGCTAAATGGAGGTGTGTTCCTGTATCCGTTTATACAGGGCTGTCCCGTAGAAATCTGAGCCATGCAGGTAGTTGACAAGTTTACTACCCACAGTAATAAAAGTAAAACAAAACAGGTGAGGTTAATATTACTATATCTTATTTAACTCAATATATTTTAAATGTTATTTCAACATGTAATCAATATAAAAAGTATTAATGAGATAATTTACATTCAAAGAGAACTTCTGCAATGATGGAAATGTCCTATATCCTCACTGTCTAGTCTGGTAGCCACCAGCCACCTCTGGCTATTGAGCACTTGACCTGTGGCTAATGAGTCTGAGGAGTTAACATTTTTCTTTCATTTTCATTCATTTAAATTTAAATAGCCGCATGTGGCCAGTGGCTACCTTATTGGCCAGGGCAGGGCACAGAGGTTTCCTCTCTGTCCCTTACTTGGTCAGGACCTGCTCTCCAGGGTGCTAAGCTCATCCGTCACATCTGCCTGCAGCCTGTGGTTCTGACGCTGGGGCCGCAGCCAGCTTTGCACAGCTCACCTGTCTCTTTGTGGGTGTCTGGCTTCTCTCCTCCCCCCCTCCCACAAATGCTGGCCTTGGCATCACTCTGAGCTAAATCAGCCTCTAGCCCAGCCAGGAACTGCCAGCTCAGACCCTTTGCACCCTGGGGCACCCAGCACACAGCCCACGGGGGGAGCTCACGGACCTTCATTCGTGTGTGGCTGGGTGATGCTGGGCACACACACTCAGGGGCTTCCCATTTGCCCCTCCTGCCTCCCACTTCACCCCAGGATGCTTCTCCCCCACCACCAGCTGGTGCCTAGCTGACAGCACAGTACGCATGACACCCAACACTGTCCTCTCAGCTTTTCCCCAGAGCTGCTGTTCTGCTTGCATCCATCTATGCTGTGAGGAGAACCATCTTAGAGCAGTCCGGGGCCTTAAAGCTGGCAAATCTCAGACAGCCATTCCTCCAGGATTCTTTCCAACAGTGCTGATTCCAAATATTTGTGTCCTGTAAACCACCAGAACGCCCCTATTCCAATATTTCGATATTGGAATATTCCAATATTTCAGCATTTGCCAGACAATTCCTTGCACTCAGATGCCACACTGACTTTTCACGAGAGGTCAGGTATCCCACTTTCTAGGTCAAAAAGTATGACCACAAAACCTAGTCCATACTCAAAAGAGACTGACTGGGTCTGGCTCCAGAGGTTTGGGCAACTTACCCAACTTCTTTGAGCCTCAGTTTCCTTATCTGTAAAATGGGTATAATAATGCTGTGGGTATTCCAGCAAGTCCATATAGATAAATAAGTCGCATAGGTCCTGCCTGCAGGTAGGCTACAGACCAGAGAAGTGCACAGTGAGAGCAGTACAGGCACAGTGCTGTGGGCTGGATGCCAAGACAGTCAGCCCTCGAATGGGGGTCATTTTCCTTTCAGGTGACTCAAGTGAGATTCTAGGTATGAATACAGAGTTCTCTTTTTCCTCTTTTATAAAGCATGGACTTGAAGATACAGTTAGAACAACCTATAAAGTGGAGTTATTTCTGTATCACACAGCCCAGTCCTCCAGCCATGTTTAGCTCTGTTCCATCAAAGAGAACAAAAGAAAAGTCTACATATCTGAGATAGACACATGATTTCTGTTGTTGCTGTTGCAAAACAGACCCACATTTGGCTCTAAGATGGCTTTGCTGATACCTGCTCTCCACCCTGGTATTCTCCACCCCGTCACCAGAATGCGATTTAACTGCATTATGTCCCTGCCCCAAACCCTCTGGGCTCCTCCTAACCAACAGGACACAATCCACAACCTAGAAGGCTGTGAACACACCACATGCCCTCGACCTGGCTACTCCACCCACCTAGAAGGCCGTGAACACACCACATGCCCTCAACCTGGCTACTCCTCTGAGCTGCTTTCCTGCTCCGTGATCGCTTGACAGCCTGCACATACATCCACTACGGCAGCTACCAAGTTGTCCTGTGTCATTTGCATGTCTAGACCCTCACAGTCCAGGATCACTTAGGCAAATAGAAAGGGCACAAGCTGGGGGTCAGGGGAACCTGCATTTGGCTGTTGGCTCTGCTACCTACTAGCTGGGTGGCTTTGCATCAGTTACTTAACTTCTCTGAATTTGTTTCCTCATTTGCAATTTGGGGATCACTTTATCTACTACACAGGGCTGTTAGGGGGTTAACTGAATGTAATGTATTTAGTAAAATCAGTGACTAACAGCCTAGAAAGAAAGTTTCATTCCTGGCACTGCAGATACCTAGAGCCACGTACACAATCGATGCTCAATGATGAGTGGGACCTCCCTTCAAATCCTGGTTCTGCCACTCACATGGACCACCCACTCATCTGCTCCATGTCTCCCTTTCCCCGTCTTTGAAATGGACGAACACCTCACCAGTAGAATGGGCTGCTATGAGCATGAAATGAAATAAGATGTGAAAAGGGGCTGTGCACGTGCAGCGTGGCATCCTCAGTCAGAGCACTTGCCCCCAGGGGCTGGGCCTCTGGCCAAGGGCTTGCTGTTGGAGCCATGGCTCCCTTCAGGGCCTTATTAGCAGGACTCCTTCCCCCCACACACACCAACAGTGTCCTCTCCTCACCCAAGAACCTGGGGAGACAGCTCCCTCCTAAGCCCTCTCTGTCCCCAAACGGTAGGCCCAACTTCTGGGCACTGAGAAACAACACCCTTCCCACTGAGGGGCAGGCCCCACTGCCTCCCTGGGTGCTGGACAAGGAGCCCTAGACTCCCCCCCACACCAGCCAGTCCCCTCAGAGCTCAGGAAGGACCCAACACCCCCCCAGGCCCTCTCCCCTTTCCCGGCCTAGAGCTCAGCCCCCCACACCTCCACAGTCCATTTATTTCAGGAAGGGCCACCTTCTCCTCACGGAGTTTCACAGGCAGCCACATGTGCTGGGGGTTGCTGGGATCCAGAAGCCGAAAACTCTTGTTCCTCTGCCCTCACTTGAACTTCTTGGCCTGAGCTTCCTGCCCATCTTTCCAAACACCTGCCCCCGCATTCCTTACCCTTCACAACACTCCCTTACCCTCGCCCCTTGGAAGCCCATTTTCCTCCATCTGCAACCACCTCCCCGCCCTTGTGCACCCAGCAGAACTCCTCACCCTTCAGTCCAGTTCAGTGGCACCTCCACTGTGAAGCCCTCCCTGATCTTCTTTGACTCCTCAGGACCAGCACTGTGCTTGAGGCTTGGGATCAAGTTGTCAGTTACTGAGCCCTGAAGGGGCTGAATGGTGTTGGGGCACCTAGAGAGAAATGTCACCTCCTTCTTAGCCTGGGCCCCTAACAGAATCCAACAGGGACCTCTGTCGCCCAAGAGCAGGTTGGGCTGGAAGTCCATTTCAGCGGCACATTCTCAAACCAGGCTGCAGGAGCCATGGGGAAGTTCAGAACAAGTGACAAGCATGATTTCCTTTTATGTCCAACACTTCTGTAGCTGTTTGTGAAAAGAGAACAAAAGGTTGGAAGGGGACAGGGCAGTGTTAACTGAGAACTCCCAGAGGCTTTCTGGGAAGGGGCCTCTCCCATAGCCTCTCCCACCCCCACCAAGAGCTTTCACCCACCAACCATGAGGAGACAAAGGCACATATTCAGAAAAACAAAGAAGGTGAGAGGGGGAAAGAGATTGTTGCCACGGTGGGAAAAGCCACAGCATGGAAAGCAGCCCAGAACGGGGACTCAGGGGTTCACACCATAGCAGGGTCAGGAAAGCAGCCTGAGGAAGTTGTCTCCATCTTCTTTCACTGTATAAGTTTGTGAGCCTTGGAAGAACTAGGGTCAGAGTCAGGGCCAGCTTCACGGGTATGGGCCGAGTACAGCCCTATAGAACCTGAGCTCTGAAGGCCCCCAAAGTTGGGATTTAAGACTCAGTAGCCACCATCTTGAAACTCTCACTAGCTGTATCTTTGAATCTGTATTTTGTAAGTGAAGTCCAGTGGCACGATGAAGCGTGTGTCAGGAACTTGGAGCCTTGGCTCAAACGGGGTCCCTGTCTGCCTGGAACAGCCAGGTCCCATGACCCCTGGAAACCTAAGGCCTCTCCTGACCTCCCCGCCTTGCCCCACCCCCAGCAGAGGCCTGGTCACAGGGGCAGGAAGGGTCAGGGTGGCATGTTGGGTGGGGCACAGATCCAGGGCTGGCAGCACCATAGTTCACTCAGCAGGCAACTGACAGGGAAAGGGTGAGCCTCTTGGCCTACACTTGATCCAGGTGCCTAGAGAGTAGCACTGAGGTTCAGTACTCTTGGGGGCCTCCTGTCCCCCATGGATTAGGGTGGCCAGTCTATAGCAAAGGGAGATGCCTGTCTGGACTTCCCCATCCCTGGCCAGGGCCTGGCACCTCAGTCCAATGGCTGGCAGGAAGGGTAATCCCTTAGTAGTGGGCCATACTGTGCCCCAAATCATGTGGCACAGCCCCCTGGGTGCCTTTGAGGGTTGCACCTGCCCCTTGACTATCCCTGTGCTCAAGGGATTGCAAGATTAAACAGCAAAAATGACCATGATAGGTCAAGAGAAAAACCAGGAAGAAAGGAAAATTTTAGTACCTTTAAAGGCCCCCTTTCTCCTGCTTTTTGAACACGGAGCTCTATATTTTCATTTTGTACTGGGACCCACAAATTATGGAGCTGGTCCTAGTTAGAGTTAAATGTATATGAAGTTCCTTTTCAAGTCCAAATCTCTCTCTCTGTGACTCAGCTGTGTTAGAACCTCTCAGCTATTGATACTTCTGCTAAGCAGTAAAAACAGATGGAAGAATTCCCAGGTGGTGGCCACAGAGGCCAAGGAGGACCTGGGCACCAGCCCACTGCTCAGGCAAAAGGTGGTCCTTTCCCTCTCTGGCTTTGCTGAGTGCTCTGACTTTTCTTGCCAAGTGAATAATACTGATAATAAGCTCTGGCAGCAACATCAGGCCCTTTCATCCTCAAACAGGCCAAACACAAGGTTGGAATTAGCAGCCTCCCTTCCTCGGAGCTGCAGATAAAAGGAGAATGGGGACAAGAGGAGGTGCAGCCACAGAGTCTCAAAGCACAGGGAGCGAGCGGAGGCCAGGCCCGCGGAGATGCTGCCTGGGGAAGAAAGGGGAAGGTGGGGGCTTAAATCTCCACCGAATTTAGGAGTCTCCATGGGAGAAACCAGTGGCTTACACCTCCAACAGCAGAGGCTGATCAGCTGGAGTACAGGAGAAATCAAAATTATTGAAAGGCAAGAGGATTAGAATTTTAAATCGGCCTGATCTGCATATTTTCCCTACTCTCACAGTCCCTCTTTCTGTCCCTTGCAGAGAAAGAGAGCCCATACTCTGGGGATCTACCTATTTGGGGAAATAGCTGGAAACTTAGGCAATCTAGGTCTGGGCCAGGTTTCTCACTCCACAGCACTTGTGGTCCTAGCAGGTTTTTTAATAAAAGATACGAGAAGAATCCTCCCCTCTGAATAAAATGAAAGGCAACAGGGTCATTGTTGTGATTCACAACCTGGTGTCCCTGAAAGGGGGAGGGAGAAAGAACTGAGCAGTTTTAGAGCCTGCAAAAGCTTGAATGCATTTATCCAAGACAAACCACGCAGTCTACTGCTCAAGAAATACAATTTCTTTAGTGAGAGGAGGCCAGTAAGATAGTTACTCTGTTAGCCGGTCTATAAGGGACACTGAAGTATCATTAGAAATGTAACCATACAGAGAAAAATATATTGAGAATTCCTCTGAGGGAGAGTGTGCTGTGTAAGACTGAAAATAATCCTCCGACGGAGCACTGGAGGGGAAGGAGGCTTGAGGCTCTTGACTGAGTAATACAGGTGGCCAGTAAGCTGCTTTCTAAGAAAGGTGGTTTCCTGGGGGCTCTTGTTTTGCTGCATAGAGTGTCTGAGAGGGAGCAGAATTGCTAAAGAAATTAGGGGAGAGACTGAGTCCTGTTACTCGGGGCCTCTATGCCCTTCCCATACGCCGAGCTCAGCCACTGTTAAATCTCTTAAGATCTGTTAAAATATGAGGTCCGTGTTGAGGAAAGGGACAGAAGAATCTAGATAATTAAAAACAGAGGGTGTGCTGCAAAGACTGGGGATTATGAAACCAGAGAGCCCTGAGGTCAAACTCAGGCCTCACATGACCTTGAGGCAAGTTCTTCCTTGATCTCTCTGCATCTTGATACCTCATCTGGATAACAAGGATGTTTGGAGACTTTCTTGAATGATAAATTGTCTCTGAGAAGAAAACAGTAGTGCCCTTCCTGCAGAAATTAAAACGAAAGGTATATGTACTATCTCTACTACTATGTAACATTGGTCAGAGGTAGTAGTCAATGCGATCAGAGAAAAGAAAATGATCGGAAAGCACCAAGAACTGGAACAAAAAAGGGAAGATGCTGGTCTTTCTGGAGAGTCCAAAAGGTTCCATGTGCCAATTTTACAACAAACAGTAACATGATTTTAGTAAAGTAGCAGGTTATAAAAAGAAATAAAGATCAATGCCCCTCATATCTATACTATAAGCAACAAAAAAAGATATAATGGAAGAGAAAATCTCATTTATTACAGCAAAAAATAAAATGAAATACCTTTAAATAAACTTAACACGATATGTCTGGGACTCCCCTGGTGGTCCAGTGGTAAAAACTCCGCCTTCCAATGTAGGGGACGCAGGTTTGATCCCTGGTCGGGGAACTAAGATCCCACATGCCTCGGGGCAACTAAGCCCATGCTCTACAACTACTGAGCTCGCATGCCTCAACTGAAGGGCCTGCATGCCACAACTACAGATCCCACGCACCCTGGACCCCTTGCACAACAAATAGAGAGAGAAAACCCACACGCAACAACTAGAGAGAAGTCTGCATGCCACAACGAGGAGCCTGCACCACAGCTGAGACCCAATGCAGCCAAAAAAAAAAAGAAGAAAATAAATGGGACTTCCCTGGTGGAGCGATGGTCAAGAATCTGCCTGCCAATGCAGGGGACACGGGTTCGAGCCCCCACTCACTGCAACTAGAGAAAGCCCTCGCCCAGCAACGAAGACCCAATGCAGCCAAATAAATAATTTTTTTAAAAAAGAAATGAAAAATAAAGAAAAGAAAAGGAATGAATAAAATGAATAAATATTTTTTAAAATGTCCAAAATCTAGGGCTTCCCTGGTGGCGCAGTGGTTGAGAGTCCGCCTGCCGATGCAGGGGACGCGGGTTCGTGCCCCGGTCTGCGAAGATCCCACATGCCGCGGAGCGGCTGGGCCCGTGAGCCATGGCCTCTGAGCCTGCGCGGCCGGAGCCTGTGCTCCACAACGGGAGAGGCCACAACAGTGAGAGGCCTGCGTACCGCCGAAAAAAAAAAAAAAAAAAGAATGTCCAAAATCTATATGAGACTACAATAAAACCCTCCTGAAAGATACAAATGGAAAGAAATACCATGTGCTCAAATATAAAGACTCAATAGTATAAATATGTCAGTTCTCTGTATTAATTTATAAATTTAATGCAATCCTAATTTTTTAAATACCAGTTTTTTTTTCTTAGCAGTAGATGGGCTTATCATAAACTTCATTTGTAAGAACAAAAAGGCAAGAAGAGTCAAGAAGAAAAACTATAAAAAGAAGAGTAAGGGGAAGGGAAAGTACTCCCAGATAATAAAACATACTAGAAAGTCTCGATCATTAAAGTACATGAGGGATAGGAAGGCCAATGGAACTTAAAACAAAATTTAAAAGTAGGACCCACTGTATATGGAAATTTAGTATGTTAAAGGCAGCATCTGAAACCAATGGAGGACTTTTCAGCAAGTGGTATTCAGGAAACTGGATAGTCATAAGGAAAATAATAAAATAGGATCCATCCCTCACTGTATTCTAGGATCAATTCTAAATGCATCCTAGATTTAAATGTAAAAGAGGAAGCTGTGGGGCTTCCCTGGTGACGCAGTGGTTATGAATCTGCCTGCCAATGCAGGAGACACGGTCTGAGCCCTGGTCTGGGAAGATCCCACGTGCCGCGGAGCAACTAAACCCATGAGCCACAACTACTGAAGCTCGCGTACCTAGAGCCCGTGCTCTGCAACAACAGAAGCCACCACAATGAGAAGACTGTGTACCACACTGAAGAGTAGCCCCCGCTCACCACAGCTAGAGAAAGTCCGCATGCAGCAGCAAAGACCCAGTGCAGCCAAAAATAAATAAATTAAAGAAAAAAAAGAGGAAGCCATACAAAGCTAAATTCCTTTATAACTTGGCTGTGGGAACATTTGTTCTTGATACAATTCAAAATCTAAAAGCAATTTATTGATTTTTTCAAACATTGATAAATTTGATTACCAAAAATTTTTTTAATTTTACATTGCCATATAACAACATAAGCAAAACTGAAAGATATACGGCAAACTAAAAAAGAAGTATTTGCAACTTAGAATATAAAGTGTTAATATCCCTATTCTATAAACAGCAGTTAAAATTTGAGGTTTAAAAAAAAAGCTAGCAACACTCTCATTTTTAAATAAGCTAGAGATATAAAGAGACATTTGAAATTAAAATTAAATGAAAATGATTCTTAACCATACAAAAGTTTGCTCAACTTCACTCATGATAGAGAAATACAAAAATAAAACAAAACAAAACCTACCTGAGATACCATTTTCACCTATCAGATTGGCAAAACTCCACAAATATGTCAATCTATTTTGTTGGTGAAGCTCCAGGGAAGTTCATACAGTACTGATGGGAATAGAAAATGTTGCAACCACTTGTAGAGAAGAATTCAGCAATTTCTAGACAAATTTATATGCATTTATATATATTGAATTTGATCCAGCAATCCCACTTCTAAGAATCTCTCCCAATGACACATTGGCAAAAACATGAACAAGAAGTATGCATAAGGGCTTCTCTGGTGGCGCAGTGGTTGAGAGTCTGCCTGCTGATGCAGGGGACACAGGTTCACGCCCTGGTCCGGGAAGATCCCACATGCCGTGGAGTGGCTGGGCCCGTGAGCCATGGCCGCTGAGCCTGCGCGTCCGGAGCCTGTGCTCCACAATGGGAAAGGCCACAACAGTGAGAGGCCCGCATACCACAAAAAAATAAAAAATAAAAAATAAATAAAATAAAATAAAATAAAATAAATAAAATAATCTGGGGTGGGAAGGAAATGTGAGGGGATATTGGTGAAAATAGGCCATGTATTTATAATCATTGAAGCTGGTGACGGTTATATGGGGGTCCATTATACCATTCTTTCTTTTTATATATGTTTGAAATTTTCATAATAAAAATGAAGATAGAATATCTACCTCCTAGAATTGGTCCATAGGTATTAAATGAAATAAGGTATGTAAATTGCTGGGTGCATAAGCAATACGCAGTTAAAGTTTGTGGAATTGAATAAAGAAGAAGATAGAGACATTGGGTGGGTAATAACATAAACAACTGTGTTTATACACATGAATGGTTCAAACCACAGACACTGCAGGAGTTTAGAGAATGAGTGGGGTACTAACCAGCCCTCAGAGGTGCCCCACGAAATGGAGATGAAATGTGAGACCCAAAGAACCTGGCAGAAGCTCGGCATGGACCAAGTTGGGAGTCAGGACCAGGCATGACCGTCTGCAGGGCAATCTGCATGTGGGGTTGACTCCCCAGCTGTCAAAGGGAAAGTCTGCACTGGACACTTTGTTAAAATCAGCAAGACAGGTTTTATTCAGACTACAGCAGTAGGGAGAGAGACTTCAGAATAGAACTGAGAACACTGAAGGAGGTTGAGGGAGGGTGGTCTAGGTAATTCGGCCATCCGTGTTTGCTACCTGGCACTTATCCAGAGGAGAAACACACTTCTCATATCTTTATGACACGAGCAAATTGGAGGAAGTGCCCCCCAAAGTTAGCATTATACCCTCCAACAGGAACCCAGATATTTGCATTTCACAGGTCCTGGAGGAAACATTCTGGGTTGTTGGAGATTCATATCTTGAAGGAGTAGAGAAAGTATTTACAGTTCCAAGTTGCCTAAAGTAATTGTCTAAGAAAAGGTAGGTCAGGAGCCTCTTGTCAGGTTTTGGCTGGAACAGTAAATTCTTTTGGCAGCCTAAGCTTTCTCCGGCAGGCATTTCAAGAGGGCTGGGGTCATCCTAGGGACATGGCCTGGAGCAAATGGAAGCCATGCTAGCGTCTGGTCAGGTCTCCTAGTGGAGGGAGGGGGTGGCTGGAGGGTGTCATGCAGTTTTCAGGTCTCACCTCCAAGTGCTAAGCTCTCCCGGTCTGTACTGCTCCTCCCTCAGCTCTCTATTCCAAGAGTGTTACACCACAGCACACAAAAGGCAGCCCACAGGGGCTGGGCAGTGAGGGCTGAATGCAGAACCAGGCAGGCTCAAGGTTTCAAATCAGAACCCTGAAGAGAAATACTGGAAACAGGCCGAATGCTCCATAGGCTAAATAATGCAGCAGAATCCTCTGCAGTTGTAAGAAAGAAACAAGGAAGCTCGCTATGTACTGATGGGTAGCTAGCACCAATCTATATTTTTTTGAATAAAAAGGCAGACTGCAAAACCTGTCTGTGCTATGCCACTGTTTGTGTTTAATAAAAAAAGGAAGGAAGGAAGGGAGGGAGGGAGGGAGGGAGGAAGGAAGGTGGGAGAGCAGACCCTCTCTGGAGCACACACAAAGTGGTGGCAATGGATGCTTCTAGTGTGGGGCTGGGTGACTGGAGACAGAGGCAGAAGCAGGCTTACTTTGGACTCCTGCACTGTTAGAATGTTTTATCTTAAAAGAAAATGAAGTTATAAATAAAACTCCTGCCAATGACTTGTCACTGAGGGCCAGGGAGGGGAGGGGGTATTCCAGCCAGGTCCAGGGCTGCTGAAGTCCCCACAGGCTCAGAGAATTACAACCAGGTGGGAGGAGGAAGTCTTCTCCACAGCCTCCTCTCAAGACAAAACCCCTACAAAGTTCAAGAGCCGTGTACAAGAGCAATAGGAAGGACCTTCTCCTGGCCTGTACTCTCCAGAAGAACTAAGTTAAAACTTAACCCAGGCAAGTGCCGAGGACACATGTGGTGCCTCTGTACGGGGAGTTATTCAAAGAATGGCTGAATCCAGCAGAATGTAATCCAGGGCCCCCCGGGGTTGCCCCAGAGGGTTTATGCTGATCCACTGAAGTTGAGGACTCAATTTAGGAAAATAAAACCTATTTTACATTGTCTGGCTGGGGAAAAGCACATAAAGATTCATTTATCTGGCTGTAAATGAGCTGGTAGAGCTGAGTGTCACAAATGCATTATTCAGGAGAAATGAAAAGTTATTTCAGCCACTATCAGTAAGTAATGAAAAGCAGTGCGCAGGGAGTGGAAAACTCCATCACAAAACCGACCTGCTATCGGAAAACTGGTCATTTTTATTTATTTATTTATTTCAGGGACCAGTGAATAACCATCTAAATAAGTCTTAGGGGAAACAAAACACTACAGCCTGGAGAGAGAAATGAAGTTAGAAAGGCCCCCTCTCAGCAGACTGTGGACAAAGTTACACTGGAGGCAAAGAACCCTCACCCTCCTCCCCTGCCCACCCCCCACCCCCCACCCCCATCCCAGAGCACCCGAGGTCCCGCCCTCACTCGCCCTCCCTGGCTGCCCAGAGCACAAGGCCTCACCACCGGCCTTTGTGCCGTCTCTTCATCATCTCCCACCCTTCCTGGTAAGGGCCTGATCTCGGGTGGCCTCGGCCTGCAGTGGCTTGAAGCAGGATTTCTGTTCCCAGCCAAAGATTGAAGTCAGACCTCGGCAGTGAGACCGCTGAATCCTGGACACTAGACCACCAGGGAGAGTGGCCAGTGACAAGGCCCTGGCCCGTCAGCCTTGTAGAAATGAATTTTTATCAAGAGACGGAAAGTAGTGAAACAAGTAATGTGTTTACCAGGAGTAAAAAGAGTACGTGTGAATAGACTCACCTGGGTGGGCTCAGAGGGAGAGTCGTGCCCTCGTGGTAGTTTGAATCACTTTTTTTTTTTTTTTTTTTTTTT
>NW_006785406.1:4147686-4186658 GCF_000442215.2 Lipotes vexillifer | reverse complement strand
CGCGCAGGCTCAGCGGCCATGGCTCATGGGCCCAGCCGCTCCGCGGCATGTGGGATCTTCCCGGACCAGGGCATGAACCTGTGTCCCCTGCATCGGCAGGCGGACTCTCAACCACTGAGACACCAGGGAAGCCCTTGAATCACTTGTATGGGACATTTCTTCCGGGTTTCCTCTGGCCAATCATCTTGCTTTGCCTGGCTCTGAGTCCGTATCTGGTATACCTGGTGTAACTCAGCGTCCTCCCCTGTGTGCGTGTGCATCTCTTAGCCAAGGTGGATTCTAGTGAAGAGGCCTTTGGGTAGGTTGACATCAACTACTACGGGATGATGCCCCTCCCCTTTTGGTCCCCAAGGAGGCTTTCCGCGCATGTGTAGTCAGGAAGTTCTCCTTGACCTCAGAATGAGGGACACGTGGTCTCTTTGTCACTAATCTGGGCAGAGCTCAGCTCCTCTTCCCTCCTGCTATTGTCTTCATCGTGGAGTGTCTGTCCACAGGGGACCAACTCCAGCGACTCAGCCTGGGGCCCATCCATCTCCTGCCTCAGGCCCGCTGCTCCAGCCTGCTCCCAGCCACTCTGAGGAGGAAGTTTATCTGATAAATGAATTGACTGTTACTTGGGGAGGGATGTGTCTCTTAACTCACTAGCACTGGTTCATGTACAGAATGAAGGTGGAAACAGCTTTTGGCCCATCGGTGGCTGTGAGGCGTGAATGAGACAAGGGAGTAAAGTTCCTGGCCCTGGCCCCGAGGAGCACTGCCTGCAGAGCGAATTGCTCCTGGCGGGATTTCAGTGCCCACAGGTGACTGGGAGGGAGCCAGGAGGCCCCCAGCACACGCAGGGCTAGGCAGGCCAGTCACTCACTGCAGAGGGCAAACCCCCAATTCCCGGGGGCTCTACCCAGGTCTCAGCCACCCTCTGGAGCAGGCACAGGTGCCCTTGGGGCTCTACACTGTTCCCTCCAGTGTCTCCTAGCAGAATCCTGCTCTCTGATAAGACCCATGGAGATGAGCTGTGCGCACTGTCACTATGAGCCGCTGGCCTCCGGTAGGACCCTCATTTCTGCATGACACCTGCAAGTATTAACAGGAACTTTTACTCACTGCCTCAATGGATTCTCTCGACAATGTCTGTGTCACCCAGGAAGACGGGGGAATGCCCACTGGATCAGTCTGCGAGGGCCGCCTAACAAAGTAACACAGACTGGGTGATACTGCAAGGCTTAAACTACAGAAACATTTTCTCACAGTCCTGGAGGCTGGAAGTCTGAGATCAAGGTGTCTGCAGGATTGTTCCCTCTGAGGCTTCACTCATTGCCTTATAGGTGGCCATCTTCTTCCTGTGTCTTCTTGTGGTCTTCCCTGTACACCCGTGTCCAAATTTGCTTGTCTAATAAAGACACCAGTCATATCAGACTACGGTGACCTAATTTTAACTTACCTCTTTAAAGGCCCTCTCCCCAAATGCAGTCTCATTCTGAGGTACTAGGGGTTAGGACTTCAACATGTTGATTGGGATAGGGGACACAATGCAGGCCATAATACCCATTTTATAGACAAAGAAACTGAGGCCCACAGAGACTAAGTTCCTCATTGAGTTAGTGTCCCAGCCAGGACTAACTCAGTATGTTGTCTGTCCCCCAAAACTTATGAAAAGCCTCCTGTTAATCTCATTTGAAAGACCCCAGACCCTAAAGGGTAAACGGGCCAGGGATGGCTTGAGTGCCCACTGCTTGAGAAGATAGAGTCGTGATCAGCCAGGACCGTTCTCTGAGAGGAGTTTAAACTCTGAGATGAGCCTCCTTTTTCTCCATTTCTCTGCCTCTTTCAATTTGGGAGAAACGGCCAGAAACAGTGATTGATCCTTACCCAAACTCACTCTAACTGGAACTAATGGCTTTAGCGAGGATGTGTGAGGCTGGGCGCCTTCCAGCTGTCACACCGCTGCGTACTGGGACTTGAAAGTTTAATGGCTTGGCTGTCAGGAATGGTGCAGCCCCCTAGGGATTTCTGTTTTCCTTTTTCAGTGATTTTTAATTCTCAGAAAAATGTGCTGAGCCGTCGGCCCTGGAGGCGGAACCTCTCTCTCTGAGCAAAGCTGAGGAACTCCCCGTGGTGCAGCTCCGCTTGGGCAGTGGGCGCCTGCATGGGGTGGTAGGAGTGCCCCTCGGAAAACGCGCACCTACACCACAGGTTCCCACAGACTGCTGGGCTGGGGCCCCGGTCCCCTGCAGGGGTGATCGTCTCCCACCACACCTAGATCCACGAGCCCCTTGAAGAGCTGAGGGGTCTTCCTGGGAGGTGAGAGGCCACACCCAGTGGGAGGCCCCCAGTGCTGACCCCCAAGGGCCTGGATCTGGGAGTGAGGCAGGCACCTGCTTCAGCCATGCAGACCACCAAGAGCACACGGCTATGGGGACAAAGTCAGGTTTATCACTTGCTGCAGCAGGAGAGAAACTCTGGGGGAACCTGGGACGTCTCAGGAAGAGGGATTGGAAGGGGTGGTTGTGAGGTTTGGGACTGTACTGGGTGATCTGGGGGAAGTTAAGAGTAAGGACTTGTTCTGCATTTGGTGCTGTCAGGCACCGGGGGCTCTTGGACGACTGGGTAGCTTACAGTTTGTACCCAGTGGACAGGAGTGAAGCAGGCCTAGAGCCATCGTGGGTAAACAGTAGTCCCTCACGGAGCTGGCTGGAAGGCGCGTGTTGAGTCTGTGTGGCTGCGGAGCATCCTTGCCTCTCCGTTCAGATGCAGTCACGGCGTGGTCTTCTCTCTGTGCCCTCCCACCAGGATCACAGAGTACCTGTCTGCTGGTCGCTGATACTCTGTGAGCGTTCGTGTGCAGGCGACAGTGCCGTGGCCCAGCTGTTAGCCGCCGCTGCCTGCTGTCAGGGCCAGGGATTTGCTTCCTCCAGCTAGACTGAGCTTCCTGAGCCCCGTCCTCAGCGGCAGGAGGGAGGGCTCGGGACAGAGCTGGTGTGTCAGGGTCTCTGCCTCACAGTGGCTACACAGGGCTCTCCAGGCTGGGACCGAGGTGCAGTTTCTTTGGGAAGCAGGACCCACTCTGACCTCAGAAATGCTGGATCCCACACTCCTGCCTGTGTCACCTTCTACCCTGGGAGTCAGTCGCACGCCTCTGCGGTAAATGAGGTAGAACAGAGTGACTGAGAACGGCGGCGTGGTGCCCTCAGACAGAGCCACCAGCTTTGTCCTTCCCCCACGGGAGGGCCTTACCTCAAGTTGAGGGGGGTAATCCCTATTTCATAGAACTGCTGTGAGGATTCTGGCAGGTAATGCAGGGGAACTAGAAAGTAAGCTTCCAGAGGGCAGGAACTTGGCCTCTCTATTCCCTGATCTTTCTCTGGCGCCCTGGACAGTGCCTGGCACATAGTAGATGCACAGCAAATAGTGATTAAATCAACAAAGATGTGCCCAGCAAAGTAATTAGTTAATAAGAGGTTTTCTATTTCTATTATATTTGTTTCCTAGGGCTGCCATAACAAAGTATCACAGGGACTTCCCTGGTGGTCCAGTGGTTAAGACTCCACACTTCCACTGCAGGGCGTGTGGGAACTGAGATCCTGGTTGGGAACTAAGATCCCACGTGCCGTGTGGCATGGCCAGAATAATAATAATTTTTAAACAGAAACAAAGTATCACAAACTGTGTGGCTTAAACAACAGAACTTGCTTCTCTCCCAGTCCTGGAGGCTGGAAGTTGGAAGTCTAGGTGTCAGTAGGGTTGGTTCCTCCTGAGTGTTCTGAGGGAGAATCTGCTCCAGGCCTCTCTTGTACCTTCTGATGGATGCCACATCCTTGGCATTCCTTGGCTTGTAGATGTATTAGTTCAGTCTCCACCTTCCTTCTCCCTGTGTGTCAGTGTCCAAATTTCCCTCTTATAAGGACACCAAGTCACATTGGCCTAGGGTCCACCCTAATGACCTCATCTCCACTTGATTACATCTGCAAAAATCTTATTTCCAAATTAGGTTGCATTTACAGGTATTCTGTAGGGGTTAGGACTTTAACACATCCTTTGGGTGGTACACAGTTCCACCCATAACAATAGCTATTGTTTTTATCACCTTATAGTCCTGATTTCCAACATTTTATCCTATTTCCTCAAATGCCATTTTAAAGGTTCCAGAAATGCGAATATTTCTGCACCTAATCCACCTCACCCTCACTTCCTTTTGCACTTGAAATCAGATCCCAAATCCTATGAAACCACACAGAGCTTGGGTTTCAAAAAGAAAAGCCATGGTACAGACAGCCATGGTACAGAGAGCCCGAAACAGTAAATGCTACTAAGTTGCTGTGTGATCTTGGACAAGTTACTCCACCTCTCTGAACCTCAGTTTCCTTAACTGTTAAATGAAGAGATTGGGTCAAACTGACATCTCCTTGAAGACACACAGGGAATAGGCCAGATTCCCTTTCATAACTCCTTCGAGCAGGTGGTCACTTTACCATACTCTCCATGGGCCTGAAGATTCCAAATACAGCTGACTCCCATGTCTGTCTTCACTTTGTGCTGCTAACTGGCTGCGTGCCCTGAGGCAAACCCCTTTCTCTCCAAGGTTCCTCACCTATAAAATGAGAGGGTGGAATTCTCTGCTCTCCCAAGCCTTGACCCTAGACCTTTCTGTCACAGTTCCTCATTATTCCCAAGCAGTGGAGGACGTCTAAGGGAAGAAACTGCCCTCCCATGAGCCCAGTTCCCTAATCTTTCGTGGCTCTGCTAGTTGGCCAGCTGGGATAGGAATGTTCAGTACATGTTGGCCGCCTCCTTCATTTTCATGGGTCAGGTGGTGGCCTGTGCCCCAGCATTAATGAAGCAGTTTTATTGACCCCCCCCCCCACACACACCTGCCGGAATATATCCCAGGCCTTGCTAACTGTCAGTGAAGGGAGACATTGTTAGTCAGAGGGTTACTGAGAAAGCCCAGAGCCCACACCTGATCTGAGATCACAAAAACCCAGATTAAATGTAACCAACAGACACCTGGAATTTCCGACTTGAACAATACCCAGCATCATGCTTGACCTAAAGGTGGTACCAGATACAAGTGAACCTTCTATCCTGTTCTCCAACATGCTCCCATGGCCCACTGCTGTCATTCATCCCCAAGAGCAGAGGTATAGTCTGATGGGTCCTGAATCTAACCCCTGGCACAATGCCAGGTGCACGGAAAGCATGGGAGGGAGGGAGGGAGGAAGACAGACAGAGACAGTGCATCACAGTGATTCCTGACACAAGCTACAGAGTCCAAAAGAACTGCATTCAAATTCTGACTTTGCCATTGACTGGATTTGTGACCTAAAACAAATTTCTTAGCCTCTATGAATTTCAACATTCTCATCTGTAAAATACGAATAATAATATTTACAGGATTGTCATGGGAATTAAATAATTCACTTAGAGCACTTGGCTTAGCGTCTGGCCGGCAAGCACTGGATAAACTGTGGTAGTAACTGACGTCACTGTTTGCAGTGGTTAAAATGATAATAACTGCTTGGATTGCAAGGCCCTCCTATTATTACCATCTGCTCAGCCAACTCCGCAGTACCCCAGGGAGAAGGAATTAGCAGTTGCACAGGGGCAATCAGAGATGAACCCTTGGTGTTTGGGATGCATCTCACCTTGTGGCAGAAATCCAAGAGTGGCCTCCAGGCCAAATCAGAGTGGTGGAGGAGCCCCAGGCGGCTGCCTCTAACTGGGTTCCCTTGGCAAGTGGCGCCACCTTCTGGCTGCTCCAGGAACTGTCTTGCACCCCTAGTCACCCAGCAGCAAAATGTGGTTTGTGCCAAGTTCTGGATGCCTAGAATCATCCCTTCCCTGCCGGAGCCATCCTGATCCGGTGAGGCCAGCCACGCACTTCATGCCGCCCCGCATTCATCTCAGAATTTCCACGACAGCTCCCAATTTCCTGAGGATTAAACATCAACCATAAAATTGCACTTTACCCTGAGACTTTGCATACATTATCCAGCAAGTCTTATTCTCTCCTGCTGCCCTTTGTGGTGGGAGAAACCACCCCCTCCTTTTCTCTTTCAGCTGCATTTTCTGTGGCTTTGGGTTTTAGGTGAGAGCTTGAGTTTGGAGTAGGGGTCCTGAGTCTCACCTAGTCTCAGCTCACTAAAGGCTTTGCCTGGGTCCCTAATCTCTCCACCTTCAGCTTCTGCATCTACAAAAGGACAGAGATAATTACACCTGCCATCATGGCCACCACTCTTTTGAAATTTAAGGAGAATAGCATGAGTGGGGAAAGCCTCTGTCAGTGTCAGAGATTAGGCTGCAGCTCCTCAGCCTGTGGGTGTAATTAGTGTCACGTGTAACTACAGGATCTTAGTGATGTTGGTGCGAGCTGCCTCCGCCTCCTTCCTCACCAGCAGGCTCGACAGTGTAACCTTTGTCATGGTGGCTGCTGTGGAGCTGGCACAGAATTCCTTTTTATTCTGTTCATTCCTCAGGCATTGATGGGTTGACTCTGCACCAGGCACTATGGAATTCAGATATTAAAGAGTCAAAATTCTTGGCCTCCAGGACCTGGAGATCCAAGAGGGACGAGGAGTGAATAAATGAATCCACACATTGTTGAGAGCCTGCCGTATGCCAAGCACAGCGTTGGGCGTGCGATGGATGTCAACTGTGTGTTGAACAGGAGGGACTCACGAGGTCCACTTACAAAATCAGCTTTGGTTTGAAAGGAATTTCTTCCAAGGTCCCTTTCAACGTGTTCAGTGTGAGATAAATACTGTCTCCTGCCCCTGGTTGAGAACATGGATGGTCTCAGGATTTTTCTGATCACTTATAAGTAATTAAAAATTCTGTGCTCGTTCTAAGTCACAAATACTGTCTCAATCCAGTAAACAGCACAGCTAGTCAACTATTATTCAACCTGTGGACCCTCATTCTCCCCGCAAAGGTGGGGACCAGCGTTCTCCCCCCACACACTCCCCCTGCTGTTTCTAACGCAGCCAGCGTGTAAGCAGGAAGGAAGGCGTGGAAAGGAGGGCAGCAAAGTCCTTTCCAGATATGCTGCTGTAAGGTGGCTTCCCAGCGTCTGGGGCTGGCTGTAGTTCAAACCAGATTCCTTCTCCTGGGGACACTTTCATGAGCTCTGCTGAGACCCCCGCTCCCCTGCTGGACCAGCCACTCCTCGGCTGGGGCCCCACGGCCTCCCCCACCCTACAGGTGCCCTCTCGCCAGGCCGCCATGCCTGTAGCGGGTTCTGCCTTTGCTACCGGGGCGGGTGCACCCTTGGGCACTGAAAGAGGGGTGAGTGGCTTCCCCGTCTGGGCTCAAGGAATTTAACATTCTGCTACACATGCACATCTTTTAATCGTCTTGCTACTCTGGGGAGAAAGTTTCCTCATCCCCGTTCTACAAACAGGGACTTCATTTAGAGCACACACATCCCCAACTAACCAAGACAGGGTTTGAAGCCCTGCGTCTCTGGTCAAGGCCCACGGTTCTCCCATGAGTCCTCGCGGCGGTCGCTAAAGAGAGAAGGGCCTGGGCTTCCCTGGTGGCGCAGTGGTTGAGAGTCCGCCTGCCGATGCAGGGGACACGGGTTCGTGCCCGGGACCGGGAGGATCCCACATGCCGCGGAGCGGCTGGGCCCGTGAGCCATAGCCACTGGGCCTGCGCGTCCGGAGCCTGTGCTCTGCAACGGGAGAGGCCACGGCAGTGAGAGGCCCGCGTACCGCAAAAAAAAAAAGAGAGAGAGAGAAGGGCCTGCTGTGAGGCCTGGGGTCGGCCGTCACGCCTCTCTGTGCCTTGGTTCTTCACTTTGCATGATCTCCGAGAGCCCTTTGCGTTCTAAAACTGCGTCGTGGTAGTTCTGAGTTGAGGCTTCCTGAAAGCTGACGGCAGAGAAGTCTACAGGGCCTCACCCCCAGCGTGGAAGGCAGCCCGGCAACTCAGCGCTCTACTTCCTGCTCTAGTGCCCTGCGTCTCCTACAGGCCTATACCTTGAGCAAGCGTGGGGGAGAGAGACACCATTTAACTGGTGCTGGCGTTCTGCTCCCTCAGTGAAGATGTGCCCTGTGCCCAAGAGGTGGAAGGCGTGAATTTGCTTCCTCTTCAGACAGGCTCATTTCCCATGGGTCCCTCCTGGTGTGAGGGATATGCCTTGCTGAGCATGATAGGTGTTTCAAGAGAGGAGCTTTCCAGATAGCATGACTCCTCTTTTAAGTCAACTGTTTCATATGAAGAAGAGCCCCGTCTGTGCTGGATGTACTGACTATGGGTCCCCCAGATGGCACCCTCCTAAGGGATTTCCAAGGATAATTTCCAAGAACATGCACTGGCCGTGTTCTCCTAACACCTTGCTTTGGCGCCGCCTGTAGGACTGCAGAGCACAGCCGCGCACAGTACCCTGCATGTTCTCTGCTGTGTCCCCCTAGATCCTCACAGCCTCTCTGTGGAGTAGCAGAACTGGTGTTATTACCCCCTTTTACAGAGGCGGAAACTGAGGCTCAGAGATGAGAAATCCGTGTCTAGTGATAACCAGAGCCAGGACTGGAACTCGGTTTCCTGTTCCAAGTCTAATACTTTGAGTTCTGTCCCCTCTTTCTTGCTGATGTTCACACAAGAATGAGTGAGCATTTCTCTCCCTTCCCTAATTGTCTCCCTATCCAATCCCATTCCTGGACATGGTGTCCAAACCCACCTTCCCGTACTTCAACCAGCCTCGGGTGTGGGAAGCGGGGTGGAGTCTCAGGCAAAGGAAAAGTGAGGATTCTTCTAGAGTTCTTTCAGTAGACTGTTAGCCCCACACCCACCCTGCCAATCTACTGACCGGTCCATTCTACACCGTCGTAATAAGTTGAGGTTATGTGTCCACATAACAAATAAATTGAGGTTATTTGTCCCCTTCATTAAATTAGCCTGGGTTAATTAAATTAAATTAGCAGACACAGGCTCAGGGGTAAAGCATATTAATTCCTGATTGCCCTTAAGTGTCCCTTAAGTTCCAGTGAAGGGTAACAAAGGCAATGTTTATTGAGCACTTACTATATGCCAGGATTTGTTCTGAGGTTCTTGCATATCCTAACTCATTTGACCTCACATCAGCTTTATGAGGCCCATACTTTTATGACCCCCTTTTTAAAGAAGAGGAAACTCACAGACATAGAAAACAAATTTATGATTACCAAAAGGGAAGGGGAGAGGGAGGGATAAATTAGGAGTTTGGGATTAACATATACACACTAATATATATAAAACAGATAACCAACAAGGACCTACTGTATAGCACAGGGAACTCTACTCAATATTTTGTAATAACCTATAAGGGAAAAATCTCTGAAAAAGAATATATACATATATACACACATAACTGAACGACTGTGCTGTACACCTGAAACTAACACATTGTAAATCAACTATACTTCGATAAAAAAATAAAATTAAAAAAATAAAATAAAGATGAGGAAACTGAGGCACAGAGCAGTTAAATAACTTTTGCAAGGTCACACAGCTAGGAGATGACAGAGACAAGACTTTCAGCTTGGGTAGTTTGATTCCAGAGCCTGTGTGCCCAGCAACCCTCTAGATGGACGACTGCTCGCAGCATCCTGACCCTGGAGAGTTTCTGGGATGAGAAGTACACTTGTCTTAGATGGATTCCCAAGAGGCAGACCCCAAGTATAGGACTCTAGCAGGTGGCATATTATGGAGGTGTCCCCGGGAAGCCTGTGAGGGAGGAGGGAGCAAGCAAACCATCTCAGGCCAAGAGCCAGCTTCAGGGGAACTCAGGAGGGGAAGTTCCACCTCTGAGTTGTCCCAACCCCAAGCAAGGGGCTTTCACACCCCATGCCTGTCAGTCATTCCCAGAGGACTCGCCCGGGGAACTGAAAAGTGGGCTCTGCTGGCCGAAGGGCACTGCTCCAAAAAGAGCCCCGACTACGGACCCCGGGAAGTGAAAGCACAGGGAACCCACAGGCGCAAAATGGGTGGAAAAAACAACCCAAGGGGATGTGGCCGAGCGCTGACAGTGTCTGCTCTAGCAGCCGCCCCTGAACTAGGGAAGAGGAGTTTGCAATCCGGTTTAAGCCTCAACAAGTACCCCACGTATTTCTGAGCAACACAAATTCCTCCGATGTTGGCAAGCGCCCGGGAAACAAATCTTGTCAGAGGGTAGCCGAGGATAACTATTTCTGCAGGGCCTCCTCCCAGTAAACACAAAGCGCCTTTCCGAGCCCACGTGACCGTGGCCATGCCCACGGGGCCGGCCCACGCCTCTGCAGCCGCCTCCCAGCCCCAGCACACGGGCCGCGCTGCTCCGCCCCTCTCCCACGCCGGGAGAAACCCGCGCCATCTTCATGCGCGCTGCCCAGAAGCCTCTTCTGGAGCTCTAGAGGTCCCCCTGCGCTCCACCTAGTGGTCTCCCACCACCGCTGACCTGCCTTCTCCATCCAACTCTTCCAGCCACTCTCGCTCTACGTGATAGGGGCCTGGGGCATGCCAGTCACTGCACTGATTTTCGTCCCCTCGTTGTTTTGTGACGTTATCTCATTCTTCTTAATCATGAAATATGTCAAACACTAATAAAGGGGTGCCCAACATCCAAAAGTGTCCACCTTAATGTTATTTGCTACAGACCTCTTTTAAAAACACAAAATCAAAGATTCCAGATACAACTGAAACACCCTTTGTGCTCCTCCGTCCTGATTCCATTCCCCTCCCCAGAGGCCGCCACTGCTCTACATTTGGCACTTATCATTCCCACCAGTGTTGTTTCAATTTTACTATATATGTATATAAATCCTTTATAGGATTGTTTTGCATGATTTTAAACTTTATATTCAATTGTATTACACTGTGTATTAGTCAAGGTTCTCCAGAAAAACAGAACCAACAGGATGTTGAGAGAGAGAAAGAGATTTATTTTAAGGAATTGGCTCACACTATAATGAGGCTAGAAGTCCAAAATCAAGGTGCCCGCAGGTTGGAGATCCAGGGAAGGGCTGTTGTTCCAGGTCAAGTCCAAAGGCCATCTGCCGGCTCTGGGGGCCTCAGTTCAGGATAGTTTAGAATAGTTTGTTCTATTCAGGCCTTCAGCTGACTGGATGAGACCCCGCCAACGTTGTGGAAGACAAGCCACTTTACTCAGAGTCACCAATTCAAATGTTAATCTCATCCAGAGTAATATTTGACCAAATCTCTGGGCACTATGGCCCAGCCAAACTGACACATAAAATTAACCATCACACACTGCTTCCTTCAGCAACTTGCTTTCTTCACTCCTCGTTTTGATTTTGAGATTTATCCATGTTTATACATAGAGCATTTCATTGCATTTATACCATAGGTTATGAATTTTTCTGCGGATGGATAGAAGTTGCTTTCGGTTTCACTATCACAAACAGGAGGGGCATGAACCTTCTCATGCACACATGCGAGAGTCCCCCTAGGTCCGAGGTGGGCAAACTATAGGCAGAAATCTAACCAGGCGCCTGCTTTTGTAAATAACGTTTGACTGGAACACAGTCACACCCGTTCATGTATAAATTGTCTAAGGCTGCTTTCATACTCCCAAGCAGAGATGTGTAGTTGCAACAAAGACCACAAAACCTAAAGTATTTCCTCCCTGGCCCACTATAGAAAGAGTTTCTGGGAATTCCCTGGTGGTCCAGTGGTTAGGACTCTGCACTCTCACTGCGGAGGGCCTGGGTTCAATCCCTGGTCGGGGAACTAAGATCTCACAAGCTTCGTGACGTGACCAAAATTAAAAAAAAAAAAGAGTTTCTTCCCCGTCTCCAGGTCGAGTTTCTTCCCCGTCTCCAGGTCAGTACCTAGGAGCAGAATGGGCTGTGCCCATCACCAGCTTTTATACGGCATTGTCAAATGGCTCTCCAAAGTGGCCACACCAATTTACCCTCCCAGAAACAGTGTGTGAGATCCCCACTTTCTTCACATCCTCACCTCCCAAAGGTTTGCCAGTCTGATACTTGTGAACTGGTTTCTCATCCTTATTTCACGTTTGGCTCTTTAAACACATATCACTTATTCATTCAACAAACATCTATTAAGGGATCATTGTGTGCCTGGTACTATCAAGATAAAGCTGCCTCTTTTACAAGAGAAAACACTGAGCTACTTAGTGTGAGAATCACAGCTCAAACATGGTGGTAAGGCAAGATAGTCGCATGTGGGTATTGCAGGCATGCCCTGGAGAGGGTAGCACCATGAACATAAAATCAAACAGCGGACATTGTTCTGCAGGCCTGAGGATGCTCAGTTGGAAAATAAAACAACAATTTGGCTCTCTGCCCACAGCTTCTGACAGGGGCACCTCCATCGCAATTCTTAGCAGAAAGGACCCATATTTCACACAGGCATCAGTAGAGTTGCTTAGTAATTAAACTGGTTTTCAGTCTTCTCTTTTGACCTTAGAAAATAAAACATCTGCAATTATAAGAGAAAGACTGAGTGTGAGAAAGAAACTGTCCATAATTTATACAGCAAGACATACAGCTTTATTGTTTAAAGTTACCAACACAGCCAATAAATAAAGGAAAAGGGAGGTGGAGTGTGAGTGAGCTAAATCTTCATTTGTCCGCCAGGAAGTCAATAAATAATGCCTGTGGCTGACAACTCAAACAATCAAGAAGTTTGTAGAAATGTGGGGCAAGCTCTGGACAAGTGAACAGCTGGGGACTAGGACATGGGGAGAGAAAAATGTGGGAAGGGGAACGCTTTCCTTTACAAGCCTTTATAATCATCTCTTTTTAGTATTGTTTAATTTTTTAAACAAATGTATGTACTGCTTTAATAATTTTTAAATTGAAATACAAGAAGTACAAAAGAGAGCATCTGAAATAATTATAGATAAAGTGATATGTATGTAATAACCTCAGAGATGGGAGTAGAGGTCACTGGGAATAGAGATTTTTTAAAAAGTTAGCTGTGAGATTGTCATTGTTGAAGTAAGGAGGTGAGTCTCTCTCTACCTTTATATGTAGTTTGATGGAGTTGAAATTTCCCACAATAAAAAGTATTTTTGAAAAAAGGAAAAAAGAGCAATGAGCTGTGTCAGACTGATACAGATTAAATTCAGCTGGGCCACTTAGTTCTGGGGGCAAGTTCCTGAACTCTCTGGGCCTCAGTTTCCCCATCTGTATAATGGAAATTATACAGATGCACCCATTCTGAGGGCAGAGATGAGAGACTGTACCTGTCTCAGGGACACACATGTTAGTGGTAGGGGAAGACAGAAAAATATCAGAATAAAGTCTAACATGGCAACTACGGTGATAGAGGTATACCCACACGGAATATGGGAAGTACAGAGGATGACCAGGACAGCCTGAGTTGCTTTTTTTTAATTTATTTTATGGAAGTATAATTGATTTACAATGTTGTGTTAATTCCTGATCTGGGTTTTGAAGGATGGGTAGGAGTTCACCTGGCAGATAAGGAAAGCATGGAGGCTGGATGGCCTAGTTAGGTCATGACACACAGAGGTAGCAACATGAGTCAAGGTCTGGAAGCTGGAGAGGCCCACATCTGTTCAGAAAAATAGTTCAGCCTACAGCAGGGGAGAGAAGAAGAGATAAAGCCAGAGTGAAAAGCAGGGCCAAGTTGTGAGGGTTTATTCAAGAGCACAACCCTGAATAAATTCAAATTGCATCTTAGTAAGTTCATTCCAGTAGAAAGGGGAATGAGAAGTTGGAAAGCAGTTGCTCCAAATCTAGGAAGCAAAGAGAGACAGAGAGACAGAGATATCACAGAGGGAGACCAGCTGGCTGCCCAAACAGAGCCTCCCAGGGTCACTGTATCTTGATGTGCCTGGTGCTCAACACTCAGATTTTATTAGGGCATGTGTAGAAAATTAGGCCCTGAAGGGCCGGGTCATGACACATACATCCAGGCTTACATACTGGTGTACCGTGGCAGTTAAACTCTTTAGTGCCCAAAGCAAGCCCTCCTATATCCAGCCAAGGTAGCTGCAGGCAGGATGCTGGGTGAGCCCAGAGCCAGAACTTGTGGGAACAGGATGAGAGAGGCCTCCACAGAAGGTGAATCCTAGGGGACTTTGTCCTCCTCGAGACAGAGGGCAGCCTCTAGGGACAAGGTCCTCCTGATCGCCCAGCACTGTGAACACCAGCACCCACCAGCTCTGGCCTCTCACTCCACACTCCTCCGACCTCTCCTACTAAGACCTTCTTCCCTCAGCCAGAGCACAGTGTGTTGATGAGGTCAAGGCTTACATGCAGTACAACTCAGAAGTGTCCACCATCCTGAACTTGCCCGGAAGACCTGACCTCTGCCCTCAGTGTGCCTGATTCTCCTGGGACCCACAGTGGCTGTGACTGTGCTGTGGGGGAGCTGTCTGGGACATGGCACCCTCTCCACTACCTGATGACACGTCCCCTAACTCCACTTGCAGGTGCAACCTTAACTCACTGTGTGGGCTCCGTATTTTCCATCTTCAGGTAACAACTATCAGGTTGAACCAGAAAACAGACGATTGGGGCTCAAAGCAAGGCTGGATAAGGGACAGAAATGGAGTGAAGCTCATTAGTGTGGGGAATTGATATGTTCTGATTTGGGAGTGAAGGAGAGGGAGGTACCAAAGGTGATTCTCAGGTTGGAACTAGGTAGGAACCTGGATGTCCCTGGAGGGTCTCCCCTTCCTGGTTGTCCATGAAGAAGCAGCACTATTTCTGGGCTCATTAATCCAACTGTATGTCCTGTACCAGACACTGTGCTGGGGATGAACAACAGCAGGACAGAAAAGCGGTGCCTGGCCTCAAGGAGTTCATATTCTGGCAGCAAATACAGAGATAACAACTAATAAACCAATAAACAAAAAAAATTGGTAATAATTACAAGCTGTGCTAAGTGTTTTAAAGAAAGTGAACAAGGCAGAGAGGGGCAGAGAGGAAGGAGGTCCTACCTTAGGCAGGGTGGTCAGGATGAGGGAGCCACCCAAACACAGGAGAGGGGAGAGCAGTCCAGGCAGAGGAGTCCACACGTGCTGAAGCCTCAAGGCAGGAGAGAGGCCCACGTGGTCCACAAAGACCCGGCACCAGCAGGGTGGAGCCTGTGAGCAGTGGGAAGATTGACACATATGCAGGGCCTTGAGGGCCGCTGTCAGAAGCTTGGATTTTATCTTAAGCACAAGAAACACCTCGGAAGAGTTTTAATTTAATTTAATCAGAGTGACATGATCTGATGTGAAGAGTTGAAGAAAATCACTCTGGAAGCAGAATGAAGAATGGACTCAAGCAGGAGAGGACAGAGGATTAAGAGGATGTTGCCATGGGGTCGGAGGGCGTGATGGGGGTGTGCAGCAGGGTGACATCAGTGGAGATGTGAGAAGTAGATGGATTCAAGATACATTGGGGCGGGGGGGGGGCGGGAATTGACTAACCTTGGTGTTGGATTAGATGTGGGAGATGAGAGAAAGCGCAATGTCAAGACTCCCTGGTTTCTGTTAGTACTGTTAAGTGGCATGGAGCTGGGGTGGGGGGTGGGGGGTGCAGTTTGCTTTTAGAGAGCAAAAATTCCATTTTGGCCACGTTAAGTTTGAGACATCCGAGCCAAGTAGAGAAGATGTCAAGGAGAGAATGGTACGCAAGCCTAGAGTAGAAAGGAAGGTTCTGAGCTAGAGATATAAATGCAGAAGTCATCCGCACATACATTTCAAGCCATGTGAATGGATCAGATAACTCAGTGATTAAAGAGAAAAAGCCCCAGGACCCAGTCCTGAGAACTCTAGCATTTAGAGGTCAGACAAGGGAGACAGACTTCATGAAGGAGGAAGCTGAAAGATGGCCAACGAAGTAGGAAGAGCAGGGGAGAGTGGTTCATGGAAGCCAAGAGAGGAAAGTGTGTCTCATGACGAATGTAGCGGCACATCAGGATGAGCACAGAGAAGCATCCGGCTGGCTGGGGACATGCTGGCCTTCACCATCCTGGTGAAGATGCAGTAAGAGTGGGGTATAGGGACAGATGATGATTTCTTGTTCATTTATTGCTGGAAGCAAGTCATGCTGAGCATTTATCCTAAACTTGAAAGTCAAACAAATGTGAGAAGTGTTTCCAGGGCTCTTGCATCTGCCAGTGCACCAGCTGAGTCTCATTTCCCAGGGCCCAGTCTTACCCACCTCCACCCACCTCCTCCCTCACCTGCAGCTCTGTTTGCTGGGATGCCAATATCATTAACTCCAAATAAAGCTCTAATTATACCCTTGGGCCCAAATGATAACCCTTTTGAAAATGCTGCTCATCCTTGCCTTTTTGAAACAGAATGAAGGTAAAATCCCTCACCTGCCTGCCACCACCAGCTCCATTTATTTTTATAACTGCATCCGCAGTGAGAATGGCAGTAGGAAAGGGTAAAATCCTCATCATCGTAGTACCAGGGACCAGGGCTTTGCAAATGACTATGGATGGAAAAACTGAAAGAAAAATAACATGAAGCCACTAGATAGAAGTCTTCATTCAGCCAACTGTGCATCCAGAAAAAGCAGAGTGGGGTCAGTGCCAGACCACACATACCCAGCAGACTCACTCAACAATCACTGAACAACTGCTCTGTCCTAAGACGAATAACAACAATAAAGATGGCTACCATTCATGCTTACTCTGCTCTAGGCATTCAGCCAGTGCTTCGCATGCATCGGCTCATTTGTTTCTCACAACTATCCCAGGGGCAGGGACTGGCATTATCCACATTCTACGGATGAGGAAACTGAATCTTAGAGTCACTTATCCCGTAACTGGCCCAAATTGGTGAGGGAGGAGCTGGGGTCAAGAATAGGCTAATGTGGTCATTGCCTGCATACTGTTTACACTGCGTGGAGAGACAGGGACATGCTCCGCTGTGGGGGGAACGTGACCCAGATGCAGGATGATTCAAGGAGGGAGGTACGGAGACAGCTAGGGCCCATGTGCAGCCAATAGCTCTGGCTAAAAGCCTAGGGGCCATCCTCAATTCCTCTCCCTCACTCTCCCCATGACTACTCCATCCCCACCATCCCTCAACCACCCTAGTCAAAGCCACCATCACCTCCCCTGGATGAGTGCAGGAGCCCCCTAGCTGGGCCCTCGGCATGGCCCCCTGTGTCCCACAGGAGTCAGGGGTATCCACTTACCACGCAGGTTACCCCTGTGCCTGCTCAAAACCTTCCATTGGCATCCCAGCAAATGCCACTTCCTTCCCACTCTTCCCAAGGCCTTCCCCCCAGGATCTGGTCTTTGCCTGCCTTTCTACCGCATCTCCTACCATAGCTGCTGATTCCCCAAAACCAGCACAGAGCCTGGCACAGAGGAAATAATAATCACGTGCTGAAGACATGAAGGCAGTAATGAATGAGCAAATAAAGAAGCTTCGTAGAGGAAGCCACGTTTGAGAGGAGCATTAAAGTGGGGAAGGGTTTCTCAGGTGGCCAGGGCCAGGGAGTGTCGGGTGGTAAGACCAGGTGTTCTAGGCAGAGGCAACGGCGTGGGTCAGGACAGCAAGGAGGTCCAGGAGCAGCCTGGGGGTGGTCTGAGCAGGACCGGAGGCAGGTCTGTGCAAAGCAAAGGCTGTCAAAGTCGAGTGTGCATCGTAAGCCCCTGGAAATCATGTTAAAACACAGATCATTAGGACCCACTCCAGAGATTCTGACCCAGACATCTGAGGTAGGGTCTGAGAATGTGCATTTCTCACAAGTTTCAGGTGGCGCTGATGCTGCCGGTCCAGGGACCACACTTTGAGAACCACTGGTGTAAAGTGTGCGTCCATGTAGAGGCGCAAAGGAAGACAACTCCAGGGAAGTCAGATGAGGTGGCCGCCGGCCAAGCCCGGAGCAGCTTGAGCCTCCACAGCTGGTGGGCAGCGCCCCGCCCTGCACCGTCCCTCACAGAACACATCTCTGCCCCCATGACCTCTGACTGCCATTCCCCTGCTGCTCAACCCCAGCTACTCATGCACAGCATTTTAGGCTTTGAAGGTGAATTTTGTTTCTGGCTCCAGCGAAATTAATGGGTCCTAATCCCTTAAAACCGGCTAATCTCACATAGCAATTCGCACTGCTGCTGCTATGACAGTGCCTCCTTTCAACAGAAGACCTGGTGTTAAGTTACGTAGCCTTGATGGTAGGAGTCCCAGCTCTGTTTGGGCAGGAGGACAGAAAGGAGAAGATGTCATCTGCTGGTGACCCCAGCACACCATGCGCAAGCTGCTAGCCTGCCCTCCCTTAAATCTGCCCTTGAGTGCAAATGTTACATCAGTTTATACTTTTCTCCTACTAGAAAAGTGGGCAGGAGTGGTCCCAGGGTCATGGGTAAGTATGTTTGTGTTCACAGCATCAGTCAGGGACTGTACATTTGGTATTTTTATCACCTTCTCCCCTGGAAAGAAAAGGTGACCAGAGAAGTGAGGTTAATTTGCATCCACTTCAGCCATAAATTCAAGAGGACCAGATAGCTAATGTACATCTCTCGAAGTTTTAAACACAAGTGCCCTCTCCTCTCTAGGGCCCAACAGCAAAGTTCACAGCCGCAGAAACCCCCTGGGCCTTCAGAGGCGGACCGCAGATCTGCCTCAGCTCTCCTCGGCTTACAAGGCTCGGAAATGAAAGCTCAGGGACTTGGAGTGGGAGACGGTTTGGTTTGATTGTTTAGCGTCCTCACACCCAGTACGGAAGATGCCTCTTTGTCTTTGTGTTGCAGCCCAAATAGGAACCAGGAGTCCTGACTGTTCTATGTTACAGCAAAGACAGAAAACAGTCCTCCACAGCAGAGTCTCTCTTGATTCTGATGTGTCTGTCAGTTTCCAAAACAGATGACAAAGATATGCACACTTTCAAGTCACATTAACCTGGTTTGACCTTCTGGCTCTGCCACATTCCAGCTATGCGATTTGGGCAATTATCATACACTCTCTGAGCCTAGGCATTCTCATCCATAAAATGATATCAGCGTTAGAGGAGGGCCGTGACCATTTAGTGTAGTCATGAATATTGAGTATTGGGTGGAAGGTGGGGAACAGTCAGTGAGCTGGGATCTGTATAACAATTGGCTCTCCATGGATGAAACGCTCTACTTTATGGTGTTCGCCAATTTCCCTAGTGTAGCTACTCTCACCACAGCTGACATCGAGCTACCAGCATGAATGCAGAGTTGGGAAGAGATGCATTGTAGGACAGTGTTACATAGTGTTCCCACCTGTCGACTGAAGAAAAACACACAACTTAAAAGTTGAGAGTTAAGTTTTATTAGGGAAACTTACTGAGGACTATAGCCCCAGAGACAGCCTCCCAAATAGCTCTGAGGAACTGCTCAGAAGAGGTAAGGTAAGAGGCAGCATATATTGGAGTTTTTTGCTGGAAAACAACATATGGTCGAACATCAAAAGATTGCTGCTAATCACAAGAAACTGACATCTCAAGTTAATGATTTTAGTGCTTTCCTATATAAAGGAAGATGCAGAGTCTGGGCTCATTGAAATTATTTCTTCAATATGCATCTTAACTCTCTGGGGCCAGTATCCAAAGCACAGAAGACTTCCTGTTTTCCTCCACCCTGAGTTCTCTGGGTGCACCATGGGGCTGGGGGCAGCTGCAGGGGCTAATGGCCTGGTCCTTGTAGAACTGGAATGGTGGGCAACATTCTTGTTTACTGGAATGGCAAGCAATGTTCCCTGTCCACAATCATTACAGATACAATAGAAGCAAATAACCTCAAAAGCAGAGATGACTGTCAAACATAGTAAAACAATTAGGAAGTGATGAGTAGTCATTACCTTTGTATTTTGAGTATTTGTTACCTTTGTTTTTAGTATAATTTATGTAAGTTCACATAATTAAAATTTTCTTGGTGGCTGTGTTTAACAACCGGCTCACGAAACTCCTGAAATATTTATTTGACAGTCTGTCCTGGCAAGCAGGTACAAGCCAGTACAAGCCAGCTTCAGCATGTGGGTGGGCCACACCTGTAGGCAGTAAATCCAACTTCTCTCCCTCTTCCTTTCCTGTCCTCAGTCCCGGGGAAGGTTTCATGGTTTTCCCAGGTATAGAGACAAAGATGGTCCCTGTCCACTGCAGGCACCACACTTACTTTTGGTCTTGGCCACCATCGCAGTCCTCTGCCTGTGCTAAACCTCAGCCAACGTCCCAGCCCTGGACCCGCCGCCTGGCCCTTTCCTGGCTGGGGGCGCTGAGCCACCCCTGACACCCAGAGGACGTGGCCTCTGTGGGGCTGAGGGGCCGCGGGAGGACAGAGGAAGGCTCTCTACGCTCAGCAATGGCCTGGAGGTCTATTTTAGGATCCAGTCTGTGGAAATGGGGAAGCACGGCCAGCAAACTGTGCTTTGGCAAGTCAGGGCCTATAATTAGCCTCCACTTGAGGGTCGAATAAACCCCTGGTTGTTACTAAACAACAGCAAAAGCAGGAACCTCCAGCTTCCCTGAGCCCAGAGCTGCCCAGCCTCCTTGGACAGACATTGGACAGAACCTCCCCATCTGCTGGGCAGCGTCCAAAGTGTCCCAGGCAGCCTCCTGTCCTCACCCCCAAGTAAGGAGAAGCAAGTACAGAGCCCTGGCCTCGCCTCCCATCAGCCTGTATCTCCTACCGACTCCTGCACCATTGCTCCCGGCAGCCTCTTACTTATGAAGAGTCTGCAGTCCGCTAGGCAGATGTCACCAATTCATACACAGGGGACAGTTGCTGCTGGGCGGAGCAAATCCCAAGTCAAAAGGCAGCACATGCAAGCGCTAGTGTGTTTGTTCTGGACGGTGGGACATAGGTGACTGCATCCCCAGGCATCTTTCTGCTTTTCCAGAATTGTGTGCCTCTGAATATGGTACACGTATATCCCCCCACGCCCCAGGGTTGGGTTTTGTTTTCTACTTTTTCTGTCCACCCCTTGCATTGCATGTTCTCAAAGCAGAAACAAAACAGAGCTGTACCCACGTGAAGAGTTTAAGCCTCAAGCTCCCTCACTTGCACATCCCCCTTTGTATTAGTAATTTTTTATTCTTTTTCTTAAAGGCAGTCTCCCAACTTGTACAAGCTCCAGGCCCACATCTGCCCGCATCTGGCCCTGCATGGCCATCTAGAGTACTTTGGAAGCCATCATGTCTGCAGCTGGGGTTTTTGAGCCCACAGTCTGGACACCTGCTATGACTCAAGGTCCCATGCTAGGGTGGAATATTTGCCATGGGCACCATTGTGAGAAAACGAGCAGGGTAATTGCCCTGGGCTTCAAATTCATCATCTGCAAAATGGCATCACGGAGCATCCAAAGACAAGGAAAGGGGCTCCTAAATGTGGGTGCAGCAGCATGTGAAGGAGGACGAATAGAGGGCTGGGTCAGAGCAGCCAAAGCCAGTCCTCAGAGGCCTCACATAGCCAGAGCCTTTGAATGAACTATATTCAACGATATTAACTCTATGTTCTTATTTTCTGTATTCTTCTTTTTTTTTTTTTTTTTTTTCTGTTTTTTTTTTTTTTTCTGTTTTTTTTTTTTTTTCTGTTTTTTTTTTTTTTTCTGTTTTTTTTTTTTTTTCTGTTTTTTTTTTTTTTTCTGTTTTTTTTTTTTTTTCTGTTTTTTTTTTTTTTTCTGTTTTTTTTTTTTTTTGGCTGTGTTGGGTCTTCGTTTCTGTGCGAGGGCTTTCTCTAGTTGCGGCGAGTGGGGGGCACTCTTCATCGCGGGGCACAGGCCTCTCACTGTCGCGGCCTCTCTTGTTGCAGAGCACAGGCTCCAGACGCGCAGGCTCAGTAGTTGTGGCTCACGGGCCCAGTTGCTCCGCGCCATGTGGGATCCTCCCAGATCAGGGCTCGAACCCGTGTCCCCTGCATTGGCTGGCAGATTCTCAACCACTGCACCACCCGGGAAGCCCCATTTTCTGTATTCTTTTTTTTTTTTTTTGGCTGTGTTGGGTCTTCGTTTCTGTGCGAGGGCTTTCTCTAGTTGCGGCGAGTGGGGGGCACTCTTCATCGCGGGGCACAGGCCTCTCACTGTCGCGGCCTCTCTTGTTGCAGAGCACAGGCTCCAGACGCGCAGGCTCAGTAGTTGTGGCTCACGGGCCCAGTTGCTCCGCGCCATGTGGGATCCTCCCAGATCAGGGCTCGAACCCGTGTCCCCTGCATTGGCTGGCAGATTCTCAACCACTGCACCACCCGGGAAGCCCCATTTTCTGTATTCTTTTTTTTTTTTTTTGGCTGTGTTGGGTCTTCGTTTCTGTGCGAGGGCTTTCTCTAGTTGCGGCGAGTGGGGGGCACTCTTCATCGCGGGGCACAGGCCTCTCACTGTCGCGGCCTCTCTTGTTGCAGAGCACAGGCTCCAGACGCGCAGGCTCAGTAGTTGTGGCTCACGGGCCCAGTTGCTCCGCGCCATGTGGGATCCTCCCAGATCAGGGCTCGAACCCGTGTCCCCTGCATTGGCTGGCAGATTCTCAACCACTGCACCACCCGGGAAGCCCCATTTTCTGTATTCTTTTTTTTTTTTTTTGGCTGTGTTGGGTCTTCGTTTCTGTGCGAGGGCTTTCTCTAGTTGCGGCGAGTGGGGGGCACTCTTCATCGCGGGGCACAGGCCTCTCACTGTCGCGGCCTCTCTTGTTGCAGAGCACAGGCTCCAGACGCGCAGGCTCAGTAGTTGTGGCTCACGGGCCCAGTTGCTCCGCGCCATGTGGGATCCTCCCAGATCAGGGCTCGAACCCGTGTCCCCTGCATTGGCTGGCAGATTCTCAACCACTGCACCACCAGGGAAGCCCCATTTTCTGTATTCTTGATGCTGTGGCAGCTGGGGCCTCATTGACAGGGAGAGATGGCCCCATTGCTGGGCTAGTGAATCCTAGAGATAGGAACCACTTACCTGTGAGAGTGCCTTTGAGATGCAAACCAACCCATCCTGAGTCAATACCCCAACCTGCCTCCTCTTGCTGGGGCTCACACTCCAAGAGGCAATATTCCTCTGCTCTGACCACCCAGGGCTGGGTACCAGACAACAAGGGACCACCCCTATAGCCCAGAGACCATTGAAATTATTCAAACCAGCCAATCCCAGCTGCTTACACTCCTGTGCCCATTCCTTCCCATGAAAACCACAATAAAGCCTTTTGCCCATGCTTTCCCCTCGCCCCTTCTGCTTCCTGACCAACCCTGGTTCTTCTCTGTGTTGCCCTACATGGTATGGCTGCATCCTCCTCTTGGGAACTGTGAGTAACAAATGATCTTTGCAATGTCAGTTGTCTCCTGATCTGTTGGCCTCTCCATACCAGAATAAAAACAAAGTCCCAGGTACATCTTAAAACACCCTTCTTGGGGGCTTCCAGAAAATGATCTCCAGACCTGGGACAGGGGAAGACTGGGAATGGCTCACCCATGGTCACACAATTCATTCATGCAGGCATTCACTCGACAGGTGTTGATGGAATGTCCACCACAACCAGAGCTTGGAGAAACAGCACTGAACAAGGAGTTGACCCTGGGAAGGGCCACTTCAGCACAGTGAGATGAGGGCTTTGCTGGGGAAACTGAGGGAGCACAGGTGTGGACCAAGTCCCAGATCTGGGTGGAAGGGATGGAGCTCCCCTGTTCCAGTAGGGTCATCCTGTGTTGTTTGTCCACTTCATTGAATTTCCCACCAGCAACCTCATCTTCTCTCTGCTGCAGCCCTGCCCTGACGCACACAGGGGAGCAGGCAACTGGGGTCTCCCCCTCCCTGGTCTTTCTCATCTTACTCCGGTCTCTGACCTCTGGTGCCGGAACTCCTCCACCAAGTCAGCGAAGAACTTCCAACTCATTTACTTTCAAGAGCAAAGGACTGATAAGAGCTTAAAACAGTGATTTGCAACCTTCTTTTTTTTTTCAGTTTTATGTATTTTTATTAAACATAATTTACATATAGTAAAATACACAAATCTTAATGGTACAACTTAACAAATTGTTACCTATTATACATCAATGTAATCACCAGATCCAGATATGGAACATCTTTATCACTCCAGAAAGTTTCCTCAGATTTGCATCCTTATTTTAAAGTAACAGTTAGTTTATCCCCCATCCCAAGCTGAAGATTATCTGAAAGCCAATATGTAAAAAATATATTTATTTTTCAAAGAAGTTTCTCAGGTTAAGAAGATGACTATCCTCCCAATCCCCACCTGTGGGGAACCCTGAGGGGTGCTGAGGGCCAAGTTTGAAAAATCATTCTTCTCCATGAAACCTCCGAACTGTATGTACAATATTTATGTACATACATAAGCTGTATGTACAATGTTTATGTTCACATGTATGTTCTGAGGGTGGACAGAATTCTAGAGCTGAGCTGTCTAGTTCTGGGGCCACCTGTGGCCACCTATGGCTATTTAAATGTAAATTAGTTAAGATTAAATAAAAGTAAATGTTCAGTTCTTCAGTTGCCTTTGCTACATTTTGAGTGTTCAGTAGCCACGTGTGGCCACTGTGCTGGACCACACAGTGCAGATCAGTTCCATCATCACCGGAAGTTCTATTGGGTAGCAGTGGTCCAGAGATTTCATCAGCTTCCCAAAGGCATCCATGACCAGAAAATGTTAAGAGACACTAAGTCAAGCCTGTGAAACTTCATTTAAGGAGCCAGAAATTTCACTGGAGAGCCGAAAGCTCATCATTGTGGCAGAGGCCACAGACAAGTCTGCCTTGAGCAATCTTTTTGCTCCAAAAATCCAACCCTAAAAGTTCTTAGAAGACAACAAGATTTTATGCTTTAGTGTCTATCTCGCACTAGATAGATTTTATGCTTTAGTGTCTATCTCGCACTCTATCTTAGCGAGGGACACTTGAATTCTAAAAATATTTGCCATGAGAAAGTGCTCTCAGAGTCCCAGAGCCTCTGTGCCCAGCGCAAGGCACCATTTGAAGTAGGAAGACGTCGCAGTGACCTTGTCCTTTGGTGTGTGGTCATTCTAGGTGGGCGAGGCAGTCCTGGAAAACGCACGCCTCATGCTGCAGATGGAGACTATCCAGGCGGGCGCAGATGACTTTAAGGAGAGGTAACGCTTCACAGCCGAGGGGACAGTCCCTCTGTGCCCCCAGACTCCTGGGCCACTCGGGTAATGCGGCCCCAGAGTCTGCAGCATGCACCCCAGCCTCATGGAAGGCTGGGGGGTGGGTCCTGGCCTCTGTATTTTTAACGTTCACCAGCCTTTCCTGATGCCCATCCAGCCTTGAGAACCACCTCTTTGGAGTCTAATAGTGTTTCCTATAATGTGGCTGATGAAGATAATTTTAAGCGGTATAAAGATAAACGTTTTAATTTTAATAGTCATGTATTTACTTATTTATAAATTTATCTATTTATTTAATTTTGGCTGCACTGGGTCTTTGTTGCTGCACACAGGCTTTCTCTAGTTGTGGTGAGCAGGGACTACTCTTTGTTGCAGTGCAGGGGCTTCTCATTGTGGTGGCTTCTCTTGTTCCGGAGCACAGGCTCATGGCACACGGGCTTCAGTAGTTGTGGCACAAGGGCTCAGTAGTTGTGGCACACAGGCTTAGTTGCTCTGTGGCATGTGGGATCTTCCCAGATGGGGAATCCAACCCGTGTACCCTGCATCGTCAGGCAGATTCTTAACCACTGTGCCACCAGGGAAGTCCCAGTCATATATTTTTTTTTTTCTTTTTTTTTTTGTGGTACGCAGGCCTCTCACTGTTGTGGCCTCTCCTGTTGCAGAGCACAGGCTCCGGACGCGCAGGCCCAGCAGCCATGGCTCACGGGCCCAGCCACTCCGCGGCATGTGGGATCTTCCCGGACCGGGGCACGAACCCATGTCCCCTGCATCGGCAGGCAGACTCTCAACCACTACGCCACAGGGAAGGCCCATATATTTATTTTTATAGTTACCTTCTGTTTATGGCCCATGAAACTGTTTTTCCACTACAGTACTACCATTTATAGTGGCAATTTAAAATTTATTTAATATAAAGAGCTTTTAAAGTTTATTGATTTAAGATTTACTCTTTAAGTACATGAATTTAAGGAACAACATAAAGTAAATAATGACACAGAAGGTACACATTTAGTGCAAAATCGTGTAGGTGAGTGGCGTTTGTAAAACACTGGCCTAATGGAGAAGCAAAATGAAGATGCCCCTTTTATGGATGAAAACAGTGATTTTGAGAATATTTTGAGGGGAAGTTGTCCTGGGAGTTGAGCAAATGGGTGGATGATGGGATTGTTACTCCCTAAATTAGCAAAGATGAAGAGGAAAGGCATATAGTTAGGTGTCTATGGGGAAGACCATGATCCCATGGCCATTCTTATCTTAGGAATAAGAAGGGTGTTGTGATGAAAAAGGGAATCTCCACCATCTCCTCAGATCCCCAGGCATTTCCTTTCTTTGAGACCAAGCTTCTCCAACCTGCTAAAAGGCCTCCATTCATGCCACTCTGGAGTCAAGGAGACTCTCAACCAGCCAGGGTTGCCGTCTTGCTCAGCACTGGTAGCCAAGGTCAGAGGCGCACAAAGAAGTACAGCCATCATCCAGTCACTGACAACTCTCTGCATGATTAAAGACAGATGCCAACTGGGACTTCCCTGGTGGTCCAGTGGTTAAGACTCCACACTCCCAATGCAGGGGGCCCAGGTTTGATCCCTGGTCAGGGAACTAGAGCCTGCATGCTGCAACTAAAAGATCCTGCATGCCACATCTATAAAGATCCCGCATGCCACAACTAAAAAAGATCTTGCATGCTGCAACTAAAGATCCCATGTGCTGCAACTAAGACCTGGCACAGCCAAATAGATAAATAAATATTTAAAAAAAAGAAAAGATGCCAATAGACATCAAACTATTCACACTAAATTTAAGGTAGAATTTAATTAAGTGTGATTAAGGTAGCATCTGACTGAAATGTTTTTCACTCATTCATTCATTTATTCCTTTTGGCATGAATTCATTCATTCATTTGTTTATTCATTCATACATACCTTTGTCCTGCCATTCAACAGAGTAGAATGTAAACTCACCGAAAGCAGGGGCTTGGCCTATTTTGTGCCCCAGTGTATCACCAGGACCTAAAAGAGTGCCAGCACAAGATAGAAGCTCAAAAAATATTTATCGAATGAGTGAATGAATTCAACAAATGTTTGAATGTCCACTTTGTGCCAGGCTCCTTGCCAGGTGCTGGGAGTGAAGTGAATCAGGCATGGTTCCTGACCTCAGTGAGCCCACAGGTTAGTGGCAAAGACAGAGGGTGAACAGACAGTGATTACTGAGCAGATGTGCCATCACTGAGATGAGCCCAGATGAGGGGGGTCATTTAGCCTGGTTAGGGAGTGTTGACAAGAGATGATGCCTGATTTGGGTCCTAAACTCATGTAGAAGTTGAACAGGCAGATAAAGTAGGCATTACTTTCCAGGCAGAGGGGACAGCATGTGCAAAGGCAGGAGGACATTAGAAGACATGGTGCATTAGTGGAATCCCAAGCACCCCAGGATAACTGGGGCATATAGAGTGAATGAAGGGGAAACAGATCCTGGAGGACCATGCCAGCCATTCCAAAGGGCTTGAAATTATTTGAGAGCAGAGGAGACCCATAGAAGGGATTCGAGCAGTGGCTCATCATGACCAGATTTTAGCTTTAAAGGAAGCTTTGTAGGGTGGAGAGGGCAGGCAGGCAAATGAGCAGGAAACAATGCGAGTGAAGGGTTTCGACTGATGGAGAGGCAAGGTCTGGATTGGGAAGTAAGTTGAGATCAGATTATTGAGGATGACACTTAAGGCAGAGGAGTGACTCTATGTGGTTAAGGAGAGTCACTCTGGGGGCAATGCTGTGGGCCTGGGAAGACAACGGGAGGCGTAGTTCAGGGCCTGCCTGGGATGGTAGCAATGGGCAGACTTGAGGGGTGGGTTGAAGAGCTAACTGGCTGGATTTGAAAATTATCTACATAGACCTGAAAAGAGAAGGTTAAAGGTAAGTTCCAGACTTTGAACTTGGGTAATTTAGAAGGTGATTCTTTGAATGAAATAGAAAATTGGGGAGGGAACGCTTACCTAAAATTCAGGGTTTGATAATGTTTGGTTTTGAGGAAGCTGAGTAGAGCTGATGGTGGAGGAGCCAAGCAGAAATGATGGGACGCCATAGACAATGTTGTGTTAGAGTGGCCTGCAGGTCAAGGCAAGACAGCTCTGGGTGTCATGAGCACCCAGGGGTTCTAACCAAAGCACCATTCAAAATGGGGCAGTGAAAAAAAAGCTAAAAGTGTAACAGCAGCCTTGGGGGATATCACAGAGTTATCCCTCAGAGGACTGACAAGAAAACAGTCTGTAGGAGACCAGAACCTCCAGTCATGCTGAATGGATCATGTGCTGAAAGGGACCAGGCTCCCTGCAGAGGTGAGCAAAATAGGACCCCAGAGGCACGTGGGGGATTCTTCCAGCTTGGGTCAAAAGAGACTAACCCCCGTCATATGAGTGGGTTTCCATTTCAGCTGGAAGGATAAGACTTGTTTCCAAAAGAACTAAATGGTAATAAGAACGCAATCCTTCAAAAAGAATAAATTTGGGTAGAAAATCTAATTCCACATATAGAGCACAGAAAAACGCTTCAGAAACCAGCCTCCAAGTGCTGATTCAAACGTACAGGTCCAACTCTGAGGGAAGTCTCTGGTGGTATGCCACAGTCCCTTCATTTACTATTTTTAACTGCAAGGTGCTTGAAAGCAGGCATGGCAAAATGGCAGATGATACAAAGCCAGTTGGGGTGGTGAAAAGTAGAATGACAGAATCACGATTCTGATCCCAATACATTGGAACAATGGACCAATGACATTGAAAGAGGATAAACATAAACTCCTATTCCTGGGTTCAAATACCAGTTGCACCCAGGAGGACAGGGAAATTGGGCTGAAAGATTTTGTGAAAAATGTTCAGGAGTCTGCTTGGCAGGAGACTCAATATTAGTTAGCAGCAAATACAGCTAATCAAAATGAAATGAACGAACATACAAACAAACAAAACCCACCATACAAATCTTAGGATCCGTGATGAATAGAATTAAAGGGTTTAAACAAAGGAGCAGACAGTCCCACAAGACTCTGAAGTAATCAGGTAGCATCTGGAGTTTTGCATTTCATTCTCTGTATCACATTTTAAGAAGGACACAGACCAATTGGAGCATTTCAGGTCATTCCAAAAATATATATTAAACCTGCTGCTGCAAAAACAAAAATGAAAGGGTCATAGTCCCTTCCCTCGATAAAGACGAATATGAAAACCCATTTGCATGAAAAATGGAGGAAAGAAGTAGGAATGCTTAACCTGAGGGCAAAAAGTCTTGGAGGGGTGTAGTGGATGGAGATGGGGGACAAGAGAGTGACATAAGAGAGTGTCTCCAAATATTTGTAGGACTGCCAGTGGAAGGATTAGACTGATTTTGGGTGTTCCAGTGGGTGGAACTCAGACTCTTTCAGGAATAGACTAAAGCTCTTGAAGGAAGCAATTTGCAATAGTTAGAGCTGTCCAGAAATGGCATGTTGGCCTTGGGAGATGATGAGGTCCCCATTGCTGGAAGTATTGAAGCAGAGCCTGCGTGATCACCTATCAAAAATGCCATCAAGGGATTGTCACCAGGCAGGAGTTTGGATAGTTGAACACGAAAATCCTTTAAAATTCTAAGACCTTGAGAGGCTTTCTGAAATGAGAGGTGTGAGATTTCTCCCTTCTGTGGATGGATGAAGGTAAGGTGTGAAATTTGGCTGAGTGGAAGGCCATGGAAGAAAGGAGTGCCAGTGGGAGAAACTGCCAAAGATGTTGTGTAGTTGTTAGAAAAAAGGCCCTGTGCAAACCAGAGATTGAAACAATGCAGAGGGGGCAGTTTCAGACTTGTGTCTGCGTGTATATGTGTGCCTGTGTGTTTTTGCATATTTTGCATGCAAATCCAGGTTTCTGGTTTCTCAAGAGAAGGGCATAACCCTTCCCACGCTGCAGTGATGGGGAGGGCTGGGCAGCAGCGCCCCTTTAGGTGAAGCATGTGCTGTCCTACGCGTGTCAATCCTCACCTCTTGCTGTTGCCCAGACCTAGCCCTCATCCCTCATCTACATTCCCCACTTGGTCCCTGAAGGCATTTGGGTTTGCAGCCACGGTCCTGAAATTTTACCTGGGCTTTGGGGGAGAGGAACCATGCACGTTCTTCATTTGGGGATCACCAGCACACAGCCTGGGACTTAGCAGATTCTCAGTAATGTTCGTTAAAGGATCCCCAGGTGAAAAGGATGACAAATCATCATAATGATGACAACACTGGTCCCCTTACCTGGATCTGACCTCTTGGAGCTTTCCCTAGAGCTCTATGCTTCCAGTGCCCCATGAGGATGGCACCTAATTAATCCATGTGCCCTGTTATCAGAAGTTGGCTGCAATCGCTTTCATTTTAATAAATCAACAGGCAGCAATTGCATTAACAGTGTCCTCAAACCCACTGGAACAGTGACTTTTAACATTCATTGCTTAAGTATCCCATAACTGGTCTGTTGGTCACATTTATAATCTGATTATTTTCCTTTGGGTTCACCCAGCTCTGCTGATTGAGTTCCTTTACCTACAGATATGAAAATGAGCAGCCGTTTCGAAAGGCGGCGGAAGAGGAAATTAACTCTCTGTATAAAGTCATTGATGAAGCGAATTCGACAAAAAAGGATCTGGAGAGTCAAATAGAAAGGCTGAAAGAAGAACTTGGCTTTCTGTCAAGGAGCTATGAAGAGGTAGGTGGGGGCCCTCACCTGTCGGGCTGAGCTTCACAACACAGGTGACGCTCAGCGTCACTTGCCCAGGGCTACAGGCAAAATGCCAGTAAAATATTTCCAACTTCTTGTAGTGGGTGAGGTTACCCTCAGTTTCAAACTCAAATGGCTTCAGGGACCAGGCCGATACATAAATGGGGAGGCAGCAGGTCCAAGCAGTAGTGAGTGATGGAACGTGTGTTGAATTGGAGGGAGCATCCCCTAAGCTTTCTAGTTCAGACTTTTTTTTCAACACTGTACTGGATAAACAAAATAGCTCCGAGAGTAGACCCAGGCTGTGGTTTAGTCACACTCAGTGGAATTAGGTCAGATCGTTGAGTGACAGGACTGAAGGGGACCGCCTGTGGTGATGTTGTCCAGTGTCCTGCAGAACTGCCGTGATTCTAAACAACCTCACACCGGTCAAGATCCAAGCAGTGCTTGCAGTTGGAAAAAGTCAAAACCCATTTAACCATGTTCTCATTGGGAAGTTCCTTCTTTTGTCCAACTGTAAGCTAACCAGAAATCAATAAGCCCACTTCCTCCTGTCCTCAGCTCCATAGTTTGTCACCACTCACCAAATGTAACGCTTTAAAAACTTCATAGTTATCTTTATATCTCTTTCCGCCTCCCCTGACTTTATGAAATTTTTAAATTTCCTCTTGCTGTTATTGCTTACTCTGTGTTGTTATTTTGTTCTTTATTTATTTTGATCTTTGCTTTGGGTGGGCATGGGTTTGTGAAGAGTAGCCTAAGAAATGCATCCTGGGGAAAAGAGAATACAGCACCCATGCTGGGAAGAGGACCAGGGACTTTGCCTGTCTTTGTGAAGCCCCATGTTTGGCAGCAGCAAAATGAGAAGCAAAGTATTGCCCACAGAGCTGGGCTTCGGCTGGCTAGAAGTCTGTGTCTTTTCTTTCTCCTCTGGAACTCACTGAGGTATATGTTGTCATTTTCAGGATGTGAAAATGCTATACAAACAGCTAGCAGGGTCTGAGCTGGAACAATTGGATGTTCCCATTGGCACTGGGCTGACTGACATCCTTGAGACCATCAGAATTCACTGGGAGAGAGATGTCGAAAAGAAGTGGGTGGAAGCAGGAGCCTTGCTCCAAGCTAAGGTAAGAGGCAGGACCAGCATCTTCACTCTGCCCTCTGCAGAAGGAGGCCAAGCAAAGATGAGTAGCAGCCAACATGCAAAAGAAGAAAAGCAACAATTTCAATCTCGTTAGACAGAAAAGAAATGCAATTTAAAACAAAGCTTTTTGTTTACCTGTCCAAATGCAGAAAAAGTTTAAAATGGTAATAGTGCTGGCAAGCATGTGGAAATGTGGGTGCTCTCCTGAGTTGTTGGGGAGCACAAACCCATGTGACATCTTTGAGGAAGGGATTTGATGACATGTACCAAGAATCATAAAATGCTCCTGCCTACCACTTGAATAATCTAGACCCCATCCTAAAGATATAACTGAAAATACAGATAAAGTGTACATCCAGATATACCCACTGAAGCCTTCATTATTATAAGGGTGAAAAAAATTGGGAAGAAAACTGGGTAAATATTTAATAACAGGAGAAAGACTAAGCCACAGCCTAACCATGCAATAAAATATCAGGCAGTTATTAGAAATGATATTTATGAAGCATTTATAGCAATATGGGAACTGCTCAGGCAATAAGGTAAAATGGGGAGAAAAAAGAGAGTACAGATTGGTATGTACCAGGGGTCAGCAAACTTGTTCTGTAAAGGACAAGATAGTAAATATTGAGGCTTCCTGGGCAGGATGGTCTCTGTTGCAATACTCAGCTCTGCCACTGTGGTGTGAAAGCAGCTGCGGACAGAAGGTAACCAGTGAGCATGGCTGTGTTCCAATAAAACTTTATTTACAGAAACAGGAGGCGGGCTGGATTTGACCTTTGGGCTGCAGTTGCCAACCCCTGCTATACACAGTAGGTAAAGCATTCAAAGAAACTAGGCATCAAGAAAAGGTCAGAACACGGTTCATTGTACTTCAATTATACCTTAATGAAGCTGTGAAGAAAAGGTCTCCCTTAAAAAAAAACATCAGAAAGAAAACTCTAAACTGTAAAAGTATTAGCATTAGCAGTGGTTATCTTTAAGTGTGGGAACCATTTCATGTTGTGATGTTTTTTCTTTCTTGTTTCTGAGTTTTTCTTAAGTTTTTTTTAAAGTAGTATGAATTATATTCATGGAGGGAAAGCATCTTTTATTAAACCTCATAAATAAGAAAGGAATTAACCAGAAAATAGAATGCACAGGGTTTGTTCTTCCCTTCCCCTTCTCCCACCCATTCATAATTCTGGAATTCTGAGGCAGAGGATTGAAAGAGCAGAAGAGGAAGGAAAGCATGAAGGAAGTGGGAAAAATAAAGTAGAATTTGAAAGAAGGCAAGAGGGCTGCTCCTGATTTCTTGGTGCCCATTGAGTGGGTCTCAATCCTGACTGCACAACAAAATTATTTCGGTGCACTTTCAAAGACACCCAGGCCCAAGACCAATTAAATCAGAAGGAGAAGAGGGACTTCATGGTTTTTAAGCTCACTGATGATTCTAATACACAGTCAAGTTTGGGAACCACAAGAGTTGATAAAAACTCCCAAAAGAAAACCGGGAGGACCTTTTCTGCTCTTTCTTCTCCCAGCCCTCCTCAACCCCTGCCCCCAAGTATCAACAGGAACTTCCCCGCAGGGTCTTCACAAGTCTGGATCCCCCAATGTTCTCCAGCCCAGAAAACATCTTCCATTCCCCAATTCTCCACCCCTTACCCCTTTTCAAAAGCTCTTCTTTCTAACCTTCAAATCCTTGGGCCAGGTCACTACAAACAATTTCCATGGTAAATAGTGCCTAGTCACTCCATGAAATACAGCCCCCATAACCAGTGAGAGGCAAAACCACACAAAGAGAAAGTAAAACCAAAGCATACATATGGTTTGGGTCAATTGCTTCTTAGGGGACTCATGAATATTTATAATTAATGACCTTAGAGACCATCAGTCCCATTCCCTCATTTTAGAGGTGAGGAAACTGAGACCCAGAGAGGGCAGTTGATGTCCTGAAGTCGCACAGCTGGTTGGAACACCACAGTTCAGCTCTCCTGGCTCTTGATCCAGGGATTTTTTTTCTCTGCATTAGGCTGTCACTTCTCCTTGGCTCTGCTTCCAAAGCTAAATCACAGTGGTCCAGGAATTTGCAGACTTGTTTCTGTCCCAACCCTCCTGGGGTCTACACCACACCATAGTGATTATCTCTTTGGGAAAGGGTGGAGGGGTATTGTAATTAACAGAAATTAATCCTGCATAGTGTGAAAGAAAAAAAAAACTTCATTATTATTCACCCCTCACCCTCTTGAGAATCATCACCAGCCCAACAGTCATTCAAACATTAATTCTGAACAGATTCATTAGTGTTTTTTTTAATAGAGTAATCTGAAAGCTACATCTCAGAGAAAACAGACAGTACTTGTTTCAGTTCGGCCGAAGCTCCCTGGGCCTCTTGCAGAGAGGCAGAGCTCAAAATATTTGCAGAATGAGTGAATTCCTCTAATCATCAACAGAGATCAGAACTGACAGCCAGAAGTCCTCCAATAAATAGTTTTGTCAATTGCCGTCATGCCCTCGGGGGCTGACTTTTGTCCAGCCTGAACATCTCTTGTAGGTTTCTTGGCTGCAAAGCACAAATGTGAAACGGCTTAGCACACACTGCTTTCTAAACATTCTGCAGAGAGAATACAGACATGTTTTTAATTACCTCTCAGCTTGGAGAGGCTAAAAATTAATTGACATGATTAATTTGTCTTCATTTAAGTTCCTCCAGAAACTGATCCTGAGACAAATATTAAAGTGTAGGTGGCTTCTTTGGAAGTTGGGAAGCCAACAAACAAAGAACACATTATCCAACCAGCTCCCACTGGGGGAGACTGGAGCATCCCCATGGGGGCCTGGGGAACAGTATAGAATACAGGAGAGGAGAGAGGTGAGGAAGCTGGGGTAGTAGTACCCTCTCCCCTCAGTCATCTGCCATCTGCTAGCAGAGTGACCTTTCAGAGACTTCAGAGAGAGGTCCCAGGGAGAGGTGCAGAATCTGACAACGGGAAGGAAGCTGGGGAGGACTAACATGTAATGGCCCAAGGAGTCAAGGTGGATGCCATCAGCAACTGCTATCACTTTCCTGCCAACTCTTTTTATTCCTTAATCAGTAAAAGCTTATAACACTAGGTTCTCTCCAGCCACGGTGTTATAGATGTCGGGAACCTCAGTGGTCCAGTCTTTGGAGCTTCTCAGGTTGCATGATTCAGTGACTGGAGGATCACGTTGGTTCAGAGAATTTCCAGAGTGTTTTAAAGTCTGGCCCTTCCTTTCCTGTTTGATGTGGTTACCCAACTTAGGGTATTTGGGGATACTTCGAGAACCTCCGACAGCATGCCATACCACCCACCACACCTCCTCCTGGCTAGCCATGGAACACACTTCCCAGTCTGCAACTGACAGACCTTAAAAAGACCACCTTGGGGAATACTGAAGGGTCACTATTATTCACCTGTTTCCTGGATTCATGTGCTGAGACATTTCCACTCTGTAGAGCGACAAACAAAAGAGAGAGTCCTGAGTGCAAGTATTCTGTACACTGACGTTGGCTAGATTAAGATTTCTCAGTGCCCTTCTTTCCTAAAACTTGTGGAATTTATGGATACATCGAAATCATCTTTCAGTCATTGTTACAAGACCTAGAATTAAAAAATAAAACTGATAACCATGTGAGGCCATTTGTGCTGGCTAGACCTCTGACATCCTTTCTGCTTATTCAGTTCTCACAACAGCCTCAAAAGCAGGAACTCTTGTTATTCCCATTTCACAGATGTGTTTTCTGCTACCAGGAAGGAAGGAAGGGAGGGAAGGAAGGAGAGAAAGCCAGGAGCTTCTAGTTTCCCTGCAGCCAGGCTGTTTCTACTAAGTTTTTCTTTCACAAATGCAAGCATTTCAAGCATCATATCATCAACAGGAAAATGAAGTTCCAGGTAGCCAAAAAGACACTTTCAAAAATATTATGCAGTTAGGCTTCCCTGGTGGCACAGTGGTTGAGAGCCCACCTGCCGATGCAGGGGACACGGGTTCGTGCCCCAGTCCGGGAAGATCCCACATGCCGCGGAGCGGCTGGGCCCGTGAGCCATGGCCGCTGAGCCTGCGCGTCCGGAGCCTGTGCTCCACAACGGGACAGGCCACAACAGTGAGAGGCCCGCCTACCGCAAAAAAGAAAAAGAAAAAAAAATTATGCAGTTATAGTCTTTCATGTCCATGTCAGTCCATCACGATACATATAATCCCATGTTTCTTCCAACTGACCTTTTCCTTACAGTGTGCGGTCCTCCTGGAAACGGGGCCACCCTGAAGGCTAAGGGCTCCCAAAGTTTCAGAATCAGGCTGCTTAGGGTTCGAAAGGTTGACCTACCCCACTTCAGTTTCTCCTTGATGGGATTGGAGGCCCTCCCCTCAACTCCCAGAAGCCAAATCTCTGTCCCTTGTTCAGTGCAGCTGGGTGACGTGCACAGTAACCAAAGGCTTATTCAATCACCAGCGTGAGCTGGAGGCGGGTGGGTGGCAGCTCCTATGAGTCCCTTGGGGCCAGGAACTCCACAACAAATAGATTGCTCCATGCTCCCTGCCCTGACAGTAGGTCACACTTGCCTCAGATCAGTTTAAGGTATGTGTGGTCAGAAACTTTATTTGAGCTATAACCATCATGCCTCAAACAGTCAGGATGACAGTTTGTGGAGATGGTTAAGAATGAAGAGAGGTGAAGAGATGGAAATGAATTGCGAGGTTTCTGGTTATTGATAGTCTTAAAGCTGCAAGAGGCACCAGACAGTGCCCTCTAATGGAAATCTCTGCAGTGGTGGGGCTGTTCTGTAATCTGTGCAGAGTCCAGTGTGGCAGCTCAGCCACGTGGGGTTACTGAGTGCTTGAAATGTGCCTGATACACCTGAGAAACTGAATTCTTAATGTTATTTAATGTTTATGACTTCTTACATAAATATCTACATGTGGCTAGTGGCTACCATACTGGACAGCATAGGTCTAGATCTACCTATGAGAGACTAGGAGACTTGGATAACATGTCACCACATCATCCGTATTCACAAACAATAACTTGCTCTGTGAGAGCAAGTATTTTATACAGGCTGCTGTGTCTATGCCTTTTCTTTGCTTGCTTTTACCAAGAAGATTCAGTATTTTCTAGGGCATATGAAATTAGATTAAATGGATTTATGACACTCAACTGTCCCTTGCTCTAGGCTCCAAGACAGCCTAATATGGTCCTGCCATGATAGCCAACTGGGAGAGTTCCTTTGAGAGAACAAAACGCTGAGAGCATCTGTAATCTAGGGGTCCCTGTGTGCTGATGAGTTGGCTATAATCTCAATGGCTCTTCTGTGAAATAAGCACTGGCTTATTCCTCCTGGTGCGCTCACAGCAAGCACTGAAGATGAGTCACCTAGCATTTCTAAACCTCAAAATACGTCACAGAGCGAGTTTTGCAAAAGGGCCCCAGCTTGCTTTTATTTCTTTTTTTTTATTTATGCATTTTAATATCTAATACCTTCACTTGGTTCAAAGTTCAAAATGATATACAGTGAAAAGTGTCATCCCACCCATGTCCCAGCCACCCAGTCTTTGTTGTAGGGTCAGTCAATGTTTTCCTTTTCCCATGTGCCCTTTCAGAGACATTTTATGCATGTACAAGAAACGATGTATATATTTTCTCTTTTAACACAATTAGTAGCATTCAGAACATATTGCTTTTTAGCTGCACAATATTGTACCACAGGGGGCAGCAAACTATGGCCCACAAGCCAAGTCTGACCTGCTGCCTGTTTTTCACAAATAAAGGTTTATTGGAACATAGCCATGCTCATCATTTACATATTGTCTATGGCTGCATTTGCATTACACCAGCAGAGTTGAATAGTTGCAACAGAGACCATATGGCTTGCTAAGCCTAAAACATTTACTACCTGGCCCTTTACAGAAAAAGTTGCCAACCCTTGTTCCAGCTAACAGGTATCCCAGGGTTTCTTTAACCTGTGCCCTGCTGATGAATGGTGGCTTCCAATCTTTAGCTATTATAAATAAAACTAGTCACTGACTTTGTATGTCCCTCATTTCCCAATATAGAAGTGTATCCGCTGGATAAATTTATAGACATGGAATTGCTGGGGCAAAAATTATGTGCATCAGTAATTTTGATAAACATTGCCAAATTATCCTCTATAAACGTTTTCACAATTTATATTCTCATCAGAAATGTTTGAGAGTGTCCATTCCCTGCATCTTCATTGATACTGTGAGTTCTCACAGTTTGTGATCACTTTGTGATCTTTGCCAATATTATAGGTAAAAAATGGTTTTTCAGTATACTTTTGTCTTGCATTTGTCATATTATGAGGAAGGTGGAACATCCTTTTACATGCTGAATTTCATCCATATTTGCTTTTGTGTGTACTATCAGATCATATCTTTTGCCCATTTTTATTAGGTCTGGGTTTCTTTTTTACTGGTTTGTAGTGGCTCTTTGTAAATTAGAGAAATTAGTCCTCTCTCCGTGATATAAGTTGCAAATATCTTCCCAGCTTGTCACTTGTCTTTTTTTTTTTGGCCACAGCGCGAGGTTTGCAGGATCCTAATTCCCAGACCAGGGATTGAACCCAGGCCCTGGCATTGGAAGCTCAGAGTCCTAACCACTGGGACACCAGGGAACTCCCTGTCGCTTGTCTTTTTACTTAATTTATGGTAGTTCCAGCTGGCTTTCAAAAGATATTGTTAGCCCATAAGGAAGTGTTAGTATAGCTGTGTGCTACAGTGGTGTGCCCCAGCTGGTGTGGCTGGGGGCAGGAAGGTAGGGTATCAGACTAGGGAAAATAAAGAGACTGTCTCATCAAGGGGGCACTGCCAGTCCTTTACCCCACTACCCAGCACAGCCACATGGGGTGGGGGAGCCCAGGTCCTCATCTCCTATATTGTGTTTTCAACCCCACGACTGGTCAAAACCCATCCACCATTGCAACCTCATCCTCACACCTTCCACCAAGGAATCTTCACTCACTCATTCAGACTCCATTTGTCAACCACAAACCAGGCTGCAGGCCCCATGCTTGGTGCTGTGGACACAATGTCCCTGGCTTCAATTCTTGCTCATCCCCAGCCACTGATTCTGACTATCTCAAAGCTGTCTTAGATATTTCTTAACAGTAAC
>NW_006785406.1:4113806-4147128 GCF_000442215.2 Lipotes vexillifer | reverse complement strand
CTCTTTCCCAGGAAAAGTGTAGAGATCTTACTTCGAAACTAAGAGATCTGCAAAGACAAAACAACCCAAATCCCTGAGAAATTAAGGTAAGGTGGCTCGTATCCAACACTTAGTCTCCTGGCAGGGACAGAGCAGAGGCGAGCCTTCTTAGGAATGGAATGATCTCCATGAACCCGAACAAAAATGCTGTCACTTAGACTTCTCCAATAATTACTTGCAGATGAAGAATATATTTTTCTCCTCAGAATACCCCTCCTTGCTGAGCCCCTTCTGCCTCGTTCATCGGCAGGGTGTGCTCACTCACGACCAATAGGGCAGCGAGTCTGCCAAGCCACACGCTCCTCTGTGTTTCCTTTGGCAGCTTCAGCCGAGGCTGGGAATTGGTCCTACACCCTAAAGAGATACGCTTCAACAGCCAAGCAGCTCTCATGTAAGTTCAAGGAGAGACATGGCTCAGCCTAGCCAGGCCAGCTCTTCTGCCAGTGTTGATATTTCACCGAGTGAGACATGCACTTCTTTTTAATTCCCACTAAGGAGGACCCATGTCTCTGGTGAAGACTGGATGGCATCCAGCTTTCTCCCAAGTGAATCCTACACCTGGCTGGGGTAGTTCAGGTGTGCGTGTGCTGTCTATCAAAATCTATCCTCAGCTAAATAACATTTATATAACACTGGGTGACTGGAAAGTGCCTTTATAATCATTACAATAATGACAGCCGATCCTCCTAATGAAACGGAGATTTAATTCCATTCCTGGTAGATCTTCCTCTTCTGCAGTCCCAAGCCTGCACCTGAAACACGTTGTAGACTTCCAATAAACATTGTTGGGCATGTTCTAGGGGTAAAAACCATGTTAGGTGCCCGGGGGTGTTGAGGGGTGAGTAAGAGAAGTTGTTCCTGAGCACAAGGTGCCACAGTCTAGTGTGAGGTTGGCTGGGGTGCAGGTGGGAGACAACGAACAGAAAGACCACACTAGGCAGAGTGAGCTGTGCTGGGAAAGCAGGGCCAGCAGTGCATTTATTGAGGGTTTACAGAGCGCCCGACAGTGTCCTGAGCACTTGACAGGTCTGTTCTCATTTCATCTTCCCAACCCGAGATAGGTATTGTGATTTTATCCATTTTATAGAGGAGGAAACTGAGGCACAGAGAGGTTAGGTAAATCACACAGTTAGACCATGGCAGAGTTGGCATTCAAACCACATGTTCTGACTATAGAATCAACACTCTTAACTGCTACTCTGACCCAGACAGACCTCATGGAGTGGGCGGACCTTGATTCATCCTCTTTTATAAGGATGAGCACAAGTGACATATTGTGTGAGGTTGGGAGGGCTTTGTCTTGAGGGACCAAAAGGTTAGGCCAGACTTCTATCAGGATCTTTCCAGACCACAAATCTGTGCCTTCCCTGCAGATAAGCTTCCTCCATCATGCAAGATCGGGAACCCCCTTGTCCCCAAGGAGCCCACTGCTTTCCCTTTCTCCATGAAAGTGACCATAATGAGGTCCGTGTGATCCTGTGAGATCTGAGAAGCTTAAGAGCAAGGCCGTTAGCTGTGCTCTGCAGCAGAGCAATACTTTCATAAAGCTGTCCCCCAGCTGCAAAAACCAGAGAGCTTGTGACTTCCTGGAAGCCACGCAGCAAACTGCTCGGGGAAAGGCAGGCTGCACACGTCCACCCTTGAGGGCTCAGCCTGGACATGTGTTCTGCTAAGAACACACCAGCGTCGTTGCTCTCCACATTCTGCCCCCTCCTAAACTCTCACGCTCCCCTCACACCACAAAGTGGCCATTTTTTTCCAATCGCCAAGGGTGTTTGGGGGAATGGCAAAGCTAATCAGACAAATGGGTGGGGTGTGGAGATGCCTCTTTTTTCCTCCATTTGGAGACCCTCCAATTCTTCATTCTGACTTACTCAACAGCCTGCTGCTCTTTGTCTGTCACATCCATCCTTCATGGGCGACACTATGCCAATTTTTAAATTTTAATTTGAAAATTTTTACCATATTTCAAAACGCCAACATGCTTTCCTGCCCCAGAAACACAGCTGGAGTGCAAACCTGGGTGGCTCGTCTCGTGCATAGTGGAGCCCAGAATTCAAGTCGGTTTGCAAGCCTGGGAGCCAGCATATCTGAACCTCAGCACACATCCCAGCAATGGCACTGAACGACAGATCAATCCTCCCTTCCCATGCTCAGGAGCTAGAACCACACACCTCCTATTGGTCTGTGAGGAGAAATCTGTAGGCATTGGGTTGAAATGGAAACAGAAGTAGAGTTATTATAATAACGAGAAAACATAAATCTAAAAAGCCATTGGAGAAGGACATGTAATACTTTTAGGTGAGTTAAAACAATTAACTGTCCCCAGATGAAGGGCAAGTATCATTTGTGGCAGCTGATTTGAGAAGGTCTGGGACGTGATATAAAACAAAACTGAAACCCACAGTGATCAAATTAATTTCTTTTTCTCTTTCCATCTTAATTTAAAAATGGTGCAAGAAATTTTCCATTTGGTGCTGGGCTGTCATTAACACTTCTCTTATACTTATTAATTTTGCCTTTCAACAAAGAGAAAGCCAGCTTTGAGACTCAGCAGCTTGGCAAGCAACATTTGCTAGAATATAATACAGTGGTTGCTTTAATTTGATTGATTTTTTTTTCAGTTATCTTTCATCTATGGCAAATAATACAGTTTTATCAGTTTCTGTAGCAATCTAGAACTTTGCTTCCATGAACCAGGCATCACATGGAAGTTTTAAATGCAGATTCCTGGGCCCCACTCAGGATCTCCTGAATCAGAATCTGCATTTTCACAAGGTCCCCCAGATGATGCTGACACACTTTAAAATCTGAGAACTTGACTGTAGTTTACATTTTAAAGACATTTATTTACAAAGAAAAAGTGAATTGGTTCAAATAAAAACAGTTTGAATTAGTATTCAGATATATGACAAACCATGCTGGTTGTCCAAGAATATTTGGGAAACACTTGGGTACAGCATTTTGTCAATAAAACTAAGACTTGGGGATTCATCTCTCCAGAGACCAGTGTGTGCCACTGAACTACCGAGTACATTATCTGGGTCGACAGGAGGGACAGTTCATTCAGTGCCAGGGCTATGGCCTTGGCCAGCAGCTTTACCCCAGACCTGCCCACCAAGGCTTTAAAACATGCCTCCGTGGGACTGCACTTCCCCTCATGCCCGGCTCTTACCTATCCTGTGCTGGTGATGTTTCCCAACTGCTCTCTGCAAGGAAATGTAAACTGTTTTCATGTGCCAGTCAAATTCATAACACTACCTAAAAGGTAACATGAAAGTTTCTGTTGATGTTTTCTTTATGTAATTTTAGAAATAACACACTTTAAGGTAAAATACTTTGCTCTTCCATTTGCATCTATAGCTTCAGTGTGACTTGCTATTTCTTGCGAAATCCACCAGCCATTTTTATAATTCTGTCATAAACAATAGTGTCACAAAGTCAGATTACAGAAAAATGCTTGATTATTAATATCTGGTTAAGCAAATAGTCACTCACATCAATGATGAATGAGGATAGCTCTGTTATGAATTTTGGTTAATATTTGGATGAGTTCATTCATCAGCATTGTGAGCGACTTCTTTGTGAATCACATGATAATTTTCAGATACTGGAAAGAATAGTCCCTCTAATTTTTGTGCCATTCCCAGTACAATAGCTACAGACATGACCCACTTTTAAGTTTAATCTGCATTATTAACATTTTCTGCATCCCTTTCTTAAATCTGGACAATCAACAAAACAATAATTCAACCCCTGATTTGTAGTGTTTGCCAGTTTCCATGGTGTAAATATTCTCACCATGGTTGATTTCGAACTACTAACATGATGTAAATGAACACAAAGTTGGGAAGAGATGTGCAGGAGCACAGCATTATGTGTTATTTCTACCACGCAAGTACCATTGATGTAAATTACCTCAGTAGCATAGATAATGATAAAATGCAAAATAATTAGCCAGTGATGTGTTTATTTATTACCCTTTTTCATATAACTTATTTGATTGTAACTTGATATAATCTAATTTTGAATGATGGCTACATAACCACCAGATCACAAGATTCCTGAAACTTTAACACTTGGCTTTTGTGAGGTTTTAGGAGCCAGCTTCAGCTCACGGCTGCCCCTAGCCATTCTGACTCCATTTGTCTGCCAGGGTACCCCTCTCCGACACAGCCCATCTGGCCAGGCCCCAGCCCCAGAGGGAGGAAGAAAAACCGGGCTACTGATCACAGGACTTGGTGAACCATGAGGGTATTTTAGAGGGATCCACCTTCTCTTTGAGGGAGACAGCTCTAATTTGGAGGGTCTTAAGTTGAGGCATTGGTGGAATTGGCAGCATTAAGTACTGGTTGTTAAGAGCACAGCACTGGGGTCGGCTGCTGGGCTTGAATCCCAGCTCTGATCCTCAGGACCATATGCTCCTTTTTTTTAAATTTTTTTAAACATTTCTTTTTGGCTATGTTGTTTCTTCATTGTTGCACGCGGGCTTTCTCTAGTTGCGGCAAGCAGGGGCTACTCTTCATTGCGGTACGTGGGCTTCTTACTGCGGTGGCTTCTCTTGTTGCAGAGCATGGGTTCTAGCTGCCCGGGCTCAGAAACTGTGGTGCCCCCGTCTTAGTTGCTCCGCGGTATGTGGGATCTTCCCAGACCAAGGCTCGAACTCGTGTCCCTTGCATTGGCAGGCAGACTCTCAACCACTGCGCCACCAGGGAAGTCCGGGCCATTTGATCCTGAATAAATAGCTCAGTCTCTCTGTGCCTCAGTTTCCTCAGGTAAAATGGAAATAACAATGACACTTGCTCCACAGGGTTGTAAAGATTAAATGATATATGGACTTAAAGCAGGTAAGGGAATTCCCTGGTGGTCTGGTGGTTATGACTCTGCTCTTTCACCACTGCAGAACTAAGATCCCACAGGCCACATAGCACAGCCCCCCCCCAAAATAAAAAGCAGTTAACAAAGTGGCACAAAATGCTCAATATATATTAGTTATCGTTAGTAGTATTCAACTCATAGTGGCTTTTTACAAACTCATTTGTTGGGTACTATATTCCTTGTTACACATAGAAAATACATATAGCCAATATTTGCATGATTTTAAGGTTCTAAAAGCCTCCACATGCATAACCTGATGGGAGCCTCATGGTGATCCCAGGAGGCAGTCATCATATGATTATCGCTCCCCACTCAATGTCATCTACGGGCGGAGACTGGAACTCAGAGAGGCTGAATGATGGCCTGGAGACACACAGCCACAGGCCAACCAGTCAGAGCAGGTTCCACAGGTTATGTTCTCCTTCAGCTGCTCCCAAGCCTTTAATGGACATTTTTGTCGAGCTCTTTATAGCCCCCAAACAGCAAGAACTGGCAGAACTACTACTGAGATGTGAGCCTTTTGACTTGGGATTTCTTAGCCAGTCAGTTAGGTTGGATTATTTGCACATAATTCTGTAAATAAGTATTCATATGTGGTAAAGATAGCAAATTCAGAAAACCAGTAACTTAGGAGAGAAAGCAGTTTATTTTCTCCTACATCACTGCCTTGTAGACATTTTATCAGACTTCACTGAAGATAAATGAGGGAGAGCTCTCGTGTTTTCCCTTTTCCCCAGCAAAGAGGTATAATCAGAATATGTCCATCTTGCTCTGGGGAGAAGGTTCAAAGCACAGACCTTCCCCCTAAATTCCCAGTGTGGTCAGATGGGTTTTTACAGGGAAACAGGGACTATCAGGTCAAGTTTGTTCACTCCTTGTTTGATCAAGGTGTGGGGCAATTGGAGCACTGGAAGGGGTTACAAATTCCCAATGTTTATCAAAATTACAAATGCCTACTTTTTTTGGTAGGGGGGCTGCATTGGGTCTTCGTTGCTGCACACGGGCTTTCTCTAGTTGCGGCGAGCAGGGGCTACTCTCCATTGCGGTGCATGGCCTTCTCACTGCGGTGGCTTCTCTTGTTGCGGAGCACGGGCTCTAGGCTCACGGGCTTCAGTAGTTGCAGCATGCAAGCTCAGTAGTTGTGGCTCACAGGCTTAGTTGCTCCGTGGCATGTGGGATCTTCCCGGATCAGGGCTCAAATCTGTGTCCCCTGCATTGCAGGCGGATTCTTAACTACCGAGCCACCAGGAAAGTCCACAAATGCCTACGTTTTTGATTCAGCAGTTCCACTACAGGAATTTACCCCTCAGAGATCCTCCCATGTATGGAAAAGGAGGGACTGCATCATTGTTCATAACAGGCCAAGACTGGAAACAAGCTAAGTGTCCATCAGTGGGGAACCTCCAAATAATCATAGTACTTCCAAGCAAGGCATTACCATGCAGCCCTTAAAAAAAAATGTAAGTGATCTATATACACTGCTATAGAATAATTTCTAAAAATATGTTAAGTACCAAAGCAAGGAGGGATGCTCATACGCATTTATTTATAAATATATGAAATATTTCTGGAAAGAGATATGAGAAACTAGAAACAGGAGAACAAAGTAAGTAGGGCACAGGAAGAAAAGGAGACTTTCTACTATATATCCTTTAGAAAATCTTTTGAATTTTATTCCATTTGCATGCATTATATGTTCAAACTAAATAAATGTTGGAATACAAGCTGGTGTGGGCGCCGATAGAAAAAGAGCGATTTTTAAATCAAATGGCTGTTTCCTCTGCATTAGAGGCTGCGGAGAGGTGACTGGAGAAGGTAAGAGGGAAGGACGGGTTCAGGCCCTGGTTCCCCCTGCTCACCCCTGCCTCTCCACAGCAACAGACGGAGGTGGCCCGCAGGGCCCAGACCCAGGAAGAGAAGCTGGCTGCTGCCCTCAGGGTGGAGGTGCACAACACTTCCTGCCAAATCCAGAGCCTGCAGGCTGAGACAGAATCCTTACGGGCCCTGGTGAGTGAGCCAGGAACAGCCTTGGCCTTTCCTGCGTGAAGTTTTACTCTCAACTCTCTAACTGTAGTCATATGGGTTTCCCATCTCACAGCACATGAGTTTTGAGACCTGCAAAGGATCAACCGATACCAAATTACAAATGTAGTAGACACAGTTAGTGCCCCAGTGAAATCCCCTTCACCAGGCTGCTGCCATGACTGTTGGCTGCTGACGCCACAGATGCCCAGAGACTTGCCCTCTGCCAAAAAGAAGACCTGGCCTAGGATGGTAGGCGTGCCCCCCCGCACCCTGCAGTCCTCAGCCATTGGCCAATGACTGGGGTTTAAAAGCCCAGTCCACTTGCTTCAAAGTGGACTCTGCTCTGTGGTGTAATCCACACTCCAGAGCTCTCCAAGGGATCAGGCTGTAGCCACAGTCCAGCCAAGACTACCTCCTGGCTTAACACTTTACATTGCTCTGAACTGCTTTCATTCTCCCCCTTTTCCTGAAAGAAACTCCTTAATTATTGGCATGTTCCAGGATCCCTGTGTCTGGCTCTGCTTCTGGGGAACCCAAGCAAAACTAGTAAGCTAGTTAGCTCTTCAGATTCACTGTGGTTTGTGGATGGACCTCTTGCATTATTAATGATTATTATTAGTTAAAATGATTATTAATAATACAGTAATCCACCCTCTGATCTCTGGGATGGACTGAAGTTCTGTTAGGGTCAAGCACGGCTCCTCCTGGATGCCTCCAGGAGGCCATGTGTACTGAATCAAACCACAAGTGTTCGTACACACCAGAGTGCACGAAGGGGTTGGGTTGTATAATCCCTGCGCAAATGAGGTAGTCTGGACGTCATTGAGGCCCAAGAAGCCCCTCTCTCCCATCAGCCTCAAGTCCTGGCCTATTTGGGTAACCATTCTTCCACCACCCCCCATACACCTCATCTCAGTATTGCCACCCATAACAGCTCCATCACAAACCGCCAGCCCCACCTCCTGCTTTAGCTACAGCCTGCCACGAAGTTAGCTCAAGTGTTTGTTCTAGTTGTTTCCCCTCAGAAACAACTTTTCCTCTGCCTGCTGCCAAGATCATCCCATCACCCCCAGTTCCCTTCCTTCAAGGGTCTTCAGTTCATTTGGTCCGTTGTCCTCAGCAACAAGGTCACATGGTGCCCAGTCAGCTCAGGGAAGATGCTCAGTCTTGCTACAACACAACACACATCTCATTGCTCCACTTTTCTCCGGGTCATCCTCTGATGGGATCTGGGTCAGTGCAAGGGGGTGTGAGGAAAGGATCTGAGGTGAGAAAGATCAGGAAACTACAGCCTAAATCACTGCTACTTTAACTAAAAAGTTGTCTGAGAGAGATTGCGTTGTTCAGCGTTATGTGGATTTTATGCTAATCAGTTTTATTCACCTGCCATAACCCTTGATAAACATCCTAATGTTGGGAATGCAGTTGCTTTAGACACAGTTAAGAGGTTGCCATTTCTCCCCCAGATGTCCTTGTGGCTGCCAAAATTGCCACTCTTCTGGTGATAGAAAGTTCCAGGCAAAAGGTGAGGGATGTATCTTCAAGCCACATCATCAAAAACAAAGCCTGGAGAAATTGCAGCCTAAGTAGCTGGTGCACATCACTCAGCTCATATTGCACACACATGTATTGGGAGCCTACCATGTGCTGAGCCCTCCCTTAGACTTGGGAGAGGCCATCAAGAATTAAATGTTTCCTGACTTCTAAACGCTCATCACCTGATTGGTAAAAGAAAACCAGTACACAAATGACAGAACAAAGCAGGGATACTTCCTGTGTTCCCCAGAGTGGATGCTCCAGCAGTCTCCATCCTCACACGCCCCCAGCCCACCCTTACCTCTGCCCCTTGGCAGATGCTGTCACCAGCACTGTTCTGCAGAGAAGATGAATGTCCTCCAACTTGAGGTCTCTGGCTTCCATTTCCCACCTCAAAATATCTCTGAAGCTTTATCCACCCTCTCCTCCCTTTGATAGACTCCACCTGTCCCCTGTTGCACCATCTGGGCCATTCCTCTATCTACTGTCCCCTCTCTCCTGCATTACCAGTGTCCCCACCCCCTGGAATTGCCTGTGGGTAAAATAGAAAGTCTTCCTTTGCCAGACCTTCCAATACCACCCAACTCGGGCTTCATTTTAATGCCCAGAACTCATTCTTTGCTTTCCTGCACTTGAGCCCTTGGATATGTTTTCCCATAACTAGAAGGAGACTCCTCCCCCTACTCTGCCCCCTCTACCTGCTCCTGTCATCCACACCCTGGGCACAGGTGAGGTGGAGCTCACCGAAGTGCCACACCCACCGTGAAGCCTAGACCCTGACTCCAGAGCTGGGGTGATCCCTCCCACCTGCCACCCACTCACACTCAGAGCCCCTGGTTCATGTGGTTATATCAGCTCATGCACTGAACTCACATTAACTCCTGGAGGGCAGGGACCATGTCTAATTAGCTTTATGTCCCCAAAGCACTTGGTACAGTGCCCAAAACACAATTTCTTCAAAGTGATAGAAACAGTAACAAGAGCACACTCACCTGCATTCTCTCATCAGAGCTTCATGGAAACATTAAGTAGGGTAGACTGTGACTGCATCCCATTTTGCCTAAGAGAAAACTGTGGTTCAGGGATTTTCCCACAAACACGAGTCATAAGTAGAGAGGCAGAGCTCTCTGTCTCTATCATGCAGTAGACGGCGGCCGTCCTGTGGTGTTGGGAACTGGAGTCTTGAATCCTGGCTCCTCTACTCACTAGCTGTGTGACCTCCCGAAGATGCCGTTTTCTCCCTTGTACAGTGAGGATCTATTTTGGTTACCACATCCATCTGCTGTGTTAGTGGCTTAGGACAACAGGAAATCATTTGTTCATTTATTCAGCAATTTAGGGAGCGCTCGGCAGAGATGGCTCTTCTCCATCCCATGTGGCATCTGCTGGGGCTGGAACGTCCAAGAATGGCTGCTTCAGCTCACATGCACAATGCCTCAGCTCTGCATCTCTTTTTCTCTCTCCACGTGGCCTCTGCACGTACCTGGCTTTGACTTCCTCATATCATGGCAGTCTTACATTGTTGGACTCCTGACATGGCATCTGGCTTCCCTCAGAGGGTGAGCACAGAAAGTACCAGGCCTCTTAACACCTGGGCTTGAAAGTCCCCGGAATATCATTTACGCAGCATTCTGTTGGTCAAAGCCGTCACAGACCAGCCCAGATTCCACAGGAATCTGCCTCTTGATGAGACAGTGGCAAAATCACGGAGAGAAAGTGCAGGTGGGATGGAGATCATTGTTGCAGCTGCCTTTGGAAATGTGATCAACCACTGAACCATCATAGAATTTGCCTCATAAAGTCATTGGCATGATTAGATAATGCAAGTCAAGCCCTTAGCACCGTGCCCGGCACAGAGTGAGCAGTCAATAAATGGTATCTGTTATTAATTATCATTATAAAATTATTATTATAACCACTAGTAATAGTAGCCCCAAGTTGGCATCATCTGATCACCACACCTAAACCCCATGGTCCTGACTATTGGGACAAATATCCCAATATTTGGGATATCCATCCAGAAGATGGAGCAGTGACGTGCTGGCTGGGCTCGGAACCCAGGATGGGCTGCCTCTGTCCCCTGTGGCTGTAGCAGATCAGAGTTCTGGTCGCTGGGCCTTGCAGGAAAGGTTAGGAATACAGGTGAGCCAGAACAGGTAGCACACACGCCTATGGCTTTCCAACATGGCAGAGTTCATCCAGCCATCCTGCTACCCTCAGTCACAGCAACCTGTGCACACACAGGCCCTCAAAGCTATGTAAGCCTCAGACAGCCAAGCTGGTGACATTTTCAGCTCCTTTGCCAACAAGGCACTGTTTATAGCAGCAGCCAGGCATCAATAATGGTGTCTGAGGGCCCCTAAGCTCTGTGTTCAGTCAACTCAGACCAGGAATGGAAATGGTCCAGAAATCACAGAAGGTCACTATTTTACTTTCTGGAGGGCTTAGCAATTTAAGGATGTCCCTTCAGGTCTCTAGAGACAAGAGTAAGCATGCTTTTGTGATCTCAGTTTGCTTGCTGGTGCTGTGTCGTGGGTGGGCCGGGGCAGGAGACCCACAGCAGTGGCTGATCATAGAGACTCAAGCACAGGCAACTCTGTGAGAACCAGGCCAAGATGTCAGGGACATAGGTGCAGAAGCTTGACTTGGACTCTAAGGGTGGGATGGAAAAGACGTGGCACCTCTGATAGGTGTTTCCATGAACCCACCTCTGGCAGTGGGTCCTAAGTCTTCAGCGAAAAACCCCAGGCCACATGAAAAAGTCATCACGTACACAGGGAAAAAACTATAGACAGATGATCCAAACCTGATTCCATGAAAGGTTTTTCCAAATCACAGGTGTTACAGGTCCAATGTCAACAACCACCACTCACAAACCAAGCAGTTTCCTGATAAACAAAGGGAGAAAACCCAGAGAGGTTGGAATGAATGATTCTCAAAGTCCAGGTGACCATTTCTGCATCCTCATTGCCATGGAGGGGTTTTCAGATCTCACCAGCAAAATAATAACCAGACCAGACACTGATCTAGATTTATTTCCACTAATCACATTTTGCCACCTGTAGACATACCTAGGATGGGAATCTGACTCAACTTCCTCATATCCTATGGAATTGGGAAGATTTAAATAAGATAATATGGTGGCCCCTGCTTAACAGCAGCCATGATTCAAGATGACATCATGACCAAGAATCTTCAATTTCAGCCACAGTGGTCAAAAAAGGGTATAGAAACTTGTTTCATCAAGACTTGACTCAAGTCCAATTTAGAAAAATATTTGTTTCTTATGTGTTATATAAAATAAAAAGCCAGATGCTAAATTATAGAACTATATAATTACTACTACTGAAACATGTTAAAGAGAAAGGCATACCATTTTTTTATTGGTCAGCCCTACGGTTTGCAGGGCTTGGTATATGGGAAGATGAGAAGAAAGTTTCAGTCTAGTGGGGAGACAGATAGGGCAATAAGTGCACCATGATACAAGTGCTGTCACTTGGGCAACACACACACACACCTATTCTGTGCCAGGCCCTGTCCTGTCGCTGGGGTTACAGAGACTAGGTTCCTGCTCTCAAAGAGCTCAGCATCTGCTAGAGCAGACATGCCCCTAAGAAGCTCAGCCTGCTATGATAAGTTCAAGGGCATGCACGTGCTTGGGTAGCTGTGAAACCCAGAGGAGAGACACCCTAACCCAGCCTGGTGGTGGCAGAGGCAAGAGGGCATCAAGGAAGTCTTCCTAGGAGATGTAACCCCTGAGCTTAGACGTGGGGTGAATAGGAGTCAGCCAGGTGAGGAGAAGGGGAGATACAAGCCCAGATGTGGACTTTAGACAGTGCACTGTGGCTGCTGCGGGGGGTACCGAGGGGGAGGAACCACAGGCAGGGAGATGAGCTAGGAGGCCACGGAGGTTACCCCAGGTGAGAGGTGATAAGAATCGATCTGGGGCATTGGTGGCTGGACAAGAGGGGGCACGTATGGGAAAATGTTTCCAAACGTACAGGAGGTAGGACTCAGTAATGACTGAATTTGGGAGGGAAGCAGGATCTGGGCCATATCTTTCCCCGGTTTCTAGCTCATGTGGGTTCACCAGCTGGAGCACAGGAGAGGAGGGGCCAGCAGGTTCCAAAGGAAGCCGATGGCTCCATTTTGGACACCTTGATTTGAATGGGGCCCATGGCCTGCATATATTTCCAGTAAGAGCCTCAGTACTGAGTCTGCTTGGGGGAGAGCTCTGTGCTGGATGCATCAACACAGGAGTCATCCACAGAGATAACCAAGCTGCGAGTGGAGTAGAGACCAACCTGCACAGCACAGCTCAGGGAGAGGAGGGGGCGAATGGGCAGCAAGGGGCAGAGGAACTAGCAAGATGTGCTACTAAAACACTAAAAAACCACAGTGAGTGTGTAGAGGCCAGAGACATTCGTTCTGACTGTGGGAATCTGGGAGGAATGCAGGAGGAGACTGCGTTCCAGCTGGACAGTGGGTGGCGGTTCACCAAGACACCGGCAAACTGCCTCGTGTGTGAGTGTGTGTGTGTGTGTGTGTCTGTGTGTGTGTGTGAATCTCTCTCTCTCTCTCACTCACCTGCCTCTTCTCTCATCATTCTCTCATCCGGCTCTCTGGTTCCTGCCTCTCCCCCTCCTTCTTCCTCTTCTCCCTCCCCACCTCCACCCCAGTTGGAAGGATCAGTGAATCAGACTAAGCAAGGCTCTGGCCTCCCCAGGAGGATTCATTACTTCCCCACTGAGCCACGTCAGCCCGTCAAGGTCATCGTCCTGGGAGAAACAGAAAGACCAGGCCGATGCCAGCCCCTCCCACTGCTCTGCCCATCTCCCTCTTCCAGGGCCCTGCCCATCGGCCTTGGGTCTGGACCGTATTCCCTCTCTTGTAGAAACGAGGCCTGGAGAACACCTTGCACGACGCCAAGCACTGGCACGACATCGAGCTGCAGAACCTGGGCGCCGTGGTCAGCAGGCTGGAGGCGGAGCTCAGGGAGATGCGCACAGAGGCGGAGCAGCAGCTGCAGGCCCGTGAGCACCTGCTGGCACACAAGTGCCAGATGCAGCGGGACGTGGCGTCCTACCATGCGCTGCTGGACCGCGAGGAGAGTGGGTGCGTCTCTGCTCGGCTTTGTTAGGAAAGGAGTAGATACTCAGGGGTTTAAACTAGACACTTTTTCAAACACTATAGAAGTAATTAGTGTAAAAAGGAGAAATCACCTCCCAAACTTCCCAACACCCAGCCCCACTCCCACAGCCTGTGTCCTTCCAGGATTTTTCTATTCATATATATGCAAATATATAGACAAAAATATATTATGTACTTATGTATGTATACGTATGTGTGTGGATGTTTGTATGCATTCACAGATGCAGACATACAGCCACACACCACAGACATACCTATATGTGTTCATGCATACTTCCTACCATACATGGTAGCAGTTAGGAATGCTTTCAGCTGCCTGTAATAAAACCTAATTAGTGTAGCTCTAAACCAATGCTCCTGAAACTTTAATATGCACTCAAAACATGCCAAGCCTGGGCACCTTTCTAAAATGCAGATTCTATTTCCGAAGGTCTGGGGTGGGGCCTGAAACTCTGCATTTCTGACAAAACTCTCAGGTGACGCCTTATAGGCGGTGGTCCACAGACCACACTTTGAGCAGCAAGGGCATAAACCATGTTTACCTAAGAGTTCCAGAAATGAGGTAGGCCAGGCTGCTCCGTGATGTCAGTCAGGTCCCAAGCTCATTTCATCCCTCTGATACACCATCCCTGTCTTCATCTTTGTCACCCCCTATTGCCAAATGACTACCACAGCTCCAGACATCATAACCAGACATCATGCATGGCCAGAAAAGGGGAGGCAAGAGGAAACAGCAGAAAGCCTTTTCCCTGCATGGCTCACTCCTTTTTTCAGTGAAGGAAAAATGTTTTGGGAAGGCTCCAACGGACTTTTCCTTCTATCTCACGTGACCAGACCTACCTGCAAGGGATGCTGGGAAAGCAACTATTTAGCTTTTCCAGCCTCCATACTGGAGAGAGGCAACAGGTTGGGAATGGCATGTATACATATACATATATGTGTATGTGCTATATATACATATATGTATACACATGCACATATATATGTAGTCTTTTTTTAATGGGTAAGGATTCCTGTGGCATATGCATGAGTCTTGAGGCTTAGCTTCCTTGCCAGCTTTTTAAGGAAATTGAAGCCTTTATCACAATTCTGTATCACCATATTGCCCTCCAAGGTCCCTTCTGTGGCATACAATGAATGAGGAAGAGAATACATAGTAGAATAGCAGCTCTAAGAGACAACTTATTGATTACGTAGTACAACCCCTTCTGATTCCAGAGAGAATAAGAAGGCCAGAGCAGAAAAGGATTTGCCAGTGATCAAAATAGGAGGAAGAGGCAGAGCTGGACCAGAGCCTAGGTCTCCTGGGTCTCCAGTGTGCTCTGTACCATCCCTTTCTCAGAAGGCAAGAGGGCCACATGGAAGCAACCTAACCCTTGCTCTTTCAAACAAAAACATGTCATCCAGCTCCTTTCCAGCTGTCTTTTTATTGGATTGATTTCTGTTGATTATAAAAGCTAGATATTTGTAACAAAGCTAATTTTTTCAGATGCCTATGAATATCTGAGAACACAAAATCGTATTAAACAAATCCAAAAAGTAACAAGATAGACTGAATTTACTTCAAGAATATAAGGACTCCATCCAGTGAATGCCTGCTATGTGCCAGCACAGTCTTAAGCTCTATGTTATCGTCATTTCTCCACAAAACCCTGCCAGAACTACATCATTATCCCCACTTTACAGACAGGAAACAAAACCTCAGAGAGCTTAAATCATTTGCCCAAGGTCATACAGCTAATTACCATGGAGGTGGGATTTGAAAGCTAAACTGTCTTGTTCCAAAGGCCAAATTCTTTCCACAAGACACCTGCCTTTTGTATAATTCTGATGTGATTTCATTACTAATTTTCATCATCCATTGCTTGTCTCACTGAAATGTGTTTTTTGGGTTTTGTTTGCTTGTTTCAGCTAATGGAGAAACACCCTCTTTTCATGAAGAAAATGCTACCTTCCTCACCGAGTGACCAGTGAAGTTCCTTGAGGAGTCCCCACCCCCTCACACCTCCCAACCCACATCTTCCCTCACCCTCCCCACCCCCATCCCAAGCTGGATTCCCTGCTGGATTCCCCAGCTGGCTCAGCTTGGGCTGAAAAGCTTCCTGGAAGTGGAGAGTGTCCTGCTGCCTGAATTCAAATAGTCTCTAGCTTGAGCAACCTCCCTTGCCCCGCTCCAAATAAATGCTTCGTGTGTGGCTTCCAGTCTGCCCACCTTGTTCAATCCACTGTCGGATAGAGATGGATATCACTTTACCTGCCTGGCCTTTCCTCATGGGGCCATTCTTAAAGGCTTCTGGAAGGGTCCTTGAGCGTGACACCATCTTCCTTGCTGTTCAAGGGTCAGCTGCTCTTGGGTTTATCAACATAAATGTGCTTCTTGGGCAAGAGCTGTGCTCATGGCAGGCAAGATTGCCACCACTGGAGGCAAAACAACGTTCTTGCTACAGATGGGGTCTGTGTGTATCGTAACCACAGGCATCACAAAGTATTCGGGTGTCTTTAACGTGCTCTTCGTGGGTAGTAATGCACAGACACACCCACTTCACTGCTGTTGGCAGAGCACTTCTCAATCAGCTTAAAGGGAGCTTCAGTTTAAATCTGTGGGGGATGAATTAGGCTGTGGTTGCCTACACTTGCAGCCTCAGAATATACTTCCAGGGTCCTTCCCCAGCCCTCTCAGGGCCCAGGCCAGCCAAATATAGTTCATGAATCCGCCACATACCCAGCCAAGACTCCCCGGCCTTCTGATTAAAACTGAAACCACCACCTGTGTCCTAGAGCAGTCTCGCATGCCTCCAAAACCACACACACGCAGCCCAGACTTAATTTCTCAATTCTTCCCCCAAGCTTCTGTCAGTCCACCTGTCACACAGAATTGCAAACCAAAATATCCAAGCTGAGTCTCTGTCCTCACGTAAGCTGCTAATCCAGACAGAACGATGTGTCCAATATGGGCACATTGGAAGACACCCTCCCTCAGTACCTGGGCTTCCAAATAGCTAAGGCCGACATAAACAAATGGAATCTTATTTACCCTTAAGAAAGCTGGAAAGAGAAGCAAGGCAAGACATTAGGTCTCCTGGTTGAAATTGCTCCAGCTGCTTTCCCTTTTTGGCTTCCAGGATCAAAGAAGTTGTAATAATAAGTCCCGTGGGCAGGACAGCTATTTACAGTTTGTATGGCACCTTCGCACAATTCCTTCTGTTGTTTGAGGCACAGAAATCATCGAGACACCACCTAATGCTGCATTTCAGCAAAGCTGCATTTCAGCAAAGCACCAATCCCCTCTGCAGCTGCACACCCCAGGGGTACCCATGACTGAAACACTGGGTACCAGGGCCTCCCCAGAAGAGAGAGTGTGCGCCTGGCTATATCAAATGCCCATTCACTGAGGTCTGTTTCTTTTCTTTCTTACTTGTTACAGTGAATTTTTGCCCCCCAGCCAAGACCTGAATCCCTAACCTAAACACAGCTGGAGGACCTCAGAAGGAGGTACTTCTGTGTCTGAATGGCTGTGCATTTTCCAGAACCTGGAAGCTGTCTCAGCCACGGGATGAAGGGGAGAATGGATTTGCACACCCTCCTGAGTTTCCACCAGACGCACGCTGTGCCGGGCCGCACACACTCGGTCTCCTTGGCTCCGTAATCTCAAAGAGCAGCTGCCTTAAACCATTAAGTTAATCATCCTTTGGCAGGGAGAGCCCAGCAGACTGGTGCTTCCAGTTCTCAGCACAGTTTCTTGCTGTTTCTAATGAGGCTTCATTAACAGGTAAGAAAAGGCACTGCTGACCCCCTGACTCCTCTGGGGCCTCATTTAACTCAGACTCCCTCTTACAACATCCAGTACAATTACACTCTGGTGGCAGTTCACTGACAGGTGGCAGGGAGGATGCTGCTTGTGCTGGTCTCAAGGACAGAGCATTTGTTCTGGGGCAGACCAGAGAAGGGCTCCCGATGGACTCCTCCGAAAGTGCAGACAGGCTCTATTTCCAGACGAGGTAACGAATTCCACTAGCCTCTGGCCTGGCTCCTGAAGCACAGTGTAAACTCCCACTGAGATTGCTAGAACATCCACTGGATTTCAGACCAAAGTCCTTAAGTCTCACCTACATTATCATCTATGATACTTCCAAGCACCTGCTGGTGCCCAGACATTTTGTTGGACTTTGGGGATCCCAGTAAAAAGAAGAGACAGTTTCTGCCCTGGTGGGTTTACAATCTCTTTGAGGAGTTCACATGTGCACATAAAAGGAGAAACAAAGCAAAGCAGGCAGAGCAGCACATTACACTTTGCACAACCCCTTCATATAATTCAGTTTATCGAAACATGAATGAACATCGACATTCAGATCTGATCTCTGTCGGTAAGATGATTCAGCAGGAATCATCAAGCATCATGCTGGTCTCTGATTATCTCCAAATAGCACACAAATATTTTTTCCAGATTTATTAAGATAAAATTGACATACAACACTGTATAAGTTTAAGGTATACAGCATGATGATTTGATATATTGTGAAATGACTACCACAATAAGTTAACATCCATTATCTTAAATAGAGAGCAAAAATATTTTTCTTCCTTGTGATGAGAACCCTTAGGATTCACTCTCTCTTTTTTTTTTTTTTTTGCGGTACGTGGGCCTCTCACTGTTGTGGCTTCTCCCGTTGCGGAGCACAGGCTCCGGACGCGCAAGCTCAGCGGCCATGGCTCACGAGCCCAGCCGCTCTGCGGCATGTGGGATCTTCCTGGACTGGGGCACGAACCCATGTGCCCTGCGTCGGCAGGCAGACTCTCAACCACTGCACCACCAGGGAAGCCCAGGATCCATTCTTTTAATAACTTTCATCTATACCATACAGCAGTGTTAACTATAGTCATCATGCTAACTATAACATCATGTATGTTACGTCCCTAGTACTTATTTATCATATACTAGAAGTTTATATATTTTGACCACCTTCATCCAATTTCCCCTCCCCCTCCCCCCACCTCTGGTAACCACAAATCTGATCTCTTTTTCCATGAGCTGTTGTTTTTTTTTAAGGTGCCACATATAAGTAAGATCATACAGTATTTGTCTTTCCGTGTCTGACTTACTTCACTTGGTATAATGCATTCGAATTCCATCCATGTTGTCACATATGGCAAGATTTCATTCTTTCTAATGGCTGAATAATATTCACTGTGTGTGTGTGTGTGTGTGTGTGTGTGTGTGTGTGTGCACATGTGTGTGTATGTGTGTGTGTAATCTCACAACTTCTTTATCCATTATCCATCATTGGACACTTAGGTTGTTTCCATACCTTGGCTTTTGTAAGTAATGATGCTATGAACATGGGGGTGCAGATATCTCTTTCACATAGTGTTTTCATTTCATTTGGATATAGTCCCAGAAGTGGAAATGCTGGATGATGTGGCAGTTCTATTTTTAATTTTTTGAGGAAACTCCACACTGTTTTCCATAGCGATGGTACCAATTTACAATCCTACAAGGGTTCCCTTTTCTCCACATCCTCTCCAGCATTTGCTATCTTTTGTCTTTTTGATGCTAACCATTTTAACAGGCATGAGGTGACATCTCATTGTGATTTTGATTTACATTTTCCTAATGATTAGTGATATTGAGCATCTTTTCACTTACCTGTTGGCCATTCATATATCTTCTTTGGAAAAATATTTGCATGCCCTTTGCCCATTTTTTAATTGGGTTATTTGGTTTTTTTGTTATTGAGTTGTGTGAGTACCTTATTATAATTTGGATGTTAACCCCTTATCAGATGTATAATTTGCAAATATTTTTTCCCAATCCGTAGGTTGTCTTTTTTTTCGTTGAGTGTTTCTTCTGCTGCACAGAAGCTTTTTAGTTTGATGTAGTCCCACTTGTTTACTTTTTATTTTGTTTCTTGTGCTTTAGGTGTCATCCAAAAAATCATTTGTCAAGACCCATGTCAAAGAGCTTTTTTCCTATGTTTTCTTTGAGGACTTTTATGGGTTTCCATCTTGCACTTAAGTCTTTAATCCATTTTGAGTTAATTTGTGTGAATGGTATAAGATAAGAATCTAGTTTCATTGTTTTATGTGTGAATATCCAATTTTGCCAGTTACTGAAGAGACTGTGTTTTCTTCATTGCGTATTTTTGGCTCCCTTGTCAAATACGAGTTGACCATATATGTGTGGGTTTATTTCTGGGCTCTCAGTCCTGTTCCATTGGTCTATGTGGCTGTTTTATGCCAATATCATACTGTTTTGATTACTATAGCTTGAAATCGGGAAGTATGATGCCTCCCACTTTGTTCTTCTTTCTCAGGATTGCTTTCACTATTCAGGATTTTTGTGGTTCCATGTAAATTTTAGAAGTGTTTTTTCTACTTCTGTAAAAAATGCCATTGGAATCTTGATAGGAATTGCACTGAATTTCTAAATGGCTTTGAGTAGTATAGACATTTTAACAATATTAATTCTTCTAATCCATGAACACAGAATGCCTTTCCATTTCTTTGTGTCTTCTTTGATTTCTCTCATCAGTGTCTTATAGTTTTCGTTGTAGAGATCTTTCACCTCCCTGGTTAAATATATTCCTAAGTATTTTATTGTTTTTGATGCTATCGTGCTATAGATATCCTTTCATAAACACATAACCTTTTTGTTTTGAGAAATGGTAAAAGAGGATGGTGCCTCTTTGGGGCAATTCTAGCATCTTATCTGGGGTTGCTAGACGTAGAAAATAAAAAATACAAGGTGCCCAGTTAAATCTGAATTTCAGATAAATAAAGAATAATTTTTAATAGAAGTATGTCCCGCATATTGTTTGAGACATATGTCTACTAAAAAGTTATCTGGCAGCCCTAATCATATCAGACAGAAACACTCCATACTTCATATCCCCGGACCTCAAATAATACATGAAGTTTTGTCCAGCATTTCTAGCTTGGATATTCCAACACACAAGAAGAGGAAGGGGTGACCCAGGCCATGTCCTTGCCCAGTCTTGATTGAAAACTCTGTCTCCTGACACAATAGCACAGGCAGGTCCAGTCATGTTCAAGAAATTAATCTGCTAGATGAGTGATGAAATAAAGCAAACTATTTTCTCCGCGGAAGCGACTGGCTTAATTAGATCATATAGACTGGTTATTTTGAACAATAGATTGAGCAGGAACCAGAGTAGATCCCAGCATAGATGTGCTGTGCTGCAGAGTCAACAGAAAACCCCATTGTCCTGGTCATACACAAGAGGAAATATTCCATTTTCTCCAGCTCCTCCTGAGAGTGAAAAGTAATTCACACCACAGGGAGTCAAGCTTTCAGTGTAGTTCTAGGATTGGACACAAAAGCCATGTTGCATTTTAGGGGAAGGCATTTTGCAAAGTGGGTGAGCAACAAACTACATAATTTCTTTGGACAAGTCACAGATACTTTGTTGGCTTGTTTTGTTTTGTTTTGTTTTGTTTTGTGCAGCGAAATTTCTTATTGAAGACCTGGACAGGAAAAATGTATAAACAAGGTTCACAATTTTAAACTAAAAAGCATACTTGGCAAAAAAGCGTACAAGTTGTTGCTAACCAGTGGTGCTCTGCGTGCTTTAAGAGGGAATCACACGACGGGGGTGGCGGGGCGGGGGGCGGGTGGCAGGAATCAATAGACTAGTGGTAGGTTCAGCACCCCATCATTTAGCTACTGGTGACCAAGAGAAAAGAGGTAAGAGAAACATATAGGGTCATACACTGTCCTGGGAAAGTTTGAGTAGTTTTACACATTATTTTGGGAATTCAGTCTTAGCAGTTTACCTGAGCAACCATCATGCTCAGTAGTGGAAAACTCACTCCAAGATTAAATCCTCTTCCTCAATAACCATTTATGCAGCCCTGTTACATGTCACCATAGTAGGTGCCAAGGATACAGAGATGTACAAAATGTGGACCTAACTTCAAATAACCTAGATCAGCACTGTCCAATAGAAATAGAATGCAAGCCACATATGTCATTTAAAATTTTCTAATAGTCACATTTTTAAAAGGGAGTGGGGGACAGGTGTATATATGTCAAACTAATTTTGATAACATTTTACTTAATCTCATTATATCCAAAATCCTATCATTTCAGCATGCAATTTATTAATTAGAAATTTTGCATTCTTTTGGGGTACTAAATCTTCTAATCTGGCTTATATTTTAGCCCTCTAGTCCATCTCAATTTGGATACTAAATTTTCATCAGAAGTACTTGATCTGTATTTAGCTCTCATAAAATTTATAGTTGAAAAAGTAGATTTACAAATCCAAGTTGTTTCAAACATACTTAAAAGTTTTCCAGTAAGTGAATTGAGGACCAAAAAATTGTTTTCCTTTGATGTTTACAACTATATTGACCACCTATATTCACCGCTTTCAGAAGAGTTCATGTAACTTTGAAGCAAAAGCATGTTGATTTCAAAACCACACCTGCCAAAGTTGAGTAAATCCACTCACTCTTGTGTCCAATTAATAACATGTTTAAGGAGGTATTACATAAATTGCAAAATCAATTCTAAATCTATAAATATCAAAAATGAAACATGTTTCAAATTTTTCTTATAAGTTTAACAGGACAAATATTCTATACTGTTTCAATTTTTAAATTAAAATTTTAATTAAAATTAAACAACATTTTAGTTTGCAAGGCAGAAATAGAGACACAGATGTAAAGAACAAGATGGACATCAGATGGACATCAAGGGGGAAGGGTGGGTGGGATGAACTGGGAGATTGGGATTGACATATATACACTAATATGTATAAAACAGATAACTAATGAGAACCTGCTGTATAGCACAGGGAACTCCACTTCGCTGTACAGTAAAAACAAACACAACATTGTAAAACAACTATATCCCAATTAAAAAAAAATTTTTTTTTAAATTTCAGTTCCCCAGCCACACTAGCCATATTTCAAGAGCTCAATAGCCACACATGGATGGCGGCTACCATATTGGACAGTGAAGATTAAAGCTGAGTAGAGGTGGGTGGGATGTACAATGGGCTTAACCATGAAAACAACTGAGGTCATATTTGCAAGCTTATTTGTGAGAAGTCCTGCTTTCACTTCCCCAATTATGTCTGAAGTGCCTGGCAGGAGGATATCCCATAGTATCCTAAGTGAGTATAAATTGCGTGGCTGCCATTCCAACAGTTTTGCAGCCTTCTTCCAGGTAATCCCTCTATTCCACTGCACTGCTTCTCATAACCAGCTCTTTTGGAAGGAGTTCCCCTAGCAGAGCACTTGGCCTCCTGTGACATAGGTCTTTCATTTTATGTGCATGCCACTCCTTTCTTTGACCTCTTGGAAGGGGTAATCAATCAAGAGAGGCTCACATGACCTCACATCTAGCTCTCACTTGCTCAGCTGAACCATTCTGCCAATTCCCTCTCCCTCATGGTGACTTTCTCTCCAAGGTCCCACACCCTCTCCCTCAGTCTAGCTACATCAGGACTTACCACCAACCACTTCAGTTCCTCAGATGGTTGTGAACCCCATATCTGGGCTGAATTCATATTCTTTTCTCGGCCCCATGCAAATCAAGGTATGTGACCAGGCATCTGTTTCAATGTCCCCAGATATTTCCTAAGTTTTAAGAAACTCCTGAACTGTCCATTTTAGTTAGGAGGGCTAATCTCCCCAGAGCACAAAAGGGACCTCTAGGGAACAAGGCAGTCCAACTCCACAGGGTCTCAGCTGGACCCAGCCTGAGTGTCCTAATACATACTATGTTCATAGGACTTAAGGCATCATTGATTATAAAATGCACCATTACTGGATGTAATCCTAAGAAATAAAACCACCCCAAATGGAAGTCTACTAGGACACCCCTGATAAAGCTGAGACACTAAAGGCCTCAGTTTATGGGTAAATGAGAATATACAAAAAAGAGATAGCGATGCGGAGAGGGGGAAGATGGCGGAAGAGTAAGACGTGGAGATCACCTTCCTCCCCACAGATATATCAGAAATACACCTACACGTGGAACAACTCCTACAGAACACCTACTGAACGCTGGCAGAAGACCTCAGACTTCCCAAAAGGCAAGAAACTCCCCACGTACGTGGGTAGGGCAAAAGAAAGAAGAAAAAGCAGAGACAAAAGGATAGGGACGGGACCTGCACCAGCGGGAGGGAGCTGTGAAGGAGGAAAGGTCTCCACACACTAGGAAGCCCTTTCGCGGGCAGAGATTGCGGGAGGCGGAGTGGGGAGCTTCGGAGCCACGGAGGGGAGCACAGCAAGAGGGGTGCGGAGGCCAAAGCGGAGAGATTCCCGCACAGAGGATCGGTGCCAACCGGCACTCACCAGCCCGAGAGGCTTGTCTGCTCACCCGCCGGTGCGGGAGGGGCTGGGAGCTGAGGCTCGGGTTTCGCTCGGAGCGCAGGGAGAGGACTGGGATTGGCGGCGTGAACACAGCCTGCAGGGGGTTAGTGCACCACGGCTAGCCAGGAGGGAGTCCTGGGAAAAGTCTGGAACTGACGAAGAGACAAGAGACTTTTTCTTCCCTCTTTGTTTCCTGGTGCGCAAGGAGAGGGGATTAAGAGCACTGCTTAAAGGAACTCCAGAGACGGGCGCGAGGCGCGGCTAAAAGCGCGGACCCCAGAGAGGGCATGAGACGCTGAGACTGCTGCTGCCGCCACCAAGAAGCCTGTGTGCAAGCACAGGTCACTATCCACACCTCCCTTCCGGGGAGCCTGTGCAGCCCGCCACTGCCACTGTCCCAGGATCCAGGGACAACTTCACCGGGAGAACGCACTGCGCGCCTCAGGCTGGTGCAACGTCATGTCGGCCGCTGCGGCTGCAGGCCCACCCCGCACTCCGTGCCCCTCCCTCCCCTCTGCCTGAGTGAGCCAGAGACCCTGAATCAGCGGCTCCTTTAACCCCGTCCTGTCTGAGCGAAGAACAGACGCCCTCCGGCGACCTACACACAGAAGTGGGCCAGATCCAAAGCTGAACCCCGGGAGCTGAGAGAACAAAGAAGAGAAAGGGAAATCCCTCCCAGCAGCCTCAGGATCAGCGGATTAAATCTCCACAATCAACTTGATGTACCCTGCATCTGTGGAATACCTGAATAGACAATGAATCATCCCAAATTGAGGAGGTAGCCATTGAGAGCCAGATTTATTATTTTTTCCCCTTTTCCTCTTTTCGTGAGTATGTGTATGCTTCTGTGTGAGATTTTGTCTGTATAGCTTTGCTTTCACCATTTGTCCTAGGGTTCTATCTGTCCTTTTTTTTTTTTTTTTAATAACTCTTTTATTTTACCTTACTTTATTTTATTTTCTATTGTCCGCTTTCTTTCTTTCTACATTTTCTCCCTTTTATTCTGAGCTGTGTGGATGAAAGGCTCTTGGTGTTGCAGCCAGGAGTCAGTTATGTGCCTCTGAGGTGGGAGAGCCAATTTCAGGACACTGGTCCACAAGAGACATCCCAGCTCCACGTAATATCAAATGGCGAAAATCTCCCAGAGATCTCCATCTCAACACCAACACCCAGCTTCACTCGATGACCAGCAAGCTACAGTGCTGCACACCCTATGCCAAACAACTAGCAAGACAGAAACACAATCCCACCCATTAACTGAGAGGTTGCCTAAAATCATAATAAGTCCACAGACACCCCAAAACACACCACCAGACGTGGACCTGCCCACCAGAAAGACAAGATCCAGCCTTATCCACCAGAACACAGGCACTAGTCCCCTCCACCAGGAAGCCTACACAACCCACTGAACCAACTTTAGCCACTGGGGATAGACACCAAAAACAACAGAAACTACAAACCTGCAGCCTGCAAAAAGGAGACCCCCAAAACAGTAAGATAAGCAAAATGAGAAGACAGAAAAACACACAGCAGATGAAGGAGAAAGATAACAACCCACCAGACCTAACAAATGAAGAGGAAATAGGCAGTCTATCTGAAAAAGAATTCAGAATAATGGTAGTAAAGATGATCCAAAATCTTGGAAATAGAATAGAGAAAATGCAAGAAACATTTAACAAGGACCTAGAAGAACTAAAGATAAAACAAGCAACAATGAACAACACAATAAATGAAATTAAAAATACTCTAGAAGGGATCAAGAGCAAAATAACTGAGGAAGAAGAACGGATAAGTGACCTGGAAGATAAAATAGTGGAAATAACTACTGCAGAGCAGAATAAAGAAAAAAGAATGAAAAGAACTGATATCAGTTTCAGAGACCTCTGGGACAACATTAAATGCACCAACATTCGAACTATAGGGGTCCCAGAAGAAGAAGAGAAAAAGAAAGGGACTGAGAAAATATTTGAAGAGATTATAGTTGAAAACTTCCCTAATATGGGAAAAGATATAGTTAATCAAGTCCAGGAAGCACAGAGAGTCCCATACAGGATAAATTCAAGGAGAAACACAACAAGACACATATTAATCAAACTATCAAAAATTAAATACAAAGAAAACATATTAAAAGCAGCAAGGGAAAAACAACAAATAACACACAAGGGAACCCCCATAAGGTTAACAGCTGATCTTTCATCAGAAACTCTTCAAGCCAGAAGGGCCTGGCAGGACATATTTAAAGTGATGAAGGAGAAAAACCTACAACCAAGATTATTCTACCCAGCAAGGATCTCATTCAGATTTGATGGAGAAATTAAAACCTTTACAGACAAGCAAAAGCTGAGAGAGTTCAGCACCACCAAACCAGCTTTACAACAAATGCTAAAAGATCTTCTCTAGGCAAGAAACACAAGAGAAGGAAAAGACCTATAATAATGAACCCCAAACAATTAAGAAAATGGGAATAGGAACCTACATATCGATAATTACCTTAAATGTAAATGGATTAAATGCTCCAACCAAAAGACACAGACTGGCTGAATGGATACAGAAACAAGACCCATATATATACTGTCTACAAGAGACCCACTTCAGACCTAGAGACACATACAGACTGAAAGTGAGGGTATGGAAAAAGATATTCCATGCAAATGGAAACCAAAAGAAAGCTGGAGTAGCTATTCTCATATCAGACAAAATAGACTTAAAAAAAAAGACTATTAGAAGAGACAAAGAAGGACACTACATAATGATCAAGGGATTGATCCAAGAAGAAGATATAACAATTGTAAATATTTATGCACCCAACATAGGAGCACTTCAATACATAAGGCAAATACTAACAGCCATAAAAGGGGAAATCGACAGTAACATATTCATAGTAGGGGACTTTAACACCCCATTTTCACCAATGGACAGATCATCCAAAATGAAAGTAAATGAGGAAATGCAAGCTTTAAATGATACATTAAACAAGATGGACTTAACTGATATTTATAGGACATTCTATCCAAAAACAGCAGAATACACAATCTTCTCAAGTGCTCATGGAACATTCTCCAGGATAGATCATATCTTGGGTCACAAATGAAGCCTTGGTAAATTTAAGAAAATTGAAATTTTATCAAGTAACTTTTCCGACCACAATGCTATGAGACTAAATAACAATTACAGGAAAAAATCTGTAAAAAATACAAACACATGGAGGTTAAATAATACACTATTTAATAACGAAGTGATCACTGAAGAAACCAGAAGGGAATCAAAAAATACCTAGAAACAAATGACAGTGGAGACATGACAACCCGAAACCTATGGGATGCAGCAAGAGCAATTTTAAGAGGGAATTTTATAGCAATACAATCCTACCTTAAGAAACAGGAAACATTTCGATTAAACAACCTAACCTTACACTTAAAGCAATTAGAGAAAGAAGAACAAAAAAAACAAAAAAACAAAATTAGCAGAAGGAAAGAAATCATGAATATCAGATCAGAAATAAATGAAAAAGAAATGAAGGAAATGATAGCAAAGATCAATAAAACTAAAAGCTGGTTCTTTGAGAAGATAAACAAAATTGATAAACCATTAGCCAGACCCATCAAAAAAAAAGTGAGAAGACTCAAATCAATAGAATTAGAAATGAAAAAGGAGAAGTAACAACTGACACTGCAGAAATACAAAAGATCATAAGAGATTACTACAAGCAACGCTATGCCAATGAAATGGACAAATTCTTAGAAATGCACAACCTGCCAAGACTGAATCAGGAAGAAATAGAAAATATGACCAGACCAATCACAAGCACCAAAATTGAAACTGTGATTAAAAATCTTCCAACAAACAAAAGCCCAGGACCAAATGGCTTCACAGGCAAATTCTATCAAACATTTAGAGAAGAGCTAACACCTATCCTGCTCAAAGTCTTCCAAAATATAGCAGAGGGAGAAGCACTCCCAAACTCATTCTACGAGGTCACCATCGTCCTGATACCAAAACCAGACAAAGATGTCACAAAGTAAGAAAACTACAGGCCAATATCACTGATGAACATAGATGCAAAAATCCTCAACAAAATACTAGCACACAGAATCCAACAGCACATTAAAAGGATCATACACCATAAGCAAGTGGGGTTTATTCCAAGAATGCAAGGATTCTTCAGTATACGCAAATCAATCAATGTGATACACCATATTAACAAATTGAAGGAGAAAAACCATATGGTCATCTCAATAGATGCAGAGAAAGCTTTCGACAAAATTCAACACCCATTTATGATAAAAACCCTGCAGAATGTAGGCATAGAGGGAACTTTCTGCATCATAATAAAGGCCATATATGACAAACCCACCGCCAACATCATCCTCAATGGTGAAAAACTGAAAGCATTTCCACTAAGATAAGGAATAAGACATGGCTGCCCACTCTCACCACTCTTATTCAACATAGTTTTGGAAGTTTTAGCCACAGCAATCAGAGAATAAAAGGAATCCAAATCGGAAAAGTAGAAGTAAAGCTGTCACTGTTTGCAGATGACATGATACTATACATAGAGAATCCTAAAGATGCTACCAGAAAACTATTAGAGTTATTCAATGAAATTGGTAAAGTAGCAGGATACAAAATTCACAGACCTCTCTAGCATTCCTATACAGTAATGATGAAAAATCTGAAAGTGAAATCAAGAAAACACTCCCGTTTACCATTGCAACAAAAAGAATAAAATATCTAGGAATAAACCTACCTAAGGAGACAAAAGACCTGTATGCAGAAAATTATAAGACACTGATGAAAGAAATTAAAGATGATACAAATAGATGGAGAGATATACCATGTTCTTGGATTGGAAGAATCAACATTGTGAAAATGACTCTACTACCCAAAGCAATCTACAGATTCAATGCAATCCCTATCAAACTACCACTGGCATTTTTCACAGAACTAGAACAAAAAATTTCACAATTTGTATGGAAACACAAAAGACCCCGAATAGCCAAAGCAATCTTGAGAACAAAAAATGGAGCTGGAGGAATCAGGCTGCCTGACTTCAGACTATACTACAAAGCTACAGTAATCAAGACAGTATGGTACTGGCACAAAAACAGAAAGATAGATCAATGGAATAGGATAGAAAGCCCAGAGATAAACCCATGCACATATGGTCACCTTATCTTTGATAAAGGTGGCAGGAATATACAGTGGAGAAAGGACAGCCTCTTCAATAAGTGGTGCTGGGAAAACTGGACAGGTACATGTAAAAGTATGAGATTAGATCACTCCCTAACACCATACACAAAAATAAGCTCAAAATGGATTAAAGACCTAAATGTAAGGCCAGAAACTATCAAACTCTTAGAGGAAAACATAGGCAGAACACTCTATGACATAAATCACAGCAAGATCCTTCTTGACCCATCTCCTAGAGTAATGGAGATAAAAACAAAAATAAACAAATGGGACCTAATGAAACTTCAAAGCTTTTGCACAGCAAAGGAAACCATAAACAAGACCAAAAGACAGCCCTCAGAATGGGAGAAAATATTTGCAAATGAAGCAACTGACAAAGGATTAATCTGCAAAATTTACAAGCAGCTCATACAGCTCAATAACAAATAAACAGACAACCCAATCCAAAAATGGGCAGAAGACTTAAATAGACATTTCTCCAAAGAAGATATACAGACTGCCAACAAACACATGAAAGAATGTTCAACATCATTAATCATTAAAGAAATGCAAATCAAAACTACAATGAGATATCACCTCACACCAGTCAGTAGGGCCATCATCAAAAAATCTAGAAATAATAAATGCTGGAGAGGGTGTGGAGAAAAGGGAACACTCTTGCACTGCTGGTGGGGATGTGAATTGGTTCAGCCACTATGGAGAACGGTATGGAGGTTCCTTAAAAAACTACAAATAGAACTACCATATGACCCAGCAATCCCACTACTGGGCATATACCCTGAGAAAACCATAATTCAACAAGAGTCATGTACCAAAATGTTCATTGCAGCTCTATTTACAATAGCCCGGAGATGGAAACAACCTAAGTGTCCATCATCAGATGAATGGATAAAGAAGATGTGGCACATATATACACTGGAATGTTACCCAGCCATAAAAAGAAACGAAATTGAGCTATTTGTAATGAGGTGGATGGACCTAGAGTCTGTCATACAGAGTGAAGTAAGTCAGAAAGAGAAAGACAAATACCATATGATAACACATATATATGGAATTTAAGAAAAAAAAATGTCATGAAGAACCTAGGGATAAGACAGGAATAAAGACACAGATCTACTAGAGGATGGACTTGAGGATATGGGGAGGGGGAAGTGTAAGCTGTGACAAAGTGAGAGAGTGTCATGGACATATATGCACTACCAAATGTTAAATAGATAACTAGTGGGAAGCAGCCGCAAAGCACAGGGAGATCCCCTCGGTGCTTTGTGACCACCTAGAGGGGTGGGATAGAGAGTGTGGGAGGGAGGGAGACTCAAGAGGGAAGAGATATGGGAACATATGTATATGTATACCTGATTCACTTTGTTATAAAGCAGAAACTAACATACCATTGTAAAGCAATTATACTCCAATAAAGATGTAAAAAAAAAAAGAGAAATAACAAGAAAAAGACAAGCAGAGTAGGACAGCAAGAGAAGGTTCAGCCAGACCCTGAAGCTTACGTGATTTGGAGCCATCTTTAGGAAAGGAATAAAGAATAAAGAATATCTTTTCCTTGCAAATTTTACAAAAACAGATGAACATATGAAGCTGTGACTCACGCTCCTTGCAGGGCCTTGGAAGAGCAGCACAAGTGAGGGACCTTGAAGTTTTAGTTTCATTGGCTTCAGGTAGGTCTGTTTCTGCCCCCAAGGGACCGGTAGAAGCAAACAGAAATCCTCTGTGAATGAATTCAATTTCAATCCAATTGGAAAGCAGTAACACATCATCACTGTTATCATATATTGATTTCAGAGATGTTAAAGTGTTAAGTGCTTCTTAGGACCAATGAAATATGGTATTTATAAAGGAAAGAGGTAATGTAAATTTTGGCCCTGGTTTGGCTTAAACAATAACAGCGACAACGATGACGAAGATGATGATGGCTACCATTTATCAAGCTGCTTCAGCGTGCCAGCCTTCTTTTTTTTTTTTTTTTAATTATTTTTAATTAATTAATTAATTTTTGTCTGTGTTGGGTCTTCGTTTCTGCGCGAGGGCTTCCTCTAGTTGTGGCGAGCGAGGGCCACTCTTCATCGCGGTGCGCGGGCCTCTCACTGTCGCGGCCTCTCTTGTTGCGGAGCACAGGCTCCAGACGCGCAGGCTCAGCAGTTGTGGCTCACGGGCCCAGTTGCTCCGCGGCATGTGGGATCCTCCCAGACCAGGGCTCGAACCCATGTCTCCTGCATCGGCAGGCAGACTCTCAACCCCTGCGCCACCAGGGAAGCCCCCAGCCTTCTTATAATGCTTTTCTCTGCCCCCCATGAAAGTTTAGTGTCACCACCAAAGACTTGAAGATGCAGGGTGGTGGTTCCTACCTTATGCCCAACTAACTCACCTGGGTGGTCAGTGCATATTCAGGTGGGTCAGGGAGAATGATCACAGAGTAAGCAAATGGTGAGGGGAATCACAGCAAGATTGCAGGGGTGGTATTTTCACTGGAGCAAATCCACATAGCCCTGGCATCTGGTGTGCCTCTATTGACCCAGAAAATGCTTTTATCCCCATCCTCTCCTGTCCCTCCCGGCAGGGACAAAGGTATACATTTCCTGTCTTGCCTCCGGCCATGTCTGCTCCCCTGCACTTGGTCATAATGTATTCTAGAAGAGCCCAAGAACACCAAGCTTATCCATTACAAGGGTTCATGATGCTAATTGGACTTGGTGGGCCCAAGGAGCTAGCATCTAGGTGCCTCAGTAAGGTACCTTCATGCCAGATGGGGGAGATAAACCCTATGAACATGGGTGAAGTCTCTGAGGGTCCAGTGGTCTGGGGTTGTTGGGATAGACCTTCTAAAGTGAGACACACGCTGTACTTTACACACCAGCCACCACAAGGAAAGGGGTGCAAAGCTAGATTTCCAGAAGCAACACAAAGTGTATTTGTCTGTAAACTAAACTCAGCAACCCACCCATAAGGCTACAACGTTTGGGATTTGAAGGGTTTTTTTCTTTTGCTTATTGTTTTGACATAATTTCAGACACAGAAGAGTTGACAGAATAAATTTCAAAGAATTCCTGTATACCCTTCACTCAGATTCCACAAATATTAACATTCTAGATAGATGATGACAGATAGATGATTGATAGATAGATGGATAGATAGATTGATAGAAATAGATAGATAGCAAGATAGATAGATAACGATCCCAAAATTCTTAATGCAGTATTAAGCTTTATGAACTTCACACATATATATGCTACAAACTTACAAAAAATTATTTTAAAGTTAAAGTATTAAAATTTCTTGTATACTTATCTGGCTCTAGAAATTTTGACTGGCAAACATTGAGACAAAAACTTTAAATTTGGGATTTATTATTTTAAATTTATAAAATTAGGTAATAATTTCGAATTAGTAGACTATTTATTATAATGGTTTTAGGTTTACAGAAAAATTGAGCAGATTGTACAGAGATTTCCTGTGTACTCTCTCTCCCACACAGAGTGTTCTCTATTATTAACATCTTGCGTTAGTGTGGTAACTTTGTTACAATAGGTGAACCAATATTAATACATTATTATTAACTAAAGTCCATAATTTACATTAGGGTTTGCTCTTTGTGTTGTACATTCTTTGTGTTTTGATAAATGTATCCACCATAACAGTATCATACAGAATAGTGTCACTTCCCTAAAGATCCCCTGTGCTCTACCTATTCATGCTTTCCCCCTCCTGGCACCCCTGGCAACTACTGATCTTTTTACTGTCCCTATAGTTTTGCTTTTTCCCGAATGTCATATAGTAGGAATCATACAGCATGTAGCCTTTTCAGATTGCTTTCTTTCACTTAGCACTATGAATTTAAAGTTCCTGCATGTTTTTTCATGGTTTGATAGCTCATTTCTTTTTATTACTGAATACTATTCCACTGTATGGGTGAAATATGGTACACCAATTTGTTTATCCATTCATCTATTGAAGGAAATCTTGGTTGCTTTCAATTTGGGGCAATTATGAATAAAGCTGCTATAGACATCTGTGTACAGACTCTGTGTGGACATAAGTTTTCAATTCATTTGGTTGGAATATTATGTATTACTTATAATACATGTTTTGGTTTTATATAGTATCAGTTCTCTATACTAGAAAACATGCAATTGTTAGCACAGCTACACCCTTT
>NW_006785406.1:4105098-4113796 GCF_000442215.2 Lipotes vexillifer | reverse complement strand
CTTTCCCTCTTAGTGTTTTTTGTTTTTGTTTTTGTTTTTGTTTTTTTGGCTCACGTCATTTTTACTTAATCAAGGCTTATAGTATTCACATTCTTTTCTGAAACTATAATTCCTTTTGTTGTCCAGCCTTGGTCTGTCTATATTTAAATGAACTATGATTACTTTAACCACAGCTTTGTCATTCTTGGATTCTTTATTGTGTTTCATCTCTTGGTTAAATAAATTTATCTTTAATGAATTTTCCAAAAAGTGTTGATGGCTGACGGGAACTTGACTTCCTGACTTACTTCATGTTTGAGCATGTCTGACTGATTCTGTTACATTTGGATAAGAATTGACTAGGTACAGTGTTTCTGGGTCACACTTTGTTTCCCTCAGAACTTGGCTGCCTTTACTTCATAGTCTTTGGCTTGGACTTTTAAAGTCTAAGGCAAGTCTAACTCCTACCTCTTCTTCCTGGACACCTGAATAATTTTCCTCCATTTTTTCAAGTTCTTAAATAAATCAGAATGTAGATCTGCTTTAATCACCATCATTCTTGATCAGTTTTTCCAAGTATGTGATATGCCCTTTCTGCCTAAATATTTTATTCTTCTTTCATTTCAAGGCAACTTTTTTGTATTACATCTCTGAATATTTTTTCTGTTCCATCTGTGAGAGTTTCTACTTCAAAGCCATCAAAGGGTCATCTTTGCCCTCTTCATGTCTATCATCTCCTGTCTAATTTAAAATATTTTTTTTCTCCTTTTCTCTGCATTCATTCTGATTATCTCAAGACTCCTCACCAAAATTTGAATTTCAGCTACATCTATTCATAACTATATTGGGTTTATTTATTACATATTAATAGTATTAACTTTTATTTAGCTCTGCAATATCCTCTTCAACCCATTCTGCTGTCTTGCTGATTATCTCATAGATATTATCATATTAAATTAAGAATCTACATGTTCTTTTAGTGCAAAGCACTTATGGAGAATATGCCCCAGGTTAAAGGTGATATTTTCTTCCATGCTGGTATCTTTCTATGTTGTTTATATTTGAATCATTTATTCAGCATAGATTTGAGTACCTACTACTGCAAGACAGGGTTTTGGTCTCTGGCAATACCACAAAACAGAAAAAAGTTCTTGCTTTCATGGTACTTTTGTTGTGTGGGCGTGTTTGTGTGTGTACATAGAGTGTGTCTGTGTATTTGGGTTTGCTATGATATGTTTACATAATAACTATATCATTTTTTGCCATTTTACTGATAGTTAACCTGGGCTGTGCTACCCAGATCTTTCATTTCTCTAATGAAGTGAGATTGAATTTACCTTGACATTTGTTTTCCTGTTCTCTGGAACTGGTTTGAATTCCCTTCAGGGCTTCAGATTAAATTATCCATGTTGATTTTAATCTACTTTTCTGTAGCCTGAGGATAAAATTGTTGTGATTAAATTTATGGACTTCAACCTTACAAATGGGAATTCAGTTTGTTGTCATAACAAACTTTTCTTTATAAACTTAATTACAAATTATATAACTACATTTTCAAAAAGTTGGAAAAGAATAAAGCCACCTCTATATGATTCTATTGGACAATTTATATGTTTTTTATTTGTTTGTTTGTTTGTTTTCGTAACTGGACCATTACCTAAAAATGAAAAAGCTGAGGAACCAATAGAAGGAGCCCACGGTCTCCATGGTAACCTATAAGAACATGCATTATATGACTCTGAAAACCCCTTATTGACTATTTAGGAGCAAACCACTAAGCTTTTTTCCAAACGACTGAGAAATCCTGAAGGTATTCCATATCTTGGTTGTATTTCATCACAAAAATAACCATATGCATAATTATGATCCATGTGCAAGTGTAATTTCATTTCTTTCCAAACTGGAAATACAGCTTCCAAGTTCTTCTTTGTCTTCCTCTCAGTCAAGAATCACGTTGGTTTCTTGGGTGGAATGGGAAGGAATGGTGTCAAGTATCAGAAATGAAATATGTCCTCTCTAGGTTGTCTCTAAAACCAAAGAAGGCAAGAGGCAGGACCTTTGGCAAATTCAACAAACACAAAACTGCCTTAAAGTATTCACAAAGAAACTTTTCAAGGACTGACTCTCAAAGGAACCAAATACAGAATGATAATACCAACTCAGACTAAAGAACACTCTTGTCTCCAATCATAAAATGTATCTCTGAGTTTCCTGGCAGCCAGGACAAAAAGGAAAATAAAATAGGTGTCATACTTCTTTTTGCCTTATAAATGAATGTTTTGCAGATTATTGCAAGACTCCAAATTTTTCCCATTTTTGCACTCTGAAAGGACAATTTTTACATGGATATTTATGTATAGGATCATGAACAATGGAATAGACAACATTCTCAAAACGTACAGAGAGATCTACTTATGTCTTCTATGATTCCAGATATGAAGACAATAAAGAAAGATGTAGTTTTATAAAGTCAATGCCACAAAAGGAATTCTTCGAAGTCCTGTCTAGATTAATGAATCCCTTGTGCGGCTTTCTTCTTACTCAGTGTTCTATTTTCCACTGCTCCTGCCTTTGTGCACTTTCTGTGATTCTGTTTCTCTCTTGGGCATGAAAGCCTCATCTGTTACAAGCCATTGTTCAACAAACCATTCTGACAGCCAGAAGAGAATGAGTAAGCTGTTGTCAGAAGCAGGTCATGGTGAAAGCAGGAAGCAGGAACCATTCTTCCACTGATGCTCTCTCACCTCTGCACGGCTCTTATATCTGCCACCCGTGGTGGGACCTCACTGATCTCTGGGCTTACAACTTCCCACTGCCATATCCCTGTCTAGGCTTACCTCTCAAATACTGCCACAGTTTTAAGATTACCTCCTCTCTCTTTGTTTTTTTTAAATTAGTTTATTTTCATTGAGGTATAGCTGATTTACAACGTTGTGTTACTTTCAGGTGTACAGCAAAGTGATTCAGTTATATATACATATATATCTATTTTTTCAGATTATTTTCCCTTATAGGTTATTACAAAATATTGAGTATAGTCCCCTGCACTATGCAGTAGGTCCTTGTTGGAGATTACCTCCTCTCTTTATTTTCTATCAAAACCTCTCTGTCCTCAGGGCTGAGCGAAGCATCAAAAGGAAATTATGTATATCAATCCAGGTTCAATCAGGGAAGCAGAACCGCAGTGAGCTCTGGGATAACGGATTTGGAATTAGACCTTATACAATGATGGGAGGAGCTTGGAAGTGGAGGTCAGAAAGGAGGAGTAAGATGAGAGAGTCGCCAGCCTGTCAATCAAAGAAGTACATCCGCTGTTGAAGTGGGATGCGAAGGGGAAGCTGATGGAGAAACGTGTACGAAGCTGTGCCTGTGTGGGCTGTGGGTCCACAGCATCTGGTGATGGGCCTGGGGCTGCCGATGGTCATCAGGGACAGCACTTGGATAGAAGAGCTGGTCTCAGAGCTCAGGAGGGCCAGGGCGAGCCGGAACGCGCTGGCACCTCTTCACCTGTCACTGCCTCTAACCATGATGACATCCAAGAGTAATGCCTTCTGCTTCTCTTTCACCTCCCGAATTTGGTGCAGGTTCCTCTTTTGGCCAACTCTAACCTGAAACCATACAGGAAAGGGGATTCTGGAAACATAGTTCCCAGTTAACCAAATTGACAATAGAACAATCCAGCAGAGTATCTTTAGGTTAATTCACACAGAGTTGCAAATGCCTGATACTCTCTGTGAACGCCTCTGAGAAGGATACTTTCCAGTGAAGCTTTCAGAGATCTCAGGCACTGGCAGGCCAGTGGCAAACATCCTGGGGGCGGGGTGGGGGTGGGGGATAAGATAGCTTCCTGCTGCCTTCGTTACTTGCTCCAGGGCTTTGCAACCTTTCCATCAACAAACCCCTGATGAGATACGACAGTAAATGTAGACTCAGAAGGACTGGGATCGTATCCCAAAGAAACACACTACAAACTCACGATTTATTAAAAGTCTTCTCTTTTATCTCTATTATTCCTGCAAATCCTGTGTCTTACTTTGCTAGTTTCAGTATCAAAATAAATTTTAAGTTGCTTACTGGATACATGTCTTAATTTTTTTCTCCTCTAACCATTCCCTTACATGCAAGAAGATGCACGCATTCATCCTGTGGCTTCAAAAGCCCCAACCACACCACCATATAACCCCTGGGAAGTGCACACCCAAAACTGAGGAATATAGGCTTTCCCTTGAAAAGTGTCTCAGCTCATCAGCCACTTCCCTGCTTCAAACTTCCAAAGACTCCTGACAGCTCTCAGGATCAAGCGCAACCTCCCTAGCCCAGCATTCAAGGCCTCCATGATCTGGTATCACCTGCTTCTCCTGCCTCTCAGCACCTACTCCTACCTCCTGAAGACTCCCTTCCAGCACTTTCCTCAGGGTTCCTGACCACCCTGTGCTCCTGCTGCTTCCGCACCCTTCCCCGAGCTGTTTCCTTTCCTCTGCCCCACTTCTTTGCCTGAAGAAATCTTCCTCAAGCCTCAAGTCCCCACTCATATGCCTGTCACATCCCTGAAGCACCCCCCTTCCATCTTTGTTTGCACCATTAGTGCCAAGGCTTCCACTCCATTACCTGTTAGCATTTTGTCTGGCTTCCCAGGTGGGCTGTGAGTGCCTCAAGGCAGACACTGTCAGAAGCCTACCCAACAGCCATGCCCCTCTTCCTCCTTGCAGACAGAAGACCAATCATATTTGGAGAAATTACAATTAGGCTAAACCAGTCATGGCAATCCCATAGTCCTCTGCCAGTGAGTGACATAAGCTTGGGCACGTGGCTCATTTCTGGTCATTAGGGTGTAGAGAAGAGATGCCAGAGCATGTGCTCTCTCTCTCTCTCTCTCTCTCTCTCTCTCTCTCCCATGTAGGACACAGTAGGAAGGCAGCCATCTGCCTGCCAGGAAGAGAACTCTCACTAGAAACTGAACCCTGCCAAACCTTGACCTTGGACGTTCAGTCTTCAGACCTATGAGAAAATGAATTTCTGTTGGTTAAGCCAGCAAGTCTATGGCATTTTGTTATAGCAACCCCAGCTGCTAGTTGATAATGCTTAAATAGCTGAGATTTGCTAAGTGCTTGCCATATGCTAGACACCGGTCTAAGTAATTTTTAAGCACAAATTCATGTAATATTCACAACTTTCCAGTGAAGTAGGTACAGTTATGATCTTATCCATCATACAGATAAGAATCTGAGGCACAGAAAGGCTGAGTACTTGGCCCTAAATCATGAAGCTGACAAGTAGCAGACCTGGGATTTGAACAGAGGTCGTCTGGCTCCGCATTCACACTCTCAACCTCCATAGTATTCTACCGCTTCTCAAGGGCTGGCCTTATCTGATTCCTCTTACAATTCTCCAAGACGAGCACAGTGCCTGACCCTTGGTAAGGCATTTATTGAGCGCTGATGTTCTAGGCAATCTGCCAAGCTTTGTCAACAACCATCAATTTCAGCCTCACAACAAGCCTATCAGCATGGAGGCTGAGAGTCCTGCTTGCCCAGGACTGAGGGCGTTCATGGGATGCAGGACTTTCTATTTAAAACTGGGGTGGGTTGGTCACCTTACCTATTAGGTCAGTTCAGGGCTGCGTTATGACTTTCGTTGGCCCAGGAACTTTTGCTTTCGAGGGCCCCTCCCACCATAGTAGATTTTAGTGGGTCCTAAAAACTTCACTTTTTTATGATATGAGAAAAAAATGTAAAATGTTTTCTTCAACCCTAAAGGGTCATTTTCTTCCTTCTGATTTTAAAAGAAATCAAACATTTTAGTAGGCTCCTAAAAACACCATGTGCCCCAGTCATCGTGCCCACATCCTCCCAGACCTAACAATGTGTTGGCCCTGAGTCATATTCTGTCCTAATTCCCATTTCACAGAGAGTTTAAGTAATTGCCCAATAATCATACATCTAGAAAAGTGATGGAGCCAGGATTGGAATCATTCTGTCTAACTCCAGAGCCTGTGATTTTCACTGCTCTATCAGTGTTTTCAAACATTTTCGTTGGTGACTCCCAATAAGAAATAAGTTTTACAGCACAGTGCAGTACTCACAGTCACACACACACACACACACACACACACACACACACACACACACACACACACACACACACACACACACACACACACACACACACACACACACACACACACACACACACACACACACACACACACACACACACACACACACACACACACACATACACAAACACAGAGGAATCAAAAGGTGCATATAACAATATTTACCCTTAATGCACATAATTCATGCTGATGTATTCTATTCTATTTTATTTGGTTCTATTGCATTTTTTTAAAGGCCAATTTCAGCCCACCAGAGTTCATGACCCATCAATATGTTGTGACCCACAGCTTGAAAAACCCTGCACTCCACTCTAATACCATTAATAAATATTTGTAGAAAGAATGTCTTGGGTGTAGAGACAGAATAGGGACATCACCCAACATAAATATTTTCAGCCAAATAACTGTCAGTTTCATCTGTCTCTTTAACAACTGAAATAACATGAAAAGGAAACATGTGTTATTTTAGAAACACAATGCCAGTGGCTGAACATTTTAAAGTATCTGCTTCCTAGAAAGAATGTGGTAAGAGCTTTGATTTTACATGGCTTTGTCTTGAATAAGTCTTAACTCTCACCTTTCCATTCTTAAGACAGGGCATGAAAATGTGCTTCCCAAAACTCATGAATCCAGGGGCTAAAATGAGACAGCTCACTCTCCTGTGTCTGTGTATGCCTGTTTCCTCCTTGATTCATCAAACACGAGCCTTTCACCAGTTTCCTTAACTGTGTGCTAGGGGAAAATGTGAATTTCAAGCTGGCTAGCTAGATAAATAATGGTTACTAAACTAGATCAAAAATAAAGATGAGGCCATGTGAATAAGCTATTGGGCTAATTTTCAATCATTCTGATGCCTGTAGGACTTCTGAACCCCTAAACAACGATGTTAATACTACTGGTATTAATTAGAAATCCTCAAGTGACACTAAGGGGCTGGTGCTCCTGTCCTTCTACATTTGGGGACTCTTCTCGATAATGAAGAACCTTCATTCACTAGGACCCTCTGATATCTAGCTGTACACTCAATGTCCAGACTGGCCCTGGGTACCAAATAGCAGCTGGTCGCTGATGGATGGACAAAGGCCTACATGAAGGAGTGCATGAATGTTAGCACAACCTCAAATTAAGGAAGTTCAGAGCAAGAAGCTATAAAACCCAGTCTCTCAGAGTGGGGGTGGTGAGGGAAGGAGGATCCTAGTGGAAGGCAGGTAGGGGGCGTAGGTTCTGTCAGCCTTGGTGTCGAGCCTGCAGTATGATAGTAGCAATAGCCTTCACTTTTCTGACCCTTGGTGTCCTCAACAGTAAATTGAGGCGTCTCCACACAATGACATTAAATGTTCCTTTCAGCTTTCAAATTTCAGAATTTCCAGATCTGAACATTGAAGGTCCTAGCTTGGAAAATTTGACATTAGAAAGAGGTCGTCATGCCCAAAGAGATGGGGACCTATACTCATATCTTCATTTGGATGGCACTGCTTTCCTGGGGCTGGGTTTAGGAATCCCAGTTCCTTCACTGATTTGCCAGCTAACCAAGGAGAAGCCCCAACATGCCCTGTACCCTTTAATGTTCCTAATTATAGGTACAATTGGGCCAGGCATTGGGCTAAATTCTTCTTGTGCATGATCTCATTTTGTCCTCACAGCAGCCTGTGAAGTAAGGACCTCTATGCTATAGACTCCCACCTAGGGAGATTTCATTTTCTCTTTTTGCTGCTCTTTTCCTACTCCCAGCTTTCAAGATCCTGACCCCCTGAATTCGCGTACACTTCCTCCCTCTTGGTTACAGCGACTATGGAAATCTCACGAGATTCTATTACTTAATCCTTTGGTATTTGTTATGCAAGCTTTACTATGTAGTTCTTTGTGTTCAGTTATTCTTGTTGGTTTGGGACTTTGACCTGTGGTATTTGCTCCTCTTCATAGCATATGCTGCCAGTTTTCTTGAATGATTTTAAAATTAGAAGCCTTAATGGATTCCTCACCTTTGCACCTTGTTGGAGAGGCTTTCTGCAGCGCCAGTGTGGCTAACCTCACTCCTCCCTGAGAACCACCTGACCCACCTTCAGGAAGGGGACTTGGCAGCCATTTTGTCACCAGTGACCTGCCCATCCCTGACCATAGCTGACTGGGTCAAGGATGGACACCTGACTGAAGATCAGTCAGTCTTCTCCCAAAAATGTAAATTGGGCCTAAAACAAGTGAGTCCATTTCTGTTGGTTGCTTGACTGAAAGATGGGACAGCTCAGGAGCTGTGGGTGGGCAGAGAAATCTAGAAGGCTGGTCTACTGAGGGGAAGACAGGAAGCAGACGTGCAGAGAGGAGGAGAGACAGAGAACTCCCAGCTTTGGAGACTGAGTAAGATCTCTACCTTGGCTCTCAGAGTATATAGGGCTCCTGTTCAAGGCCTTGGCAGACTCTGTTTCCTGTGGGTCTCAGGAAAGACCTGTATGCTCTAGAAAACTTACACTTTTTGTTTTAACCTAGCTTCCATTTGACCAAGACCTACATTACTGTCCTGCCCACCAGTTATCCTTTAACACTAAGCACAAACATCCCCTGCTCTGAAATGTTTTCCCTGACCCTTCCTCAGAGTGACCATTCCTG
>NW_006785406.1:4103680-4105054 GCF_000442215.2 Lipotes vexillifer | reverse complement strand
TCCCTGCTTAGGATTCCTGTACTATCATAGTCCCCCTATACACTGCCACAGTCCCCCTGTACACAACCACAGTCCCCCTGTACACTACCACAGTCTCACTGTACACTACCACAGTCCCCCTGTGTACAACCACATTCCCACTGTATACTACCACAGTCCCCCTGTATACTACCACAGTCCCCCTGTGTACAACCACAGTCCCACTGTATACTACCACAGTCCCCCTGTATACAACAACAGTCCCCCTGTACACTACTGTGGTCCCCCTGTATACAACCACAGTCTCCCTGTACACTATCACAGTCCCCCTGTATACTATCACAGTCCCCCCTGTATACTACCACAGTCCCCCTGTATATTACCACAGTCCCCCTGTGTACAAGCAAAGTCCCCCTGTATACTACCACAGTCCCCCTGTACACAACCACAGTCCCCCTGTACACTACCTCAGACCCCCTGTATACAACCACAATCCCCCTGTATATTACCACAGTCCCCCTGTATACTACTGCAGTCTCCCTGTACACTAAAACAGTCCCCCATATATAACCACAGTCCCCCTGTGTGCAACCACATTCCCCCTGTATACTACCACAGTCCCCTATACACACCCACAGTCCCCTGTATACAACCAATGTCCCCCTACACTGCACAGGACCCCTGTACTACCACAGTCACACTCTTATCACTGCCCTTGGGCCCATGAGCATCATCTGATTCCTCATTTACTAGACTTGAGCCCTCACATGATAGTGACCATGTCCCCTTCAAGCCCCTTCTCTTATGCTTAGAACAGCACCTGATACCTAATAGGTGCTATACAGATCTTTTTGAATGAATGAAACAGTGAGACAATGAATTTATGAGGGGGGAAATCACTTGACTATTATTCAATGACTGTCATTCAACACTGCACATTTCAATTTTTTTTCAGCTGCTTGTGAGAGTTAGACACAAGCCCAGTGCTTCTTGTCCTGTCACCAGTGTGTCCCAGCACCCCACACAGTGCCATGTAGAGTGGACACTCAATAAATATTTGTTGAATGAATGAATGACTTAGCAGATATGGGAGGAAAGGGACGTGGAGGGGGTTGGGCTGCAAAGAATCTTAAACCTTCACATCCTGTAAATCCTTGCCCATGGATGGTAATTTTCTAAAGACTATTCATAATTGTTGCCCTTTTATTTGCATTCCTTGTTAAAGAAAACCTACAAAAGGAAATGCAGTGCTCTCATCAGAAAGAGTGCTAGACCACTGGTTGTCTGACTCCAATCCCCATACCGCGTTCCTGAGCAAAGGCAGATGGTCCCCTGGAAGTTCTGCTGTTTCCCCTTCCTCTTCAGCATCTCAGGGAAGATTTCATTTCTCTGACA
>NW_006785406.1:4100364-4103670 GCF_000442215.2 Lipotes vexillifer | reverse complement strand
CCTGCTGAGGCGGTCTCCTCTCTGTCTTTCTCTGTCTCACTCTCTCAACCTGCCCTTCCTCCTTCTGATGAGACCAGGCCCTGAATTCCCTACCCCCACTTCTCACCATCCATTCTGACCAGGAGCTCCTAGTAAATTCTTTGCCCTGGTTCTGGCTGAGGCAGGAAAAAAGAAGAAAGTGTGACCAAGAACTCCCATAACAGATGTTTATGGGAATGAGTGTCCATGATGTGTCTTGCATATTCTGGAGTTACTGGGCATACAGACTAAGAGTCCACAGTCCCTGTCATCAAATAACTTAGTTTTATGGAGAAAATAGATATTCAATTCCCATGGAATTAAGAACACTACCCTAAAGACACAGACTTACTAGAGAATGGACTTGAGGATATGAGGAGGGGGAAGGGTAAGCTGTGACAATGTGAGAGAGTGGCATGGACATATATACACTACCAAACATAAAATAGATAGCTAGTGGGAAGCAGCCGCAGAGCACAGGGAGATCAGCTCGGTGCTTTGAGACCACCTAGAGGGGTGGGATAGGGAGGGTGGGAGGGAGACGCAAGAGGGAAGAGATATGGGGACATATGTATATGTATAACTGATTCACTTTGTTATAAAGCAGAAACTAACACACCATTGTAAAGCAATTATACTCTAATAAAGATGTTAAAAAAAAAAAGAACACTACCCTTCCCCTAAAGACGTGGCTAAATGGGATTTTAAAGTGATCTCTCAAGTAGTTATGGATATATGCACAGATTTAGATAAATTTAGACACACCTAGGATGTTTGTAACAACCTGATATACATATTAGTTTGCTAGGGCTGCCGTAACAAAAGCCCACAGACAGAATTGCTTAAACAATAGAAGTTTATTTCCTCACAGTTGTGGAAGCAAGAACTCCAATATCACACTGACAGCAGATTTGGTTTCTTCTGAGACCTCTCTCCTTGGCTTGCAAATGGCCACCATATCGCACATGGTCTTTCCTCTCTGTGCACAAGCTTCCCTGGGATCTCTTTGTTCATACAAATTTCCCCTTCTTTTAAGGACACCAGTCAGATTGGATTAGGGCCTGGTCTAACAGGCTATGTTTAACTTAATCACTTCTCTAAATGCCTATCTCCAAATACAATCACATTCTGAGGTACTGGGGGTTAGATCTTCAACATATGAATTTTGAGGGGACACAGCTCACCCCATAACAGTATATAGTAGCTAAACACATTAGAACCAACTGACCTATCTAATGATAGGATAATGGTTAAACTCATTCAGCAAATATATACTGAGAGCTTGCAGGGCCAGGTACTGCACTGGGTGCTGAATGCCTGTCCACAGTCGAGTGGGAGCAGGGGGTTGACAGACAAATCATAAGAGACGCAGCAAAGTATGGTACTCATGTGCACAGACTCTGGATGTAGACTTCCTTGTTCCCCCACTTACCAGCTGGATGACTGGGCAAGCTGTTTGACCTCCTGTACCTCAGTTTCCTCATCTGTAAAATAATAGCACTTACCTCAGAGGTCTGTTTTGAGAATTAAATATTTATAAAGTACTTAGAATAGTAGCTGGCACATAGCACTATGAGTGATAAATAAGTAAATTGGTGAAAATCCACATGAGTCTGGCATTGAAAATGAGGTCTGTGGTAGATTGCATTATTGGCCCCAATTTTACCTTCCTCCTTGTATCCAGGCCCTTCACCATGTAACTCTGCAATTCCTCCACAAATAGTGGAGTCTGTTTCTTTGACCCTTCACTTTGGGCTGGCCCATGTGACTTGTTCTGGCCAATGGGATGTTAGCAGATGTGAAATTAGTAGAAATTTGAAGTGTGCCAGTGGGATGAGTCCCCTGTGTTTTTCTCATCATCGTGAGAACATGCTGGAACTAGCCTGCTGATCCCAGGGGCAGGATGGAGACATACGGACCAGAGTCACCCCAAATGACCTGAAAACACTTAAATGAGAACTAATGTTAACTGTGTGTGTACTGAGAATTTGAGATTACTTGTTACCCAGCAGTAACTGACTAACAGGAGGTTGACTGAGATCATTACATGACATGAGGAAATGTTCCCAATAAATTATATAATGGCAAAAGAAGATTACAAAATAATTCATACAGTAAGATCTTATTTTGTTTTTTTGTTTGTTTGTTTGTTTTTTGCAGTATGCGAGCCTCTCACTGTTGTGGCCTCTCCCATTGTGGAGCACAGGCTCTGGACGCGCAGGCTCAGTGGCCATGGCTCACGGGCCCAGCCGCTCCACGGCATGTGGGATCTTCCCGGACCGGGGCACGAACCTGTGTCCCCTGCATCGGCAGGCGGACTCTCAACCACTGCGCCACCAGGGAAGCCCTTATTTTGTATTTAAATAAATTTGTGTATGTGTTTGTGTCCCTGAAAAGATATAAACCAAAATGTTAGTCAGTGGTTATCACTGATGGGTGGTAATTTTTATTTTGTATGTGTTTTTTTCTATGCTTTAAGTAAGCTAAATGACCACATTTAGATTTTCTGTTTAGAGTGTGAAACATTACTTGAGAAGATATCTAAGCTGATGGAGAGATGAATGGTAGCTGGGTAGATGGAAGCAGTCCCTCCCTGGTGCCTGTTCTCTCATCCCAGACTTTGGTCTGGATTCTTCTGTGGTAACCAAACACACACTGCAGTGGGGCTGCACAGAATGTCTGTGATTGTAGGAGTCTGAAAAATGATTTGTAAGATAGCCAGCCTTTCAAGACAACTTGTTAAGATTCTTCAAGGCCCTCTGAAAGAATCCTGCAGGGCTTGGAACATCGTGTTTAAATGCATTTGGACACAGGCCAGGTCAGGGTGAAATTAGAGGTTAGCTTTTATTTTAAGAACAGAACAAGAGAAGGCCTGAGGAACAAGTTGAAATATCTGCTCTGCTTGCAACAATTACTTCATTTTAGGGCACACTGTCCCACACCACTGCCTTGGCCTTCCCAGGGTGATCAGCCCTGGTAGGTGGCACTGGGGTGTACGGGGCACGGCCTTTCCAGCCAGAGCAGGACAAATTGTGCAGTCTTGGCTCCATCTCACTCTGGATTCAGAATCCACACTGGCACCACAGTGGCTTCCAGGCCTTGGTAGGAGAGACTGCTGATATTTTCTTTTCTGATCTTTTTTTTTAATCAGCTTTGTTGAAATATAATTTAGAGCCAATAAAATCCATCCATTTAAAATGTACAGTTCAATGAGTTTTGACAAATGTACACACTCTTGTAACCAAGATATAGAACTTGTAATATATATATATATATATATATATATAT
>NW_006785406.1:4091972-4100318 GCF_000442215.2 Lipotes vexillifer | reverse complement strand
TATATATCTTGTAATCAAGATATAGAACTTCACCATCACCTTTTCAGGTTCCTGCAGGTCCCTTTGTAGTCAATCCCAACCCCCATTCCCAGCCTCAGGCAACCACTGATGCATTCGGTTTGCCTCTTCTAAAATGTGACAGAAATGAAATCATACAGCATGCACCCTTTTGTGTATGGCTTCTTTTGCTCAGTATAATGTTTATGAGATTCATCCAAGTTGTGTATGCCAATAGTTCTTTTCTTTTTGTTGCTTAAGAGTATTCCATTGTAAAAAGGAATGAAATTGTGTCATTTGTAGAGACATGGATGGATCTAGAGACTGTCGTACAGAGTGAAGTAAGTCAGAAAGAGAAAAACAAATATAGTATATTAACGCATATATGCGGAACCTAGAAAATGGTACAGATGAACTGGTTTGCAGGGCAGAAATTGAGACACAGATATAGAGAACAAACGTATGGATACCAAGAGGGGAAAGCAGTGGGGGGTGTGGGTGGTGGTGTGATGAATTGGGAGACTGGGATTGACATATATACACTAATATGTATAAAATGGCTGACTAATAAGAACCTGCTGTATAAAAAAATAAATAAAATAAAATTCAAAAAACAAGAGTATTCCATTGTATGGATGAACCACAATTTCTTTATTCATTCACCTTTTGATAGACATTTGGGTGGTTTCTAGTTTGGAGCTATTATAAGTAAAACTTTTCTTTTCTTTCCTTTTTTGAGTTTCAACTGTACTTATTCAATAGCTGCTATGGGACTCACTAGCTATGGAATGAATAATTTCCTCTGAAGCTTGCTTTTGCACTAAGAAAAAATATCTGTGATCAAACAAGTTGATAGTTCATTATATCATTCAACCAAGCTCTCTTTCAGTAAGCCATTTATCCAGTAAACATTCACCTGTCACCTACTATTACTACCAGTAATAATTTAGTAATATTCTTTATTGAGTGCTTAATAAATATTAAGATCACCATGCCTTGAATATTACTGGATTATCACATTCATTTCTCACAACAGTCCTGTAGGGTAGCTGTGACCGGTCTCGGCTTAAGGTGCTTCTTAAACCATAAAGTGCCATGCAAATAAAGTTACATTTTTTAAACAAAAGAATTTTCTATAAAACTTAGGTTTTTCATTTATTTATTGGCCTGCCCTCCTCTCTCTCTCACTCCACTTGCTATGAACTGATGTGGTTTTATGACATCTCTTCTTTAATCAGGACCAAATGGTCTGTGACATTGCTCAGGCCTTTATGTTTATTGGCCAACACTGAGAGGAAGACATTACACTCCCTACATCCCTGGTGTCAGAGCTGGATTGGTATTCACTCTGGACGCACACAGAACACTTCATCTTCCAGACACACGATTGAGCCAAGGTGCTATATAAGTCAAATAAATAAGTAAAGAGCTGGAAAGCCAAGGGCAGTTCTGTCCTTATGTGGCACACGGAAATACAGTTAACTTTCTGAGTTCCTACTGAATGCTAACATGCACCAGGAACTTTGGAAAAAGAAAGAAAAATGAAGAGGAGACAGAGAAAGACTCTCTTAACTCTTGGAGAGTTTACTTAATATGAGAGCCAAGAGTAAACTGAAAGAATAGTTATCAAGAAAGTATAAATGAGAGGAGAAAACTAGCTTATCTTGAGCTTCTACCATCTGCCAAAGAATGTGTTAATCCGGTGGTTCTGAACATGGCAGGTCCTCAGAATCCCCTAGGAGACTCTTGAAAACATAGATGGCTGGGCCCCACCCCAGAATTTCTGATTCAGTAGGTCTGGAGTTGAGTTCAAGAATTTACATTTCTAACAAGTTTCCAAGTGCTATTGATGCTTCTGGTCCAGGGACCACACTTTGAGATCTACTCAGAGCTGATAATATGTGCTAGACCCATATATTATCTCATTTAAATACCCCAAGAGCACTATGAAGTAGGTCTCATTGTCCCCATTTTGTCCATGAGGAAAGTAGAGCTCAGAGAAGTTCCACAATTTGCCCTGGGTCCATAGCTAGTGAGTGGCAAAGGCAAACTTTGAATTTAGGTCTGTCTTACTCTAAAACTGGTTTTCCCACTATTTCAAACTTCCCCCAGACTCTTCCTGGAAAAGCAGACCTAGAATATTATCTGAGTTGGTCAATGTTGTCAGAACCTCCAGTGTTTGAGAATAAACAGGCACAGTGACATCATTTAGGATCACATGCTAGGGTAGTAAACTGAATGGTTTGGAAAGGATCCAGAATGTAGTAGTCAATGACCTTGAACAAAACTACCTACTTCTAAAAACAAAACAAAACAAACTACCTGCTTCTTTGAAGCAACTCAGAATGCAAGAAACCAAGGGGATCCATCACCCCTGCTTCCTCCTTTCATAAAGACAGAGCCTGGTTACAAATCAGATTTTCATCTGACTGTCTCCCTTCTGCTTCCCATAAGCCTCCTGCTGCATTAATTCAGCATAAGGAATAAATTTATAAAACATGTAAAAGCAAAAACCTCTAACATAAGTAGATTCTCTCATGTGAACAAAGAAATTCTGTCTTCCTGTTGAATTCTGTCTTCTAAAATACTTTAATTCAGGGACTTCCCTGGCAGTCCAGTGGTTCACACTCTGCGCTTCCAATGCAGGGGGCATGGGTTCAACCCCGGGTCAGGGAACTGAGATCCCGCATGCTGCATGGTGCAGTCAAAAAAAAAAAAAGACTTTAATTCAGACACAAATTACCAATTTAAGAAATGAGAGAGAAGACATCACTAATAGATTCTACAAAGGTTATAAAGCAGAAACTAACACACCATTGTAAAGCAATTATACCCCAATAAAGATGTTAAAAAAAAAAAAAAGAAAAGAAAAGAAAAAAAAAAAAACAGATTTCCCTGACTCAAAAATAAAAAACAAGGGTAAGAGACATTTGGGACTTCCCTGGTGGTGCAGTGGTTAAGAATCTGCCTGCCAATGCAGGGAACACGAGTTTGAACCCTGGTCCTGGAAGACCCCACATGCCGCAAAGCAACTAAGCCCATGAGTCACAACTGCTGAGCCTGCACTCTAGAGCCTGTGAGCCACAACTACTGAAGCCTACACACCTAGAGCCCATGCTCTGCAACAAGAGAAGCCACCGCAATGAGAAGCACCCACACTGCAACGAAGAGTAGCCTCCGCTCGCCACAACTAGAGAAAGCCTGCGTGCAGCAACGAAGGCCCAATGCAGCCAAAAATAAATAAATAAATAAATAAATTTATTTTTAAAAAAAGGATTAGAGACGTTTATGACCAACTTAACCTTATGTCAATAAATTTGACAACTTAGACGAAATGGACAAATTCCTTGAAAGACACAAACTACCAAAGCTCACTGAAGAACAAACAGATAACCTGCATATCATACCTATTGAAGAAATTGAATTTATAGTTTAAAACTTTTCCACAAAGAAAACTTCAGGTCCAGATGGCTTTACAGGTAAATTCTATCAGATATGTAAGGAAGAAATAATATGAATTCTATACAAATTATTTTAGAAAATTGAAGAGGAGGGATTATTTCCCAACTAACTATGAAGTTAAAATTACACTGAAATTCAAAGACTTTACTTCAAGACCAAATACTGCACTTAATATTAAGGGGAGAAAAAAATATCACAATGTTGGTAATAGTAGGCAAAATGGAATCCTCAGTCTCATAAAAGCTCCAGGAAGTAAGCAATTTCATTTGTGTCTCTGCTTCACAGATAAGGAAATAGGTTGGGGAAACTTTGACCTACACATCTCCCCTCTGGTGGTAGGCAGAGATAGGAGAACACCCAAAATAAGCTATTTCACAATTTCCTTGTGGATGAGGTCAGAAAAAGTTTGAAGTCACTAGAGAACAGAAAAGATGGTCCTTAGAGAAGGACTCCGGAGATGGCAGTTCACTTCATGGGAAGTATTTTTGTTTTCTTTTCTGGCTGCGCCACACAGCTTACAAGACCTTAGTTCCCGGATCAGGAATCAAACCCAGGCCCCCTGCTGTGGAAGAGCACAGAGTCCTAACCACTGGGCCGCCAGGGAATTTCCTAAACTTTTTATTATAGAGAATTTCAAACTTATCTAAAGGAGTTAGAATATAATGAAGTACCATACCACTTACCCAGCCCCAACCAACAACCATCAACCAGTCTGTGCGTCCAGACCTCCATCCATTTCCTCCATCACATACAGTAGTCCCCCTTGTCTGCAGGGGATACAAGACCCCCCCGTGGATGCCTGAAACTGTGGACAGTACTGAACCCTATATATATGATGTTCTTTCTTATACATGTATACCTAAGACACAGTTTAATTTATAAATTAGGCACTGCAAGAGATTAACAACAATAACCAACAATAAAATAAAACAATTATAACAGTATACTGGAATAAAAGTTATGTAAATGTGGTCCCTGTAAAATGAGGGTTACTTGAATATGAGAACTGCACTACCATGCCAGTCGACCTGATAACCTAGACGGCTACTAAGTGGCTAATGGGCAGATACACTGGACAAAGGGATGATTTACATCCCAGGCAGGATGGAGTGGGATGGTGTGAGATTTCATCACGCTACTCAGAATGCTGTGCAATTTAAAATTTATGAATTATTTCTAGAATTTTCCATTTAATATTTTTGAACCAGGGCTGACCACAGGTAACTGAAACAGGGCAGAAAGCAAAACCGCGATGGGGGCGGGGGGGCAGCTACTGTATTATTTTGAAGCAAATCCCACCCATAGGATCCTTTTACCCATAAATATTTCAGTATGTATCTCTAAAACAGAGCCTCTTAACCTCAGCACTATTAACATTGTAAGTCAAATAATTCTTTGTTGCGAGGAGCTGTCCAGTGCATTGTAGGATGTTTAGCAGTATCCCAGGGTTCTACCCACTAGAGGCTATAACACCTTCCCCCCAGTTTTAACAACCGAAAATGTCTTGAGATTGCCAAATGTCCTGAGCAGCAAAATCTCAAAACTGAGAACCACTGCTGTAAAAGATGAGGGCTCTTTTTTAAAACATAGATATGATAATACTATCATATATTTTTAAATTAATAATTATTTCTTAATGTAATCAAATATCCAGTGTTGGGGCTTCCCTGGTGGCACAGTGGTTGAGAGTCCGCCTGCCAATGCAGGGGACACGGGTTCGTACCCCAGTTGGGGAAGATCCCACATGCCGCGGACCGGCCGGGCCCGTGAGCCATGGCCTCTGAGCCTGCGCATCCGGAGCCTGTACTCCACAACGAGAGAGGCCACAATAGTGAGAGGCCCGCATACCACCAAAATAAAAAAAAAATCCAGTGTTAAAATTTCTAATTGTCTCATAGATGGTATAAGTGGACTGTTTCCGAAGGTTTTTTTAAAAAAATAAGGATTCAAATAAGGTCCATACATTCATTGTGATTGATGGATATGTGTTTCAGGTATCTTTTACTCTGTATGATTCCCCTCCATTCTTTTTTTTTTTTTAAAGAAAAGAGGTCATTTGAACTATAGAGTTTCCCACAGTCTGGATTTCACTGATTACATGTTCATACTGTAGTTTAACATTTTCTCTGCACCTGAAGTAAACAGCCACTGATGATCAATGCCATTGTAATTCTATCATTATTTCTCCGTTTATTAACTGAATTCTTGTATAAAGGGAAATTTCCCCTAATGAGCAAGTTCTTTACATTAGTAATGGCCACCAGCAAGGCTGGTATGAATAAGATTCTGAAGCCCTGTTGAAATTCAGTAGGAAGAATGGCAGGGTTGATTACTGATGTCTGATGTGGGCATGTGATGGGACAGTGGTAGTGGTTTCTACTCCTAATCTAATTTACTCCCCTCCTTAAGAAATGAAGTCTCAGTAGAAAGAGTAAGATCATTAATGCTTGAGGACAGAGTGTTGAATGTGATTATGGAGTCAGGGTAGGCTCAAAATCAAAGTGGTTATTTTTCTTTTCGTTTTTAATGATAATTTTCAATGTTGACAATATGCAAGGAAATGGCACTTTCAGATACTATTTGTGAGAATGTAAATTGGTACAATTTTTCCAGAGGACAATTTGACAATATGTAAAAAAGCCTTAAAATTTGCATATCCTTTAACCTAGAAATTCTACTGCCAGAAATTTATCCCAGGGATGTGCAAAAAAACTCAGTGAAGGTTGTTCATGACAAGTCTGTAGTAATAAAACATTGGACACAGGGACTTCCCTGGTGGCGCAGTGGAAAAAGCTCAGCACTCCCAATGCAGGGGGCCTGGGTTTGATCCCTGGTCAGGGAACTATATCCCACATGCATGCTGCAACTAAGAGTTCACATGCCGCAACTAAGAGTTCGCATTCCACAACTAAGGAGCCCACGTGCCACAACTAAGGAGCCCACAAGCCAAAACTAAGACCTGGTGCAACCAAATAAATAAATAAATATTGAAAAAAAGAAATCTAACCTTTAAAAAAAACAGTAAGTAACATTGGACGCAACTTAAATGTTCACCTATAGGGGATTCGCTGAAGGCTGTGTGCTATCCCATCAATGGCCTTGCAGTCATTTGAATGTTACAGAATACATAAAGGCACAGAAAGATGTTCATGATATATTACTGAGTGAAAAAAGACAGGTCCAGGGCTTCCCTGGTGGGGCAGTGGTTGAGAGTACGCCTGCCGATGCAGGGGATGTGGGTTCATGCCCTAGTCCAGGAAGATGCCACATGCCGCGGAGCGGCTGGACCCATGAGCCATGGCCGCTGAGCCTGCACATCCGGAGCCTGTACTCCACAACGGGAGAGGCCACAACAGTGAGAGGCCCGTGTGCCGAAAAAAAAAAAAAAACAGATAAAAAATAGAAAAGAAACAAAAGACAGGTCTAAAGTAATATATTCCATAATTCTCTTTTTCTATTTTAAAAAAAGGAATTTATACATATAAACGTATGCATGGAAAAAGAGGTCTCAGTAAATATACGAAAGTATTAACAGTTAATATTAAAATATTACCTGATGGTAAAATTAGGAGTAATTTATATTTTTTTCATTTTGCTTATCGTTTTTCAAAAATTTCTATAAGTAATTTGTATTATTTTTTTAAAGAAAAAATTTTAATGACAAGTACTTTAAATTACAGTTGCCAAATATGGGACATACTTATACCAAAAAATTATTCATTGTTTAATCTGAAATTTAAATTTAATGAGGTGTTTTGTATTTTTATTTACCAAATCTGGCAAGCCTACTTTCAATGCAAAGCAATCAAAGGAGAGATCAGGGTGCTAGACCCTGATGTGCTGGCCCCTTTGAGGACAGGAGAGTCATTGATTGTTTCAAGTCTTTTAAACCAGGAAATAGGATTTGATGGAATAAGAAAGGAAGATCAATTTGGAAGCCACATTGCCCTTATCTGAAATCTGGACTCTACTACCACCACCACCATCCCTACTCCCCCATCCCAGCCCCATTCACCCCACAATCTGGACGTCCCTGGGCAAGTCACTTGGCTCCCTGAGCCACAGTAATAACTCCTGTCATGCCAGGATCAAATGAAAACATGTGTGTGAAGGCACTTAGTAAACCGCAAATGCCAAGCAGCACATTATTATCATGTTAGTAAATTATACACACAAGGACATGTTGAACAGGAACAACACATCTGCCACAAGACAACTGCAGAATTGTTCCTTGCAGCAGATGGCTCTCTGAGGTCAAAACAACTCAAGGTTTAGTCACTCCAGGACTGAACCCATACATTAACATCCATCCAGATTGTTCTTACGACCCTATTTATAGATGCACTGATCATTAAATAGTGTTGGAACACTTTGCCGCAAGTCGGTTGTTAAACTGCTTGGCAAGTGGCTCAGAGGAAGCCCACGTGGTTTACGAGTTTGGCAGCTCATAACTACAGGCCCTCACCTTATCCTCACACACCAGGCTCAGTCACCTTGGAAACTGCCCTATTCTGGATGCAGAGCACAGAACGCCCGGCTGACGTGGAATTAATCGGCAGCCGCCTTCTCTTCTGGTCTCTGTTACAGAGAAACCGTCAGTGCTTCTCAAGCCATTTTAGGGAGGAGCCCACAGGGCAATTTCAAGGACCTTCCAGGGGAAAATTAATACAGGAGGTTGAGGACTATCACAATGTGGAAAAATGAATTAAGGGAGAAAGAAATTAAGGGAGAAGGAAAGAGGAAAGGAGGGAAGTTAGAGGAAAAAGAGGAAAAGTTCAGAAGGAAGAAAATGAGAGTATTATCCTATTTTACAGATGAGGAAACTGAGGCCCAGAGGCCCAAGGTCACTTGTCCACTAACAGCTCCTCATGGGAACCAGACACTCTG
>NW_006785406.1:4061949-4091954 GCF_000442215.2 Lipotes vexillifer | reverse complement strand
GAAAGAGTGACAAGAAAATGCACCTTGCTAGTGAAGTGGCACAGCACAGGGGAGCCATAGAGAGAGGCAGCCACCCGCCAGCCCTCACCAAACACTCACCCTGTTCTGGGACTCGTCAGCCTCCAGAACTGTGAGAACTAAATGCCTGCTGTTTAAGCCACCCAGTCCATGGTATTTTGTTAGAGCAGCCCAAGAGCAGACTAAGACAGTTGGCAATTCTCTCTAACTGATGGAGAAATGGTGGAACTATTTTCCACGTGGCTGCACCGTTTTCTATTCCCATAATTGATGTCTGAGGAGGGAGTACCAGTGTGGAGTCCCAGAGTCCCCAGCCCGAATCTTAGCTCTGCCACAGACTCAACTGGGTGACCTTGTTATGTAACCTCTTAGAGTCTCAATTTCCTCATTGTAAAATGGGGACAACAGACTTGAGGGAAGATTACATAGGTGACATACAAAAAGCTCCTAGCACATGGTGCTCAGCAAATGTCAGTGGTTACCTGGTCACTGTGGAGAGAATCACAACATCTCAGTGTGGGAGGGAGCCTGATAGGTACAACACACAATGCTGCTTCCTGGGTTACCATAGCAGGGCCCCCTGTCCTGTGTCCTACCCAAATATCCCCATTGTTGCTCACTGTAGGGCATCAGGGGAACCAGCTCCACAGGACATAGGGAGGAATTTCCCAGTATTTCTTGGAAACCTGGCTTTCACAAGGCATAAAGTAGTGCTATAAGGTGGGGGTAGTGGGGAGGAATTCTGAGGTCAAATAACTGGGAAACACTGGGTTAAATAACATTGAAGCAGGTTTCTCTTCTGCAGGACTCCTCAGAGCACTGAGCAGAGTCATGCACTTTGAAATCCCCAATAAGGCATGGAGTCAACATCGTTTCCTAAATCTCTCTGTCCTGGGAAAGGAAAATCTGCATCCAAAATAAGGCATCGTCCACACAGCAGGGAAACCACATACAACCACCAAGGTTAGCCTCAGCTGTGAGTTCTAAATATTCACTCCCAAACCTCTGCATTGTAGCAATTCTCACCTCTCCCGCTTTATCCCAAATGGCAACTTAGAAACTGCAGCCACTGCTACTCTGCCATCTTCCTTAATGGCACCATTCATCCCTGCTGCGTGAAGCCAATATCCAGGTTCAAGTTCAAGGTGTTAGATAATCTTCCGAGGCTGAATGAAGAGAGTCACATTCTCAGGATTGAGGGAGTTCGCCCTCCCCACTCCCACGCTGAAGCAGGTCTTGAACACAAGTGGGCAGAATTAGGTATCCCTTCTCAACCAGAGTTCTCATCTGAGTTCAGTAAATTTCCAGAGAGCCAGCTTTCTTGGGTCCTGCAATTGCCCTTTTGTATGTTTATGCAGTTTTTTAAGAACCCATGATCTGTTTGGAGGCTGTAACTAAGACATGTAAGAAAAGGTCAGGATCTGGAACAGAACAAAAGCCTTAGCAATTTTTTGAGACCCTGGGGAAGGGGCTGAAGGGATTGTTCCAGAAGACCTGACCTCTAAAGTTCACAGTAAAGCAAATGCAAATAAGTTATACCCTTCTGTTGCTGCCACCTCCCAGAATGGCAAATAATTCCATCTCAGATGGTGATCAGATTAATGACTCTCACTTCACGTGCAAGCTTACCCTGAGTCCTTTATTCTCAAGGGCACTGAGGAAACTGAGGCTTTTTCCTGAACTCTTTTAACTAGAATGAAGAAAACAGTCCCAGGATGATCACGAGACAGGAACAACTGGTGCCAGTGAATCTTTATTAAGCACCTACTATGGGATGGATGCATATAGTCCAACAGCTGGAGAGAAGAGCCAACTGCACAAGTGCATATGGCTGGGATAAATCCAACCCAGCCCTGGGACCACCACCAGCTCCTCCAGACTGTCTGCTCAGCTGGAGTTTGGGAAACTCAGCAATATCTGTGTAAGGAATCTGACACACCCAGCCCTATCAACCCCGTCTGAAGACTGGAGCTGCAGCGAGGCCCTTAGGACTACTTACTTAATTATGAAGTTAGAAGTGGGTTCGTCTTTCATCAACACACTTGAAGGCAGTGGGCACTGGAGACAGAAGAAGAAAGGCTGACCCAGCTCTATGGGTGGGTAAGGTGGACCGCTGCCTGGGAAGCAGGGTGCCTGGCTGCAAAAACTGTGGCGTGGCATGTAGCTCGGGACTTTGCACGTCCCTGGATCTTAGCTTTTTTGGTAGGGCCTGGGTGTAGGGGACCAAGGATGTTGAGGAAGAGAGGCAGCCTGCTATGGCAGGCTGGGGGTCACCAGCCTTGGCTTTACCCCTGACAGGCTGGGTGACCTCACCAAGTCATTTCCTCTTTCTGACCTCAACTTCCTTATCGGTAAAAAAAATGAGATCGTTGTTCTAGATCTGTTGATTGGGATTTTTTTAAATTGTTGTATTTTGTAAAATTCATATAACATAAAACTTGTCATTACTGACATTTAGTACATTCACAATGTTGTGTGACCGTCACCACTATCTAGTTCCAGGACATTTTCATCACCTCAAAAAGAAGTCCTGCACCCATTAAGCAGTCACTCCCCATTACCCCCTCCTCCTAACCCCTGGCAACCACTAATCTGCTATCTGTCTCTGTCTCTATGGATTTGCCTATTCTTAATATTTCATATAAATGGAATCATACAATTATGTGGTCTTTTGTGACTGGCTTCTTTCACTTAGCGTAATGTTTTCAAGGTTCATCCATGTATCAATACTTCATTCTTTTTTCTGGCTAGATAATTTCATTGTAGAGATATACCACTTTTATCCATTCATCAGTTACCAATTATGGACATTTGAGTTGTTTTCACCTTTGGGCTGTTGTAAAGAGCCAAACATTCAATGAACATATGTGTATAACAATCTATTTGAGTATCTGTTTCCAATTCTTTGGGGGTATATATCCAGGAGTAGAATGGCTGGGATATAGGGTGTTATGGACTGAATGTCTGCATCCTCCCAGATTCATGTGTTGAAGTCCTAACCTCAAATGTGATGGTATGTGGATGTGGGGCCTGTGAGAGGTAATTTAAGTTTAGATGAGGTCATGAGGGTGGGGCCCCCATGGTGGGATTAGTGTCCTTATAAGAAGAGAAAGAGACCAGCGATCTCCCTCCCAACCCCCCAACCCTGCCCACCTGTGTGAGGACACAGTGATCTGTAAGTCAGGAAGGGTGTCCTCACCTAACCCTGATCTTATACTCCCAGGCTCCAGAACTGTGAGAAATAAATGTCTATTGTTTAAGTGTGGTATGGTATTTTGTTACAGCAGCCTGAGCAGACTAAGACATATAGTAATCTATGCTTAACTTGTTACAGAACCACCACACTATTTTCCACAGTGGCTGCATCATTTTTCATTCTCACCACCAAGGTTTGAGGATTCTATTTCCTCCTCATCCTCACCAAACTGATAATATCTTTAAGCAGGAAGGGAATTTAGTAGTAAAACCTTTTCTTCTAATGAAATCTTTCTTGGAAAGCTACTATAGTAAAACAGATCAAAGAGAAACTGCTGGGGTGGAGGTAATAGCACATCTGAGGAACCCCCTAGGGTTTGAAGAAACACAGTTTGAAGAAACGCAGTTTGAAAACCATTTGCTCCAGGTGGGTTTGTTACATCCTTCCTGGCTTAGTATCTGAATATCCCATCTTGATCCCCTTCCAAGGTCCATCCTGGTCTCTGGGGGTTTGGCTTAGAGAAGCCTCTCCCCATTTCTATTCTATACTTTTAGGAAAGGCCTGAGATTACAGTGCTCTTCAATGTGTTGTATAGGGCCGGCCACCAATGAAGGAATCAGCTGGTTCCTTTTATTTTTTGGCCGCGCTCCGCAGCATTTCAGATCGTAGTTCTCCAACCAGGGATTGAACCCACGCCCCCTGCATCGGCAGCTCAGAGTCGTGACCACTGGACCGCCATGGAAGTCCCAGCTGGTTCTTGTTAAAATAAAAATTCTGGGATCCCACCCCACACTTAGAGAATGGGGACCTTTGGGGAAGAACCCGAGATTTTTGCATTTTTTTTACATACTTCCTAGATGATTTTGATGCCCCCAAATCTGAGAACCACTGAACTGGAAGGGACTGAGAGGTGAGGGTTAGGTGAGTAAACACCTAAGATTGATAAGGCCACCGTCTTACTGAACTGTTGTGAGCTTCCTCCTCTTCTCTTTGAGTGGGAGAGAGAAGTTGGATTTTGCTTTGGGATCCAAGTGCCAACTGGGGCTACCCAAAGGTCATATTGGCACCACCTCTGGCCCACAGGATGGGGAAGTTCCAAAAGATAAGGACACTCTTATGACCTCAGAAACTGCGCAGAGTGTTCAAGCATTTCCAAGTACTATTTTTTTTTTAATGATGGTTATTATGGTTACTTTTTGAAATTTAAAAATATAACACATCAGTAATAAAGCAATGACTGTTTATGTGAGTTTTTGTAGCATTAAGCCATGGCTTCTTTGTGCTGAGAATCAACATTATTTAGTTTGGGAATCTTTCTGTCAACTCATTTACACACAGTTTCTCCTCCCAGACTTGTGACTCAATGAAGTTTTCCCCATCTGGGGCAGAGAACAAGGAAAACTGTCATATATAGACCCAGCTTTGTAAGGAGTTTGTAAGGATCATCAAAGGCCCCCTACCCCAGTTACACCCCCAGAGGAGGAATCCCCTCTTCAGGCTCTTTTGGGATTCATCCAAGAATGAGTAGCTCCTCACCTGCTTTGGTTACTCATTGCTATGTAACAAATCTTGCCAAAAGTCAGTGACTTGACCCAAAAACTATTTTATTATTAGTTCTCACCAGTCTTTGGATTGGCTGAGCTCAGCTTAGCAGTTCTGCTACTTGTGATGTTGGTTGAGGCTGCAGCCAATTGGGGGCTGGACTGGGCTAAAGAGTTGGGCTGCAGGGTCCAAGCTGGCTCACTCACATGGCTGAGAGCTGATGCTGGCTGGCAGCTGGGAGCTCAGCTGGGGCTCTTGGCTGAAATGTCGACACATAGCCTCTTCATGTGGCTTGGGATTCCCACAATATGGCAGCTGGGCTAGGAGAGGGAGTATCCTAAGAACAAGTGTTCCAAGCACTGATTTGGCTCTAAGGTCTTGGATAAATTACTTCATCTCTTGGATCCTAAGCTTCTCCATCTTCCAAATGAAGACAATACCTTCCCCATCTGATTACTGTGAAGACTAAATGAGACAATATATGTAAAGTCCTTCACACAGTGCCCTGTCAACAAGAGTGGTTTATGATCATGGCCACACCAACACTTAATCCTGGAGCATCCTTGATAGTACATGCTGAATCTCTCCATTCTTTCTCCCTGGTTCATACAAATTGCTGAGCTGTCACCCCTGACTTGAAGAAAAGGAGGTTGCCTTCTTTAGTGGGGTCCTGTAGGACTAGATGCAGAAATCAGAAAGTATGACATAACTCCTTGGAATGTACCTTTTTAAAATAAATTTATTCATTCATTTATTTATTTTTGACCATGTTGGGTCTTCGTTGCCGTAAGCAGGCTTTCTCTAGTTGCTGGAAGCGGGGGCTACTCCTCGTTGTGGTGCGCGGGCTTCTCATTGCAGTGGCTTCTCTTGTGGAGCACAGGCTCTAAGCGCACAGGCTTCAGTAGTTATGGCACGAAGGCTCAGTAGTTGTGGCTCATGGGCTTAGATGCTCTGCGACATGTGGGATCTTCCCCGAAAAGGGCTTGAACTGGTGTCCCCTGCGATGGCAGGCGGATTCTTAACCACTGTGCCACCAGGGAAGTCCTGGAATGTATCTTAAAGGGAAAAAACATATCTTACAAGTATTCAAAGATATTTGAATGTTCTTTGCAGCAATGTGCATAACATCTTATCAATAGAAGCTTATTAACCTAAATATCTATCAATAAGGGATGGAATATGATACATCCATATTCTACTGGATATTTGTTGCTTTTAGAGTATCTAGCATCTGATCATCCTTCCTTTTAAGGGAATATTCTAAAATAAGAAAGAAGCACCCCTGCTTTCCACTACAGAAGCAGGAAGAAGGCAGATATGCCTACTCCCTGCTCCCTAGAAGGCAAGGTACAAGCGTGTGAGCTGAGTGGCCAGTGTGATGCTCCTGCCTAAGGTTTTGCCCACAAAGACACAGGGACAGTTAGTGCTTTTCAAGATTGCCACGTTGGCAGTGGAGCCTAGATTCCAGCAGCATAGAGGTAAGTGTCTGGTGGGGCAGAGCTGCCTCAATGAGCTAGACTACTCACCTTGGAACTGTTATGTGCGAGAGAAATAAACTTCTATATTCATTAACTCACTCTTAGTTGAGCTTTCTTTGTTATGGTATCTTAGCTTATCCTAATTATGGTGATTTTAGAACATGGCCACAAATTCTCTGATACTCCTCCCATTGAGAAGTAGAGAGTATGCCCCCTCCTTTTGAATCTGGGCAGGCTTGTGACCACTTCAATCAATGGACCTTGGTGGAAGTGACTTCCAGGGCTAGGTCATGAAAGGTCATGCAGCTTCCTCGCTGCTTGCTGGGACACCAGCTCCTGGAGCACTGAGCCATCTTGTAAGAAGTCAGACTACCCAGAGGCCACCACACTGGAGGAAGCCCAAGCCATGTAGAGAGACCTCATATAGGCACTCTGATCAAGAGTCCCCACTCAGCCCATAGTCCAACTCATGCCATCCCAATCTCCAACATGTGCATGAAGAAGCCTCCAGATGATTCCACCCCCACCCCACCCCAGCCTTTCATTTCACTCCTAGTTTGAGTTTTCCCAGCCAAGGTCCCAGACACTGTGGCATCATCCCTGCTGTTCCCTATTGGAATTCCTGACCCACAGAATTTATAAATATATTAAAATGGTGATTCTTTTATTCCACTAAGTCTTATGGATTGTTACACAACAATAGCTAATGGAACTCTAAACTGACATATCATAGATTCTATGGGCTATCCAATACACTTCAAAAAATTTCCTTCTTTGCTAATTAAGTTAACCACGGTTTGTTTCTGTTGTTGCCATCAACAGTCTCAGTTGGTAGATATACAATGAAACACTATGCAACACTTAAGCTGAGTTAGCTCTATATTAACTGTCACAGAAAGATGTTCCCAATGTAGTTTTAAGAGAAAATGGCAGATTCAAAAATAGTAGGTACAGAATGGTTACAGTTCTGTAAAATAAATTTTTTTTCATACATTTATTTATTTTATTTATTTATTTTTGGCTGCATTGGGTCTTCGCTCTTGCGTGCGGGCTTTCTCTAGTTGCGGTGAGCAGGGGTTACTCTTTGTTGCGGCGCACGTGCTTCTCATTTTGGTGGCTTCTCTTGTTGCGAAGCGTGGGCTCTAGGCATGTGGGCTGCGGTAGTTGTGGCTCGCAGGCTCTAGAGCACAGGCTGAGGAGTTGTGGCGCATGGGCTTAGTTGCTCTGCGGCAGGTAGGATCTTCCCGGACCAGGGATCGAACCCGTGTCCCCTGAATTGGCAGGGGGATTCTTAACCACTGCACCACCAGGGAAGTCCCAAAATTGTCATTTTTGCACAGAATAAATTCTAAGATGCTATGTACCAAAATTATACAGTATTGTCTTTAGGTATAGGAATTATAGGTTTTTTTCTTATGCTTACCTGTATTTTCTATTTATAATGAAGCTCATTACAGTTACATGTGTAATTTTTTAACTAAGAATATTTAAAAAAAAATAAAGCCAGGGTTATAGATGCAGAAATTTAAGAATGCCTGGAATACTTCTCCACCCCTGGGGATTTTGCACATTTGCCAATGAGAGGCCTTGCAGCACAATCTTTGGGGAGTGGTAGCCCCATTAGGCAGTGTAGTAGTCCCTAATAATTTTTCCCCTTCCTATAAACATATGCTGTTCCTCACATTAAGAAGTATGGTTTATTTCCCCTTTCCTTGAATCTGGGCTGTCCCTGTGACTTCTTTGCCAGTGGAATGCAGTATAAGCTGTTGGAGGACTTCTGATCTCAAGTCTTAGGAGATTTAGCAGCTTCTGTTTCCTTGCTCTTACACACTTGTTCTTGGGATGTTCCCTCTCAGAACCTAGCCCAAGCCACGTGCAAAGGTTACATGAAGCAGAACAAAGATGTTCCCATTGGCAGCCTTAGGTGAGCTCCTAGCCAACAGCCAGCACCAACTGCCAGCCATGGGAATAAGTCATTTGGGATTCCAGCCCAGTTGAGCCCCGAAGACTGCAGGTCCAACAGACATCATGTGGGACAGAAGAACCACCCAGCTGAGCCCTGTTAACCCACAGACTCATGAGAGATATTAACATGGTGGTTGCTTTAAACCAATGAGTTTGGGGGCCTCCAAGATGGCTCCACTGATCCCCACCTCTTGATATTTACACCTTGTATAGTCACTTTGCACACTGTACCAGGGCTCGTCTGTGTGACCAATAGAATAGACCAGAAGTGATGTACACGGTAGGTTACTTCCAAGATTAGATGATGAAAGACCTCGTGGCTCCTGTCTTGGCCACTCTCTCAGGTCATTCTTCATGTTCTGAGCAGCCCCTGGGAGACAGGTCCACATAGGATGACCAACTTGTCCCCAGGTTGCCCAGGACTGAAGTTTTAGACTGAAATTCTCACATCCTGAGAACGCCCTTAGTCCTGTGCAAACCAGGATGATTGGTCACCCTACGCCTATGTGGTGAGCAAGTGAGGCTTCTGGACAACAGGGAGCAAGGAACCAAGGCCTCCTACCAACAGCCACATGAGGGAGGCATCTCAGGAGCAAATCTACCAGCCCCAGTCAAGCCTTGGGCCAACTGCAGCCCCAGCCAACAGCTCAGCTGCAACCTCATGAAAGACCCTGATCCAGAGCCACCCAGGTAAGGTGACCCTCAGAGACTGTGAGACAATAAATATTGATTATTTTAAGCTGCTCAATGTGGGGTAGTTTTTTAAACAGCAATAGGTAACTTATGCAGGAGGTCTGATACCCCCTAATAGATAACAGGAACAGGGGTGGCTAACAGATATTGATCTCCCCCTGTTTTAAACAGCTGTGATGGTCTTTCTGTTTGGGGATTTCTTTTCCTTTCCTGAAAATCAACCTGAGGGAATTCTGCTTCTAGAGTTCCTGAAGAACAGTGCCTGGCAGGGCCCCTGGTTGCTGCTGCTTGAGCTCATTCCAACTCTTAATTGTTTTCCAAGCTTTAACAATGAATCTCTTGGGCTCACAAAGTCCTCCTGCCTCTCCATTTCTGAATGCTCTGTGAGGCTGTCCTGATTTCCCTGAAGGCCTGAGGTGCTTACCTGGGCTGCTTAAATCACCTTCTCTGCTAGAAAGTATCCCTTGATCTCTGGCAACATGGATATCTGTGTGCAGAGAGCAATGCACGGGGTGCGTGGCCTGTCAGATATGCAGATATCCTGTGGGGGCCTGAGGGGTCTTAAACTAAAATCTCTTCTAACCAGGCACCAAGGTATCTGAGATTTCACCTTTCAAGTGTGATTAATTCATTTGGGAGGCACAAATTATCCACTAGCACCTTCTTCTGAATGAGTTTATTGAAGACCTTCTGCCCTGCCCAGGATAGCATAAGAGTACAGTAGTTGGAACTTAATCCAGGGAAGCACAAAAGGCAGGTGGGATCTCGAAAAGCTGACCTTAGTCCACTTCCTAATATGTTAGACTGACTCTATGTACAGTTAGGCTGCAGGGCTGCACGTGTGCCGAGCACCCAGCGTGCTCAGTGGCAGGCTACTGTGTGCACCCAGAGAACCAGAGACACAGTGCAGAGTAAATGAAGGTACATGTACCATTCACTGACCTATTAGATCCCTGGGGCTGCCATAGCAAAGTGCCACAAGCTGGGTGGCTGAAAACAACAGAAAGGTATTCTCTCATAGTCCTGGAGGCTAGATGTCCAAATTAATGTGTCAGCAGGGCTAGTTCCTTCTGAGAGCTGTGAGGGTAAATCTGTTCCAATCTTCTACCCTAGCTTCTGGTGGTTTGCTGGCAATCGTTGGCATTGCTTGGCTTGTTGATGCATCACCCCGATCTCTGCCTTCAAGTTCAGATGGCACTCTCCCTTTGTGTCTGTCTCTGTGTCCAAATATCTCATCCTAATTACCTCACCTTAACTTCATCATCTGCAAAAACCTTATTTCCAAATAAGGTCATATTCATAGGCACCAGGTACTAGGACTTCAACATCTTCTGGAGGAATACACTTCAACCCATAACACTGAGCAGTTAGTAAAAAGTTAATATCCATGAAATGCCAGGCACTTGCCATGATAGTAATTTTATCTACATTATTTCTAATCCTCCCAAAGAGTTCCCAGTTTTATACATCAGGACCTGAGGAGCAGAAAGATTACAGGGCTTGTCCTAACTCACACAGCTGGAAAGAAAGTATAGGCTCTGGAATCAGATAGCCTGGTTTCACCACTTAGCTGGGAAGTCTTGGGTAAGTTACTTAATCTTTCTGTGCCTCAGTTTCCTCATTTGTAAAATGAGGATAACAACAATCATACCTCCATCCATATAGAGTTGTTGTAAGGATTTTAAAAGATGTACAGAGCCTGGTACATAGTAATTACTGAACTCATGGTAGCTGTTATTTTAGTTGTAGAGTCAAATGAAATAAGATAGAAGGGGAAAAACAAAACCATATGATATCACTCATATGTGGAATCTAAACAAACAAACAAAACAAAACAAAAACAGACTCACAGACTCAGAGAACAAATTAGTGGTTACCAGAGGGGAAGGTGTTTGGGGGGTGGGTGAAATAGGTGAGGGGGGGGTCAATCGTATGGTGATGGATTGTAACCAGACTTTTGGTGATGATTGCTTTGTAGTGAACACAGATGTATTATCATAAGAAAAGTAGTGGAGTCAGTATTTAAATCCACATCTCCTTAGCTCGATACCTTCATTTATTCCTCTGATTCAGCATAGCTGGGTATCAGGTACTTCTGCATCCATGGTCTCACTGAATCCTCACAATACACGAGGAGGTGAACACTTGTGGTTATAACATTATAGATAAGGGAACTGAGAAGCAGAGAGGGGAGGTGACTGGACCAAGGTCACCCAGCAAATAAAACATTCTCATCTAGCTCTAATCTAGTTTCTAATATTCATCTTCATCTCGTTTCTAATATTTCTTCCACTATATTATCTGTCATCCCAACGTATAGACATAACAGAGTAGAACATTTTCCTCTACGAAGGTTTGCTGATAACCTCTGGATGCAAGGTAATCAGCCAAGATTATGAGTTCAGTCAGTAGCCTCCCTCAAGTCTACGGCAGGCAAAGGGTTCTGTTTCCATAAAGGTCAGCTCCTGCCAGGTTCAGAAAGCCCAGCACAGAAGATCTGCTGTTAATTCTGAATTCTTCAGAAGCAAGAACTCTTCACACACACACACACACACACACACACACACACACACACACAAATGCTTATGTGAGGCCTCACCCCAGGACATAGAAACAAACCACTGAAAGAGGATGGAATAAATAAGACTTTTTAGTGAGAAGGCCTGAAAAGTGAGAACCAGCTGCCAGGCCCAATCCAAAATTCCCTGGCAAACCAGCCCTAGGGTAGAGAGGATTCCAAAAGACAAAACCAAAAGCATATGCAAAAACTCTGGAGATGAATTTCCTCGGATTTCTTCGGCAGGATAGAAAGAGAGCAAAAGTAGCTAAGTCCTCTGGCCGTGTCATGCCCTGGTCTTCCCTCCAGCCCCTCTGCCCCAGCCACCCTTCCAAACACAATTCAGCCCTACAAATATCCAAGGAGAGCCGACACCCACAGGCCTCATCTGGCCCATAGTTCTTACGTATTGTAGTGGTCAACATTTTAAAAGTGAGAAGTTTTGGGACTTCCCTGGTGATCCAGTGGGTAAGACTCTGTGATCCCAATGCGGGGGATCTGGGTTTGATCCCTGGTTGGGGAACTAGATCCCACATGCATACCACAACTAAAGAGTTTGCATGCCGCAACTAAGTCCGCATGCCGCAACTAAGAAGCCCATATGCCACAACTAAAAGATCCCGCATGCTGCAACTAAAGATCTTGTATACCTCAAATAAAGATTCTGCATGCTACAATGCAGATCCCACATGCTGCAACTAAGACCTGGCACAGCCTATATATATATATAGGTTCTGGCCAAGTGGCTTCATATCCCTGAATGGTAACTATGACAAAGTTGAGTAGTGGCTGCCTCCAATTTGATTATTTTTATACCCAGATCATTTGACTCACTTATCATCCCTGCCTGACCCCTGTTGGAATCTTTTTCACTCAGGCCAGGTGAGACTTTCCCTCTGCCTATCAAGTGAAACAGATCTAATCTCACCCTGGCATTCAAACACCCTTCACAGCACAGCTTACTGAGACTTACCCCCGTGACTATACCTCATTCCGAATCTATCTCCTCCTTCATGCCCAAACAGGTCCCTTACCTTCCCACATTCACACATTTGCTGGTGCTTCTTTATTTCCTCTAAGATGCCTTCCATCCCAACTGAACCTGGGAACTCTCCCACACCCTCAAAGGTCCATGTGAGGGCCTTTTCAGAATCTCTCTCACAGATATAAGCTTTCTTTCATTTGAGGCTCCAAAGTACCATGTTATTTTGAAGTATGCACATACCTCATTTATTGTGCTTTACAAGTATTGTGATTTTTACAAATCAAAGGTTTGTGGCAACCATGCGTTGTCAGATGATGGTTAGCGCTTTTTAACAGTAAAGACATAAAGCCATTGCACACTTAATAGATTACAGTATAGTGTAAACGTAAATTTTATATGCACTGGAAAACCAAAAAAATTCATGTGACTCACTTGATTGCAGTATTTGCAGTGGTCTGGACTGAACCCACAATATCTCCCAGGTCTGCCTATACTTGCTCTGGACTTGCACAACTTCACACATTTGCATATTATAAGTTCTCCTCCTGTGATTCACTTCTGTCCTGGCCAGTAGTCCGGCTGAGCCCAGCCTGCCAGTCCTCTTCACCAAGGTGTTAACTGGTGAATGAGGAAGCTGTCTTAACCCTCCTGACCAGCCCAGTCACCAGATAAATACCAGGGAGTGGCCTCAGTTAATGCCACGTGAAGCAGAAGAACTGCCTGGGTGAGATTTGCAGAAATTCCTGACTTTTGTGACAATTGTGTGATATGATAATAGTGAAACAGGAGGGAAGGGGACAGGGCACAACCTTTGAAAGAATGACATAGCCCAAGGACATGACATAAACTGATTAGAACCAAATGGGTCCAAGATGGTGGACAAGTCGATTTCCACTAGACCTTGAGCTTCAGTATATGTTCACTGTAACACATCAGCAAGCTAAATGACACACCCACAGGCGCCATGACAGTTCCAAGACCGACCATAAGGGTCAAAAAGTGGGCGGTGGCCCAATTCCTAGAGATCCCCGCCCCTTCCTGAAATAGCTAGAATACTCCTCCCACTCATTAGCCTATGAAATTACCCACCCCTATAAAAACTGACAACCCCATACCCTGGTGCCTTTCTCACCTTCTGAGATGGCCCACACTCTGTGGAGTGTTTCTCTCTAAATAAATCCACTTCTTATCTATCACTTTGTCTCTCATCAAATTATTTCTGTGAAGAGACATCAAGAACCTGAGCTTCATTAAGTCCTGAAACCAGGTTTGTGATCTCAGTTGGAAGACTGTGGGTTTTGGCCGGGTTCGAGTCCCGGCACGTGGGTTCAAGTCCCAATCTGAGGTGCACGGTTTCAATAAGGTTGTTGTTTTAAGCCACTAGGTTGTAGGTTGCTTTGTCACACAGCAACAGATAACTGAAATGGTTCAGAAAATAAAAGTCTTTAATTTTGTTAATTATTTTCAAGTCTTTTTACAAAATTAAAAATATACACACACACAACTTAGAGAAGGGGAAGGGAACTAATATTTACTGAGCTCCTGTTTTGATTTCTGCCTGGCAATTTTATATGCATTATCTTATCTAACACTCAAGACAATCTAGCTTGTGTTACTATCTACATTTCTGAAAAAGAGGAAACCAAAGCCCAGAGAAGTTAACTTGCAGATGATCACACAGCTTGTGAGTGGGGAGAGTAGGGGCGATTGAATGGCGAGTCTATATATCCAGCTAAAAAATCCATGTTTTTGTCACCATCTCACATCCCTACACCACCTCTCTTGTCTCAGACTGTGACCTACATTCCACTTAAGGTGACATAATATGCACTTCTTCATGTTGCAAAGCCTTCAAAACCTTCCTTTTATTTTTTTAAATTTTATTTATTTATTTACTTTTGGCTGTGTTGGGTCTTCGTTGCTGCATGCGGGCTTTCTCTAGTTGCGGCGAGCGGGGGCTACTCTTCATTGTGGTTACGCGGGCTTCTCATTGCGGTGGCTTCTCTAGTTGCGGAGCATGGGCTCTCGGCACGAGGGCTTCAGTAGTTGTGGCACGTGGGCTCAGTAGCTGTGGCTCACGGGCTCTAGAGTGCAGGCTCAGTAGTCGTGGCACATGGGCTTAGTTGCACTGCAGCATGTGAGATCTTCCCGGACCAGGGCTTGAACCCATGTCCCCTGCACTGGCAGGTGATTCTTAACCACTGTGCCACCAGGTAAACTGCCCCAAACCTTCCTTTTAAATGGCAGCATATTATTCCAACCATAGTTTACATACAATTCCCCTATTGTTGAGTATTTACATTCCTTCCAAATCTTTTTGCCATTAAAAGGAATTCGGACAGTTGCATAGTGTTAATATAGAATAGGAATTTTAGAGGGAGGGGTGGGACATTCTTTGGTATTACTAGGAATCTCATTTACAAGACTCCACCTCCAGCCCCCTCCACAGTCCTCTCCACCCTGACTGCCTTAATGAACCTTATCACTAGCAGTCACCTAAGGAGAGTGTCACAGGCAGAGCAGAGAAGGGGGCGGGAAAAACAATTCCCTTGGAATTCATACTCATTCAAGCCAGATGAGTTAATCACCTTTTAACAATTTAATGCAGACCTCATAGATCTTAAATAGTTTTGACAGCTGGAAAATTAAGGTTGTGTCAGGATTCTTGTTGGTTTTGAAAAGATTATAAATCCTCTTATTTCAAAAGGGCCAGGTGAAAGGTTTTTAAATCCTGTTAAGAATTTTAGCTGGTATCCTGAGAGCAATGAGTAACCTTTGAATGGTTTTAAACAGGGGAGTGATAACCTGATCTGATTTTTTGATCCAGAAAAAAACACCCTGGTTTGGAGGGCAGGGTTTAGTGATTAATGGGATGGAGGTGAGGAACAAGGAGTACTCTAGCATGACCCTAGGGCTCTGCCCAGGGCAGCTGGGTGGGTAGGATGAGAAGCAGAAAAGGAAGGGAATGATAAGTAGCTCTTTCTTGGACCAGGTGATCTAGGCATGCCTGAGGGCAGGGCCTGGGGCAGGCTGTGATGGGGGCAGGCAAGCAGGCTGACTTCAGATGCTTATGCCCCAGGGCTCTGGCTGGCTGGCTACTTGGTCACAGGGACTGAAGCCCAGAAGGAGGGACCCATAGGCCAGGTCAGCTCATGGAATCAGAGGGTTCTAGGAAGGCACAGCTGCCCCAGCAGAAGAACTGAGGACACTGGGGAAGGCCCTGAGTCCATGAGGCCTTAGTAACCCAGAGACTGTTAATCCCCTCCTTTCTACCAAGGGACCGGGACTACCCCATCTTCAGGGACTGTTTGTGCTAGAGGTCATCAAGTCCCTGGAACTTTTCAGTTTGAAGATTCTGATTCTATACCTAAGGGAAAGCACCTCAAATGTAGCCCCAGGAAGAAAATCCCCTGGGTCCCTGCCCTCCCAAAGATCTACAGCCATCCAGTGACAAATACCAAGGTGACTAGCACAGGCTGGGATCAGTGCTTTAAGAGAGATGCAAACCTGGGAAAGGAAGAGTTTAATTCCATCTGGACGCCTGGAAAGGTGAAGAAGTGATGGCGGCCCTAAAAAACAGGTTGACTTCCACAGGGAGACATGAGAAGGCAGAACATTCTAAGAGGCAATGGTCAATGAAAAAGTCCAAAGAGGGGAAATACAGGACTTGCGGGAGACAGAGAAGCTTTGCAGTGGCATGATTCTTTCCAGATGCAAGGAGGCACAGCTGTTCATACAGCTCAGACTCACAAGACTGTGAGGGTCTGGGGCAACAATCCAAACTTGGCCCCCAAATCATCTTCATCATCAGTGGCTAAAATCAAAATTTCCTGTGACATCATCTGGGAAAAATGCTAGGCAGCTCGTTCTGAGCTTGCCCTGTCCCCACCTCCAGAAGCAACTTTCCAGAGCATTTGGATGTGTATTTTTTGTACTAGCTTCATCTCTCCCTGCCTTACTTTCCTACCTGTAGTTTTCCTTTTGCCTTCTTTCTATTTAAGCCTTTAGATGAGGAAATAAGCTATGTAAAAATAAACCTATAAAACACTAAATCATATCTTTCAAAACCATTCCAATGTCCACCAAATCTCAAAGGGGCCATGAGTCTCATGGGTGGATCCAGACAGAGCAAGGGTCCAGGAGGACCCTAAATGAAGTGCAGGAAGGAGCAGGCTTGGGAAGGGGACTCTGGGGACAGTGCTTTGAGTGAACTGGAACTGAACACAGGAAGTCCTCAGGAACCTCGGAAGGTTATCAAAGTCGACATGCACCTGGAGTCAGCTTCCACCAAGGCTGGTCAGGTAAGACCAAATGCCAGGTCGTTTTCATCCAAATGTCACACTCAAGGGTAAAGGGAGGAGATTTTCAGGCTGCACATTTTCCACACCCAGGAAATGAGGTTCCCTTTTGTGTAGGCCATCCTGGGGAACGTGAGGACCCAGGGACCTGGGAATTGAGTTGGAATATGGTGATAAGCATTCTTGGAGCCATTGCAGATTTGTTGCAGTTTGGCGGAGCAGGACAGGGTAAGCTGGTATCAGAGCTTCTTTGTCATGGATGTGGGGCTAGGGGAGACGGAAGGGCAAAGCATCACTAAGAACCTTTAATTAACTTTGCCATTTTACTGAGAACTTACAAGCAGAGGTATTCTTCATTGAGCTGCGTTTGGCAGCAGCTTTAATATATAACTTTGATTCTATCTTATTGATTTATATTATTTTACAATTGGTTACATGACATGTTATTTGTTCCTCCGGGGCCAAGACCCACAGAGGCCCATAAGGAGGAGGTTTGCCAACAACAAGGGTGAAAGCTCCCAGCAGCCTCACAAAAAGTTTCCAGTTTCTACCCTCTGGCACTTCTCAGGCTGGGCATCCCACTGCATGGAGATGTCTGCCTGAGGATGGGCCCAGGGGGTGGACGGGGGCGGGGTGCAGAACCCAGAATCATACCATCTTGGAGGAACTCCACACAGGAGGTTGGTCCAACTCATCAAAATACTTTCTTCCTCTGTGTAACCATTTGACTAAGGGCTAATCAATGATTCTTTGAGGCTACGCCAGGCATCTCCCTCAAACCCCAGACTGGGGACTAGGCCAGCAAGTCAACTTCTACTGGGCTGAGAGGGAGGGTGCCTCCTCAGCTCAGAAGACAGAAGATCTCAGGTAGCACTGAGGTCCTTAGGGGAAGCCACGGGAGCTCTAGGCTCCCCTCTAGGGGACTTTGTGGTGGCTATTTGGGTCCAGCCATTTTGAGGTCACAGGTAATTTTGAGATTTGAGAGAAGAGGCCAATATAACAAGTGATTTCATATTTAGTAACTACAATTACTCAGCATGAAACTTTAATTTTTTTAATTGTCTTTTTTTAAATTTTATTTATATTTTTATACAGCAGATTCTTATTAGTTATCCATTTTATACACATCAGTATATACATGTCAATCCCAATCGACCAATTCATCACACCACCACCCCCACGCCCCTGCCGCTTTCCCCCCTTGATGTCCATACATTTGTTCTCTACATCTGTGTCTCAGTTAATGCCCTACAAACTGGTTCATCTGTACCATTTTTCTAGGTTCCACATATATGCATTAATATACGATATTTGTTTTTCTCTTTCTGACTTACTTCACTCTGTATGACAGTCTCTAGATCCAACCACGTCTCTACAAATGACCCAATTTCATTCCTTTTTATGGCTGAGTAATATTCCATTGTATATATGTACCACCTCTTCTTTATCCATTCGTCTGTCAATGGGCGTTTAGGTGTCTTCCATGACCTGGCTATTGTAAATATTGCTGCAATGAACATTGGGATGCATGTGTCTTTTTGAATTATGGTTTTCTCTGGGTATATGCTCAGTAGTGGAATTACTGGTAATTCCAGTAATTCATATGGTAATTTTATTTTTAGTTTTTTAAGGAATCTCCATACTGTTCTCCACAGTGGCTGTATCAATTTTCATTCCCACCAACAGTGCAGGAGGGTTCCCTTTTCTCCACACCCTCTCCAGCATTTGTTGTTTGTAGATTTTCTGATGATGCCCATTCTAACTGGTGTGAGGTGATACCTCACTGTAGTTTTGATTTGCATTTCTCTAATAATTAGTGATGTTGAGCAACTTTTCATGTGCTTCTTGGCCATCTGTATGTCTTCTTTGGAGAAATGTCTATTTAGGTCTTCTGCCCATTTATTGATTTTTTTTTTATTAATATTGAGCTGTTTATATATTTTGGAGATTAATCCTTTGTCTGTTGATTCGTTTGCAAATATTTTCTCCCATTCTGAGGGTTGTCTTTTTGTCTTGTTTGTAGTTTCCTTTGTTTTGCAAAAGCTTTTGTTTCATTATGTCCCATTTGGGTTTTTTTTTTGTTGTTGTTTTTATTTCCATTACTCCAGGAGGTGGATCAAAAAAGATCTTGCTGTGATTTATGTCAAAGAGTGTTCTTCCTATGTTTTCCTCTAAGAGTTTTATAGTGTCTGGTCTTACATTTAGTCTCTGATCCATTTTGAGTTTATTTTTGTGTATGGTGTTAGGGAGTGTCCTAATTTTATTCTTTTACATGTAGCTGTCCAGTTTTCCCAGCACCACTTATTGAAGAGATGGTCTTTTCTCCATTGTATATCCTTGCCTCCTTTGTCATAGATTAGTTGACCATAGGTGCTCAGGGTTTATCTCTGGGCTTTCTATCCTGTTCCATTGATCTATCTTTCTGTTTTTGTGCCAGTACCATATTGTCTTGATTACTGTAACTTTGTAGTATAGTCTGAAGTCAGGGAGTCTGATTCCTCCAGCTCCGTTTTCTTCCCTCAAGACTGCTTTGGCTATTCGGGGTCTTTTATGTCTCCATACAAATTTTAGGATTTTTTTCTTCTAGTTCTGAAAAAAAATGCCACTGGTAATTTGACAGGGATTGCATTGAATCTGTAGATTTCTTTGGGTAGCATAGTCATTTTCACAATGCTGATTCATCCAATCCAAGAACATGGTATATCTCTCCATCTGTTTGTGTCATCTTTGATTGCTTTCATCAATGGCTTAGTTTTCTGAGTACAGGTCTTTTACATCCTTAGGTAGGTTTATTCCTAAGTATTTTATTCTTTTTGTTGCAATGGTAAATGGGGTTGTTTCCTTAATTTCTCTTTCTGATCTTCCATTGTTAGTGTATAGGAATGCAAGAGATTTATGTGCATTAATTTTGTAACCTGCAACATTACCAAATTCATTGATTAGCTCTAGTAGTTTTCTGGTGGCATCTTTAGGATTCTCTATGTATAGTATCATGTCATCTGCACACAGTGACAGTTTTACTTCTTCTTTTCCAATTTGTATTCATTTTATTTCTTTTTCTTCTCTGATTGCCTTGGCTGGACTTCCAAAACTATGTTGAATAATAGTGGTGAAAGTGGACATCCTTGTCTTGTTCCTGATCTTAGAGGAAATGCTTTCAGTTTTTCACCATTGAGAATGATGTTTGCTATGGGTTTGTCATATATGGCCTTTATTATATTGAGGTAGTTTCCCTCTATGCCCGCTTTCTGGAGAATTTTTATCATAAATATGTGTTGAATTTTTTCAAAAGCGTTTTTTGCATCTATTGAGATGATCATATGGTTTTTATTCTTCAATTTGTTAGTATGGTGTATCACATTAATTAACTTAAGTATATTGAAGAATCCTTGCATCCCTGGGATAAATCCCACTTGGTCATGGTGAATGATCCTTTTAATGTGTTGTTGGATTCTGTTTGCTAGTATTGTGTTGAGGATTTTTGCATCTATATTCATCAGTGATATTGGTCTGTAATTTTCTTTTTTTTGTAGTATCTTTGTCTGATTTTGGTATCAGGATCATGGTGGCCTCATAGAATGAGTTTGGGAGTGCTCCTTCCTCTGCAATTTTTTGGAAGAGTTTGAGAAGAATGGGTGTTAGCTCTTCTCTAAATGTTTGATAGAATTCACCTGTGAAGCCATCTGGTCCTGGACTTTTGTTTGTTGGAGTATTTTAAATAAGTTTCTATTTCATTACTTGTGATTGGTCGGTTCACATTTTCTATTTCTTCCTGGTTCTTTCTTGGAAGGTTATACCTTTCTAAGAATTTGTCCATTTCTTCCAGATTGTCCATTTTATTGGCATAGAGTCGCTTGTAGTAGTCTCTTAGGGTGCTTTGTATTTCTGTGGTGTCTGTTGTAACTTCTCCTTTTTCATTTCTAATTTTATTGATTTGAGTCCCCTCCCTCTTTTTCTTGATGAGTCTGGCTAAAGGTTTATCAATTTTGTTTATCTTCTCAGAGAACCAGTTTTTTGTTTTATTGATCTTTGCTATTGTTTTCTTTGTTTCTATTTCATTTATTTCCTTTTTTAAGTTTTTTTTTAAATAAATTTATTTATTTTATTTTTGGCTTCGTTACTGTATGTGGGCTTTTCTCTAGTTGCAGCAAGCATGGGCTACTCTTTGTTGCGGTGCACAGGCTTCACATTGCAGTGGCTTCTCTTGTTGGGGAGCACGGGCTCTAGGCGTGAGGGCTACATTAGTTGTGGCACGTGGGCCAGTAGTTGTGGCTCACAGGCCCTAGAGTGCAGGCTCAGTAGTTGTGGCGCATGGGCTTAGTTGCTCTGTGGCATGTGGGATCTTCCCGGACCAGGGCTTGAACCCATATCCCCTGCATTGGCAGGCAGATTCTTAACCACTGTGCCACCAGGGAAGCCCCTATTTCATTTATTTCTGCTCTGATCTTTATGATTTCTTTCTTTCAGCTAACTTTGGGTTTTTTTTGTTCTTCTTTCTCTAGTTCCTTTAGGTGTAAGGTTAGATTGTTTATTTGAGATTTTTCTTATTTCTCGAGCTAGGCTTGTATTGCTATAAACTTCCCTCTTAGAACTGCTTTTGCTGTATCCCATAGGTTTTGGATTGTCCTGTTTTCATTGTAATTTGTCTCTAGGTATTTTTTGATTTCTTCAGTGATCTCTTGGTTATTTAGTAACGTATTGTTTAGCCTCCATGTGTTTGTGTTTTTTATGTTTGTTTTCCCCTGTAATTGATTTCTAATCTCATAACATTTTGGTTGGAAAAGATGCTTGATATGATTTCAATATTCTTAAATTTACTGAGGCTTGATTTGTGACTCAAGATGTGATCTATCCTGGAGAATATTCCATGTGCACTTGAGAAGAAAGTGTAATATGCTGTTTTTGAATGGAATGTCCTACAAATATCAATTAAATCTATCTGGTCTATTGTGTTATTTAAAGCTTCTGTTTCCTTATTAATTTTCTGTTTGGATGATCTGTCCATTGGTGTAAGTATGGTGTTAAAATCCCCCACTATTATTGTGTTACTGTCGATTTCCTCTTTTAGAGCTGTTAGCAGTTGCCTTATGTATTGAGGTGCTCCTATGTTGGGTGCTTATATATTTATAATTGTTATATCTTCTTCTCAGATTGATCCTTTGATCATTATGTAGTGTCCTTCCTTGTCTCTGTAACTTTATTTTAAAGTCTATTTTATCTGATATGAGTATTGCTACTCCAGCTTTCTTTTGATTTTCATTTGCATGGAATATCTTTTTCCATCCCCTCACTTTCAGTCTGTATGTGTCCCTAGGTCTGAAGTGGGTCTCTTGTAGACTGCATATTTATGGGTCTTGTTTTTGTATCCATTCAGCAAGCCTGTGTCTTTTGGGTGGACCATTTAATCCATTCACATTTAAGGTAATTATTGATATGTATGTTCCTATTCCATTTTCTTAATTGTTATGGGTTTGTTTTTGTAGGTCCTTTTCTTGTGTTCCCACTTAGAAAATTTCCATTAGCATTTGTTGTAGAGCTGGTTTGTTGGTGCTGAATTCTCTTAGCTTTTGCTTGTCTGTAAAGCTTTTGATTTCCCCATCGAATCTGAATGAGATCCTTGCTGGGTAGAGTAATCTTGGTTGTAGGTTTTTCCCTTTCATCACTTTAAATATATCATTCCACTCTCTTCTGGCTTGTACAGTTTCTGCTGAGAAATCAGCTGTTAACCTTATGGGAGTTCCCTTTTATGTTATTTGTCGCTTTTCCCTTGCTGTTTTCGGTAATTTTTCTTTGTCTTTAATTTTTGTCAATTTGATTACTATGTATCTTGACATGTTTCTCCTTGGGTTTATCCTGCCTTGGACTCTCTGTGCTTCCTGGACTTGGGTGGCTAGTTCCTTTCCCATGTTAGGGAAGTTTTCAACTATAATCTCTTCAAATATTTTCTGGGTCCTTTCTCTCTCTCTTCTCCTTCTGGGACCCCTATAATGCGAATGTTGTTGTATTTAATGTTGTCCCAGAGGTCTCGTAGGCTGTCTTCATTTCTTTTCATTCTTTTTTCTTTACTCTGTTCCGGGGCAGTGAATTCCACCATTCTGTCTTCCATGTCACTTATCTGTTCTTCTGCCTCAGTTATTCTGCTATTGGTTCCTTCTAGTGTATTTTTCATTTCAGTTATTGTATTGTTCATCTCTGTTTGTTTGTTCTTTAATTCTTTTAGGTCTTTGTTAAACATTTCTTGAATCTTCTCAATCTTTGCTCCCATTCTTTTTCTGAGGTCCTAGATCATCTTCACTATCATTATTCTGAGTTCTTTTTCTGCAAGGTTGCCCATTTCCACTTTATTTAGTTTTTTGGGGGGGGGGTTTATCTCGTTCCTTCATCTGGTACAAAGTCCTCTGCCTTTTCATTTTGTCTTTCTGTCAATGTGGTTTTCCTTCCACAGGCTGCAGAACTGTAGTTCTTCTTGCTTCTGCTGTCTGCCCTCTGGTGGATGAGGCTATCTAAGAGGCTTCTGCAAGCTTCCTGATGGGAGGGACTGGTGGTGGGTAGACTGGGTGTTGCTCTGGTGGGCAGAGCTCAGTAAAACTTTAATCTGCTTGCTTGCTGATGGGTGGGGCTGGGTTCTCTCCCTGTTGGTTGTTTGGCCTGAGGTGACCCAGCACTGAAGCCTACCTGGCTCTTTGGTGGTGCTAATGGTGGACTCTGGGAGGACTCACGTCAAGGAGGACTTCTCAGAACCTCTGTTGCCAGTGTCCTTGTCCTCACGGTGAGGCACAGCCACCCACCACCTCTGCAGGAGACCCTCCAACACCAGCAGGTAGGTCTAGTTCAGTCTCCTGTGGGGTTCCTGCTCCTTCCCCTGGGTCCCAATGTGCACACTACTCTGTGTGTGCCCTCCAAGAGTAGAGTCTCTGTTTCCCCCAGTCCTTTCAAAGTCCTGCAATCAGATCCTGCTAGCCTTCAAAGTCTGATCCTCTAGGAATTCCTCCTCCCATTGCCAGACCCCCAGGTTGGGAAGCCTGATGTGGGGCTCAGAACCTTCACTCCAGTGGGTGGACTTCTGTGGTATAAGTGTTCTCTGACTTGTGCATCACCCACCCAGCTATTATGGGATTTGATTTTATTGTGATTGCGCCCCTCCTACCATCTCATTACGGCTTCTCCTTTGTCTTTGGATGTGGGGTATCTTTCTGGTGAGTTCCAGTGTCTTCCTGTCGATGATCGTTCAGCAGTTAGTTGTGATTCCATTGTTCTCGCAAGAGAGAGTGAGCACACATCCCTCTACTCTGCCATCCTCTTAAATTGTCTTTTTAATTATTTTTTTAATTGTCAGCAAATGTTCAGTGATTGTTTACTATGTGGCTGGCACCACTCAGCAGGAAATGAAGACCCAATAATGAGCCGCAGGGTCAGAGAGGACAGATAAAGGAACAGTCACCAAAAACCCCTATGCAACTATAAATCATGTTACATGCCTTAGTAATAACATGAATACTATTAATAATAATAACTAACATTAACTGTGATGACTGTTTGTCAGACACTGAGCTGGGTGGGCTTCAATTCCATCCTCTCATTGAGTCCTCACAGCTCCACAAGGCAGGTGTGTTTATCATCCTTACTTTACAGGTGAAAAAACCTGAGATGCAGAGAAGCTAAGTGACTTGCAAGGAAGAGGCAGAGTTGTGATTTGAGTCCAGGTCTGACTCTAGAAAACAGGTGCTTGGGGCTTTCCTGGTGGCGCAGTGGTTGAGATTCCGCCTGCCGATGCAGGGGACACGGATTCATGCCCCGGTCCAGGAGGATCCCACATGCCACGGAGCAGCTGGGCCCGTGAGCCATGGCCGCTGGGCCTGTGCGTCCGGAGCCTGTGCTCTGCAACGGGAGAGGCCACAACAGTGAGAGGCCCGTGTACCGCAAAAAAATAGGTGCTTGATCATGAAGTAAAGAGCAAGGTGCTTGAGAGAAAGTAAAGGACTTGCCTTCAGTATGGGAAGCTCTCTCTAGGCTCCCTACACCCTCACCCTTTTCCTGCTTTTTTTAGTCCAAGGAGGATGACAGTACTATTGACCTACTGACTTGGTAACCAAGACTGGGCTGGCTCTGATTCAGAAGCAGAAAATGTCAGACAATTTCACATTTACTTGTTGGGTCATGAAATAGGATTAGGACTGGAGTTAAGGTCAGGGATAGGATAATGGTACCTTGCCAACATAATTATATCCTTGCACTCTATGATCAAAAAGATTGAGTCAGAAGGTTTTGCATTGTGCCAGAGTCACCTGACTGGCTCCCAAAGAGGCCACCCAGGGTAGTTTTACCTTGATCAATTTACCACAGAGCTGAAACTGTTTCACAGCCAAGTCAGTGTTCTGAGGTTTGTCTGCCTAGAGAAGACTGACTCCGAACAATCCAATTCATAGGAGCCTGAAGTATATTACCAGATGCCCATGTATTCATTAACAGTTGGTGTTAGTCCTCCAGTAACTGGCTGTCTCCTCCCTCAACCAGAGCACCCTTTTCCCAATATAAGCAATCCCTGGGAGCCAAATCAGTCATCAGCAGGCTGGTTGGTGAGTTAAGGGAGGCAGATGTAATCCAAGTCAGGGTGGGGTTTGGAGAGTCATCTCCACCTCACAGCAGGGGACGGTGTGAGCTCCAATTTCATGTTGCTCTTTCCTGGACAGTGGTAGGTAATAAGTGCCAACTTCTAGCCTCTTGGCTTTACCCTACTTCTTTTTCCTTCCTCTTTCTATATGCCAGCCTCATTCTTTTTCTTTGTTTCATGCATTCTCCATAGAATACAATTGATTAGATTGCTGATTATTCAACTGTCATCACATTCCAGCCCTTCCCCCCTAAGATTACATCAAGGACATCACCTTAATGGGTGGGTTGGTTGTTCCCAAGCTCTTCATTCATTTACATAATTTTTTTGTTTATTCTCAGATATATTAGGTTGAACCATATGGAACTGCTATTTTGGTAGGTTAAAAAACAGATAGCTGCAACTTCGTGTGGTTTAACAAACAGCAGACCTGATCCACTAGGGGTGGGCTTAATGAGTCCAACTCCCTTTTGCAAGCCTTGGTGGTAGGTTTATATATGGGGGGGGGGGCCGTGCAGGGTCATGCATGGCAGCCCTTTACCTCTTTCTGGAAACAGGATCTTCTGGGTAGCCACTGGTGTCTGGGACCTCATTCCTCTTGTTAACCACTTATCCTCCAACTAGAACCTTAATGTCAAGGACGAGCTAACGAGGGACTTGAGGTTGAAGAAGGTCAAATTTTTTGCTACACATGACTGGCTATGTATTCTAAAGCCAACAAGGAAAGATGTTAAGGAGCACTTAGATAGTCCATGGTTTGTGCAATCCCCTGTTAATGTGGAAAACTGGGGACTAGTGGAGACATTTTACAAATTTCAGTCAAACGCCTCTGTGACGTAGGCTGTATGCCCAACACCATTTTTACCTTCAAGTGTTTTTTGTTACCAAACACAAGGCCGTGTGTCCAATGCATAGTGAGGCGAAACAATACCAAAACATCAGAGTTTGGAGCAGAGAAAGGTTTATTGCGGGGCCATGCAAGGAGAGGGGTGGCTCATGCCTTAAAAACCCCAAACTCCCCAAAAGCTTTCAGCAAAGCCCTTTTATAGGAAAGGTAAGAGAAAGGCATGGTTAGTTGCTGCAAACTTCTTGGTGTCAGATCCTTTGTTCTTGAGGTCAGGTCACCGTGTTCCTGTAAACCTCCACCAAAATGATTGTTATCCTCTGTTCTACCTAGAAAGGGCAAGGTTCCAAGGCTCAACTTTCGCCCTCCAAGGTCCAGGCCCTGGCTAAGGGGAGGGGGTCCTTGCATAGGCTGGTTACCCTGCCCAGGAGCATTTGTCCGGCACCCAGTCTGGGTCCTCCCTCCAGTGCCCAGGCCGAGCTGAAGAGGCAGATCTCAGCTGGCGGCGCCCTCAGGGCCAGGTCCCCAGACCCTGCCCAGCCTTCATCACTGAGGGGGCAAGATGCACAGGACCTCAGGTTCCTCAAGCCGCCCAAACGGGGGCCAGGTCCTGCAGAAGAGAGCCGCTGCCATTAGGTCACAGAAGTGGGGATGAGGGAGAGGTTCTCGGCTGTTTCAAGGCCTGGGCCTGGCCAATGGGTGCCTGTGGCGAGGACTCTGGAGCCCCGCAGGACACAGCCCTGTCCCCGGGCTCCCCCAGCTCACCTGCTGGCCCCAAGGCCAGAGGGCCTGGAGGGTCCCAGGGAGAAAACCGTGATCCCCCTCTCACCGCACTCTCTGCTGCAAGGACCACTGCAAGGCTGACTGTTGGTGGAGTGGACCTCTAACCCAGGCTCTAAGTGCTGCGTACCCGCCCGGCCCCGATTACATTTTCAATGTGCTATAATTGTATGTATACGTGTGTGCTTCTGGCTACCAGTTTACCATACAGTAAGCTCTGTGAGGGAAGGGCCTGTATCTGACTTATACTTAACTCCTAACATCAGGCCTGGCATACAGTAGGTACTCATTAAATAAATGTTTTACATACATGAATGAGTTAATGAGTGGATGAATAGTTAAACAACAAATCATGCAAATACCAGGAAAGCATCAAACACCCATACCAAACAAAAGGTCTCTGGGCCTTTAAAGGTCAGGAACCAGGCTGCCTGTAGAAGTCAGTAGAGGTTTCACCAGAGGAAGTGACCTGAAAGTAGCTGCTCCCCAATTGGAAAAGGTCGTCAGTGGAACAGGCCAGGCAGTAGCTCACAGATCTGAGAAAGGAAGCCACAAATGAAAAGTTACTCTCCATTTCCTGGCAAGTCTTTGGCCAGCATGAGCTGCATTCCTTTGAGCTGAGCGTGTGTGGAATTTCCAGCCTAGGTAGCAGAATGGAACTTGGAATGAATAGCTCAGCAAAAAAGAACCCAGGGATAATGGGGCTGGGCCCAGTTGCCCTGTGCCAGCTCTTGAGCTCATGGAACATTGGAGCTCAGTGGGCCTTGTCGAGGGAGATAAATGATGTCCTTTGGATTATACCACTTCAGAGGACTCAGAGAGAAATCTCCAGACAGCATTAGGATACTTAGAAGATGTCCTGAAATACCTGGTAATGTTCCGAGTGCTCGCCACCATTCAACTTTCCATCTACCGAGTACAAATGAAGGTCTGTTTTGCTTTAAAGATGGGGAAGGTCCAAACATTGAGAGAGCCGGATGATGCTTCAGGATGAGGACAGGGTGAAGATGAGGATTCAGGGCTCTGTGTAACCCATCTGGAGGAGGGTAGCAAGGGAGATTTAAGAGGAAAACCTAGTAGGAATATATGCTGTCAGTTTCAGGTCAGGGGATTCAAAGTGGAGGAGACCAGCTCCATGGAGGAGACTATTAACTACAGATAATGACACAACCACAAAGACCCTGGTCTCTCTACTGGCCTGACCTGAGTTTTTTACATATGACCAAGTTTGGGGAGCATGCTATCAATCACACTGAAAGATGCAGTAGGGAATTTTACTGCATTAACCCTCAACTGCTGTACCTTCTCTGCTTTTTTCCCATCATTAATTCTTTCAAGACATGGACACATTGATGGGGACCTAAGAAAAGGAGGACTGAATTTCAGTTATTCATATCTAGATCTTTTCTTCTAGATTATAACGGAGTTGAAGACAAGAATGACAAATTACTCTGCCTGGAACAAAGCACATTGCCTTAAATATAGCTAAATAGGTCCTTCACAGATGAGGAAAGAAAGAACAAGAGGAAGGAAGGGAAGGAGGAAGGAGGAAAGCAAGGGAAGGAGAGAAAGGAAGAAAAAGAAATTTGATCAGAGATGTTAAGGAAGGTGGGGGAGGGGCAATACTGAACTTGGCCTGCATCACAAGAAGATACCTGGTGTCACAGAAGGAAGTTACCTAGAGATCCATCCCAGGTGGTTGAGGGCAGTTTATGTTTGCGGAATTATACGTAAGCTTGCTGTTGGCCAAGGCCAGGCCCTTGATTTGCTTCTTTGACATATTCTAGGCTTAGTACGTTAATAGTAGTGTAGGTGGAGGGGGCATGGGGGAGACAAACTTTAACGGAAAAACTGTAAAGGAAAAGACCAAGAAGTAGCTCCATTTACTGGCTGTGCTCTATCTACCCCACAAGGCTACTAACATAAGTCTGAGTCATTTCCTCAGTGGTTGTGACAGTTCTCTGTCTTTAGAAGGAGGAAGTGGAAAGTTTAATACCTTACATTAGAGGCCCTTTTTCATATGCAAGGATTCATTTCATTCTCAAGGCCCAGAAGGTACTTAAATGGGACAACCACATAGCATGGGCACATTTGGTCCCCATTACTATGGTATGCCATTCCCCTCCTCTTATCAGGGATAAAAAAAAAAAGCTAGATTACAGTCATCATCTCGTCAGGGCAGGGGATACTATTTAAATGTAAAATCATTTATCACATCCAATGTGTATTAAGTACTGCAACTAAGAGGTACTCTTTCCCCAAGTATCTTGCAAGAGCTAACATCTCCATTTTACAGATCAGGAGTTTGAGGGTCAGATTTATTTAGCTTGACCTTGGTAGATGTATCAATATCTAGTAGAGGGTGGAGTATAGATAAAACCAATAGATAAAACCAAACTCCTTTTAACTACCTACTGGCTTACTAAGATCTTTTAGTAAATGAGAACTAAACTTCAAGGCCACTGCTCCTCACTTTCATAACAGTCATCCCCTACGATGAAAATGAATAGTTGCCAGACCAGAGAGGGTGAAAGTACAGAGGCCAAAAGAGCGGATGGTACCATCTTTAACACAGCTAGCTTAACACAGGGCCTTTCCATCTCGCTAAAGTTCAAACGACTAGAAGGCCCCAGCTGGCCCCGGACGAGCAGACACACGTGTATGATACGCATGCGCCCAGATGGGACCTACCCGCCCCTTCGACCGGACCTCTTTAGCCAAGTCACCAACCAGCCCTCTAAATGCCCGCCCCCAAGGCTAAAGCGTCGACCAATCGGGAGGCAAGAGTCATCAGGTACGTCACATTTAGCATATACCCTCTCCCCGCCCCAAGCCATGGCCCCGCCCCGTCCGAGACAGGGACGGTCGACAAAGTACTTCGTTCTGGCATCTGATTGGCTCCTTTTCCAGCCCCGCCTCCGTCTCCTCCCACCGCCCTCCCCTCCACGCTCCCACACTGGCGGGCGGAGCTAAGCACGCAGGCGTGGGTGCTGCCTCTCTCTTCTGGGGGCCCTCCCGCCCTCCTCCCGCCCTCCTCC
>NW_006785406.1:4061675-4061939 GCF_000442215.2 Lipotes vexillifer | reverse complement strand
CCTCCCTCCCCTCCCCAACCCCCTTCCCCTCCTCTCTGGGCCTGCGTGCGCGCGTCCTCCTCCTTCACGCGCCGCCGCTAGCCTAGCACTCTCGCTGGAACCTCTGGCCCGCGCGTTCTCTTTGCCCTCCGGCTGCGGAGCGGGCGGGATCCTCCAGCGCTGTCGCTGCAGCCCAGGCGGCGGGGCGGCGGCAGCGGCACGCGAGCCCCGAGGAGGGCCGTACCACCATTCGCCAGCACGCGGGGGGAGCCGCTCGCCCCGCCG
>NW_006785406.1:4057960-4061665 GCF_000442215.2 Lipotes vexillifer | reverse complement strand
CCGCCGCAAACGCCTCGGCGACCCCGCGGGGCTCAGTCGTCGCCGCGCCCAGGAGCTTGAGCGCCGAGCCGGCCTCGACCCCGAGCTCGGAGCCCCGCGGGCAGCGCCCGCCGCCGGCCCCACCCATCCGGGCCGAGGAGGCCGCGACCATGGCTGAGATGGAGGAGCGGAGCCTGGACAACTTCTTCGCCAAGAGAGACAAGAAGAAGAAGAAGGAGCGGAGCAACCGGGCGGCGAGCGCCGCGGGTTCGGCGGGCGTCGCCGGCGGGAGCAGCGGAGCCGCGGGCGCGGCGGGCGGTGGGGCGGGCGCGGGGACCCGGCCGGGCGACGGCGGGACCGCGGGCGCGGGGGCCACGGGCCCCGGGGCCGCCACCAAGGTTGTGACAAAGGTGAGGGGCCAGGGAGACTGGGAGTCGGGGCCCGGGCCGCGCGCTTGCGCCCATGTGCCCGCCCCCGCCCGCCTGCCTGCTTGCCTGCCCGGGGAAACCGGCCGGGGCCCGGCTGGAGGGCTGATGGGCGCGGAGGCTGCCACGTGACGCGGGCTTCCCACGGCGGGCCGCCTCGCGCTCCCCGCTGGACCCCCGACACCCCGCTCCCGACCCGCGTCGCTTGGCTCGGGCGAGGACGCAAGCTGGCGGCGGCACCCTCCCGGGGAATCGGCCCGGGTCGGAAGTGCATCTATCGAATGACGTCTACTCTGAGTAATTTAGCGTTCTGATTTCAGACCAGTAGTCTGAGCTGAATTTTCTAACAGTCACATTTGTGGCAGCTCTAACTGGCACGACTTCGTCCCGAAGCCCGTAAAAGAAAAGTCTCATGGCAAGATTGAGCTAGACTTTAGTTGTGGGCTTCCTGTTGATTTCATCTGGCGTTTCCTGGTTGCTTTTAAAGTAACAGGTCTCATGAAGGAACGCGGTGGAAGTAAAGTTTACTCACGTCCTCCAGCCTAGTTGGCCTTGGGATTGAGCAAGGGCGTTGGCCAGAAAACGAGTCCACACTTTAGGTTCCAGCCGCTTCATCCCTTTTTCACATTCTGATAGTTGTCTTAGTTGTGTTTTTACAAATAGCTTTAATTGACTAAGGGGTACCTGTTTTACAGGATGAAGATGAGTGGAAAGAATTTGAGCAAAAAGAGGTTGATTACAGCGGCCTAAGAGTTCAAGCAATGCAAATAAGGTATGGTCTGGTTATAGATGTGCTTAGATAACTCAAGGGATAGATACCGTATGTTTGGGGTTTTTTAGCCCCAAAACAGCATCACAGTACTCTTGTGCTTTAGATATGCTTATTAGGACTTTAATGGATTGTGCCTATTCCTCTGATGGCAGCCCTTCTGTATGCTGATCAAATTAGCTGCCAGCTCTAAAATCCTGTGAGAGCTTGCCTGCTTCAAATCTTGGTTAGGCCTTTTTGAGACAGCTAAAATGGATTTTGTGGTTTCAAAATTTTTACTTTTAATATTGGTGGGTCGAACTTAGTTTTTCTTTTTGTTTCAAAAAATAACGGGTGATTTTCAGATCCTCTGTGACAGACAAGTTATATATGTATTCGTAATTGAAGCATAGTTAGAGGGAAATAACAGATTTTTACAAACAAGTTATATATGTATTCGTAATTGAAGCATAGTTAGAGGGAAATAACAGATTTTACGTATTCACACAGTGAAACCAACTTGTGTAATTAGCACTGAGGTCAAGAAACTGAACATTACTGGTAGAGGAGAAAGCCCCCTCGTAGTCACTGTTTTCACCCCTCAAATAACCACTAACTTAACACTAGATTAATTTTCCTAGAAATTTATAGAAATGGAATCATAGTCTAAGTACATTTTTAAAGTTCAAGAAAACAGTAATTTCTGAAAATTGGATTGGTTGGCTTAGAGAGTTTGAAATTAACGTATTTTATCGAGTCCAGTCTGTGGTAGTCACATGAACTTTACATTCATGTAAATAAATGTCATGTTTTTGAGGGTCTCATGAAGTAGAAAATCCATTGGTTTAGATTAAAAACCCTTTATTCTAAATTTCAAGAAATAAGTGATCCCTGGGAATTCCCTGGCAGTCCAGTGGTTAGGACTCAGCACTCTCACTACCAGGGGCCTGGGGTCCATCCCTGGTCAGGGAGCTGAAGTCCCGCATGCCACACAGCACAGCCAAAAAAAGAAGTGAACCCGATGCACTGCCTTCCAGTTTGAAGTCTGTGATTTATATATGCCCGTGACTTCCTGGCACAGTGGAGGAAATACTTTTCCTTAACAAAATACTGTCTTTTGACCTCTCTAGATGGTAACATTTATGGTGTTAAATAACTTATTAAAAAACCAGGGCTAATTTTTATGACATTTGTTGGATACTTACCACAACTAGGCATTCATGTCCTAGGTTCTTTCACGTCGCTGTGTGAGCTTAAGCAAAGTGAAACCTGATTGATAGTGGGAAACTTTTAGGAAATGCAGCTTCCCCACATTTGAAATACCTTCCGTGGTGGTGTGAAGTAGAGGCGATTAGACTGGAGGTTTATTCCCAGCCACTTCTTGGCTTCCTTCGTGTGTTAGATGTTTTTTGTTTTTGTTTTTTGTTTTTTCTTTTTTTGGTTGTGTTGGGTCTTTGTTGCTGCGCATGGGCTTTCTCTAGTTGCCGCGAGCGAGGGCTACTCTTCGTTGTGGTGTGCGGGCTTCTCACTGCAGTGGCTTCTCTTTGTTGCGGAGCATGGGCTCTAGACACACAGGCTTCAGTAGTTGCAGCACACAGGCTCAGTAGTTGTGGCACGCGGGCCCTAGAGTGCGCGAGCTTCAGTAGTTGCGGTGCACGGGCTTGGTTGCTCTGTGGCATGTGGGATCTTCCCGGACCAGGGATCAAACCCATGTCCCCTGCATTGGCAGGGGGGTTTTTTTTTTTTGTGTGTGGTACGCGGGCCTCTCACTGTTGTGGCCTCTCCCATTGCGGAGCACAGGCTCCGGACGCGCAGGCTCAGCGGCCATGGCTCATGGGCCCAGCTGCTCCGTGGCATGTGGGATCTTCCCGGACCGGGGCATGAATACGTGTCCCCAGCATCAGCAGGCGGACTCTCAACCACTGCGCCACCAGGGAAGCCCAGACCAGCTTTTTTGTACTGCATTTTTCATTATTTAGCATCTAGTCATTGCCCCTAAGTGGCCATCCAGAGATCTTTCTCTTACCTGCTAACATTGAGAAACATACCTTCTTCAGGAAACTGCTTTTGTGGATTCTCAGTCACTGTGGAGTCTGGGGTCTGTCTCCGTTGCCTTCATAAATCAACAGAGGGGAATCTAATGGCTTCCAGGAAAGGCTCGAGAGTGAGAAGCCATCAGAGGGTTAATAATAATGACAAAAACTTTCACTTTATACAGCTGACGCTTGAACAACATGGGTTTGAACTGCATGGGTCCACTTATATGCAGATATTTTTCAATAGTAAATGCTGTATTACACGACCTGCAGTTGGTTGAATCTACCGATACAGAGGAACTGCAGATGAGGCATGTTAACACCCCTGTTGTTCAAGGGTCAACCATGTACTGAATATCTTTATAAACTTTGTATTAAATGTTCTTGACATTGAAACTCATTAGGAGTGGGAGTCTACAAGGAAAGACACATAGGTTCAATAGAATGGGAAGTGAAGTAGGTTACTCACACAAATAGGATATAGTTGATAATGTGGCAAAAACTTGGACTTTAGGGA
>NW_006785406.1:3981433-4057901 GCF_000442215.2 Lipotes vexillifer | reverse complement strand
GGGAAAGACAAACCTGGGCTTACATTTTAGCCCTGCTGCTTATGTGTGACCTTGGGCGAATTACTTTACTTGTGGATGTTATCTGCAAAATTGAGATGACTACTCAGCATTTTTGTGAGGATTTTGAACAGGATGTTCAAAATATATCCACTTGGTTAATGTTAATCAACCTCTGTTTAGTGGGTAAATTAGAATGTCTTACTCTTGGGAATTTCTGTGCTATTTAACCATGAGGTACCTGCTTTATGATACCAGTATTTGAGGAGAAGGGGTAGTGGAGGCACATAATATTATCATGATTAAAGTCCTACTCTGGTGAGTCAGTTCACTATGGACTTAATAGGAGAACATGACATGTTCAGGTTGGCATTAGTATAACCATATAAAGAAAAATCCTTCTCAAGAGTTGCTGGAGATCTTGAATGATTGTCTTTTATGACTTGGTCTTACCTTTTGTGCAGAAGCCCTCAGAAGGGGAGAGAAATGAGATCTCTCTCTTCTCTGGAATTGGAGGGGGGTGGTTATGCCTTTAGTTTGTTACCTTTTCTATGCATGAGAGAGACAGCCTTGCTATTTCAATATGAAACAAGGGAAAATGAAACTTTGAAGTTGACTTAAAAATATCTTGAAATTCTCCATCTATAGTCTTAATTTTTTTTCTCCCAACTTATTGTGTTGAAAAATTACGAACCTCAGGAAAGTTGCAAGAATAGTAGAATAAGTACCCTTATACTCTTGCTGGAGATGTACAAATCATTTTTGCCACACTTACTTTCTCTTTAGTTAGCTGCATACAGTCTTAAAAGTTCTTGGCACTAGTCCTCGTAGTTAGTTAGCATGCTGGACCTTTGTTGAAGGTGAGTGTGCAGTTGAAAGGGGGAAAGTTTTCAGCAGCAGCAAGCATACTGTATTAACGTCCTAGCTCACATTTACCCATTAGCTCAAGATTTAAGTACCAAGAGTATTATGAGGTCATGTGTTAAGTTTTGTGTCTAAGTTAATCTTATTCAAGATCACGTCATTGTTTACAGACAAGTTCTGAGAGGGAAGCCATTGAGATGGTGATAAAAGAAGGGGCCTAGCGCTTGAGCTTAGATTATTGGTTGATAGTAGGACTTATAGGCCTTTCCCATCTTTAAAATGGATTTGAGGAAGAAAGATTTCATTTACTACTTATTACTAAATGGTGAGCATTTGTCATGTTTCAATAAAAAATTGAGTCCTTGGATCCCAGTGGTTTTCTAGGAATCTTAAGAAATCTAGACTTTTAAACCCATTAGGTAGAGCTGGTTAATTTGTGCTTTGAAGAGAAGAAATTATTCCAGCATCCAAGCTGGATTCGTAGTAGCAAATATTTGTGGGACTGCTGTGTCCTGGATATTGGGCATCAACTGCTGGGTCTTGGAGTTGTAAAAAAATAACTCATGCTCTACTGAACACTAGTAGATCATTTCAGTGATGTGCAGGGGCCGTGGAGTCCAGTAGAGACGCTTAGGTCTACCATGAGCGGGTCAAGAAAGAGTCCTTGGATGAAATACAGTGACATTTTAAGCTGCCAGCCATGGCTCATCAGGCCATTTCTATCCCCCCAGTTTACTGTTGTAACAGTGATTGGATAATAGGGTCAAATCAGTGGCGCTGCCCAGCATTCTGGCAAAAGTGCAGTCAAGTCCGGATTTTGTTTTAGCTGCTTTTGGGGAAGGGGGAGTTAGGATACATAAATTCTCCTGTAATGTCCCTTGAGATAAGGAGGTAAGAATGTTCTGTTCTTTATAAATACACTGCTGTAGAATGTGTGATCCTGATCAGTCTTACTAAAAAAAAGTGAATTTCTCAAATCTCAAAATAGGGAAAATTTTTGTTTCATATTTTAGAGCTATAAAGAGAGTGAAATGAAGTAATAGGCAACCTGAAAGAATATGGGCTCTGGAGTCCCACTGACTTGGCTCTGCTACATTGTAGCCCTGGTGAAGATACTTAAGTATCTGAATATCAGTCTCATATGTACAATGGGTCTTCTCCCTGCCTTAGTGTTCTTTCGATTTTTAACTTTGTAAAACGGGTACAACACTGCCTGGTATAGTAGATGCTCAGTAAATATTCCTTTTTGTAGCATGATCATTCCCCCTACCCCAAAATAGTACCTTACAGACTAATGCATATTTAAGACAGTATACTTTGGATTGTGATAATGAATTTACAGTAACATTGTAGTTTTTATTTTTATTTTATTTACTTATTTTTTAAACATTGTAGTTTTTAAAACATCAAATTTAGCTTATGAGACGTTGTATATTATATTTGGATCAAACGCCAAATTTTAGCCTTGTTGTCTTCTGTGGAAATAATTCTCTGCAACATGATTTTTGTTCTTTGGCATTTGGAAGTTTGACATTTTCTGGAATATGTAAATATGAAAGAGTAGTAGGCTATTTAAATTATTTCTATCCTGCCATTGTTACTATAGCACTTGGGCAAGGCTCTTAGCATCTCTGGGCCTTATTTCCCTCTGTTGTCTTGACTAGACAATTTCCAATGTTTAGTTTAGCTGATATTTCAGAATCTTATGAAGCAAAATACTAAGTTGTCTTGTGCCTATTATCAATATACAATCCCTCTAATTAAAACAGATCACTCTTATTTTCTAGTAATAGTTTGTAATCTAGAGGAATTTTAGATTAGTGATTTCTTTAATTCATTTCTTCACTTGTCTCTGAGGGTGAAAAGGTGATGAACACTAGACAGTAAAGGAATCTTCTTTTCTTTGAGACTCTCTGCATTCTATCAGATCAAATTGGAGTTTTTCTTCAAAATTTATTTTTTTGCAGATTAGGAAAACAATGTTTTTGTTCTTTAGAACATTTGAAGAGTATAACAGCACAAAGAAATATGATGCAAGAATTATTCATAATTCCTTCTGCTTAGGGATAATCAGTGTTAAAATTTTTTTGGTTTTCAGTTTATTGCAAGCTGATAATTCTGGAGTTTAAATATTAAAATAATTTAAGGGAAAAGCTATTTTAATTCAGTGCATTGTTGAAATTAACCATTTCTAAATGTAACTGACCAAATGAAAGCTATCACAGTTTGGGGATATAAGAGTGTAAAAGTGCCATGAAGTCACTTAAATCTTTGGGGATCTTATCACCCTGTCTGGCATGGATTGGGTTGCTGCGACATTGCTAACTACATAGTCAATTATAGCTAGGTGAGTAACACCTGTGCTTTTACTCATGGACCAAGAAAATTACATTTTAGTGTAATTACATAGGTGTGGCTTCAGAGGTGGGTAACTTTTTAAAAAAACTTCTTTTGGGACAATTTTGACATTTGGATAACACTGTTAGACTCCTGGATAAATTATGACTTTCATACTCTTACCTGATCATTCTACTTAAAAGCTTTACGAAGCAAGATCATACTGCTTAGTGTCCATTTTAAAAGAACATGTTTTCATGTTGCTTTTTTTTTTTAATGAAAACTGTTTTTTCTTATTATAAAGGTGGTATATGTGGTGCTTATATGAAAACCTAAATATTAAAATGCTGAGAAAAGGGAAACCTCTTGCACTGTTGGTGGGAATTAATACAGCCACTACGGAGAACAGTATGGAGGTTCCTTAAAAAACTAAAAATAGAACTACTGTATGACCCAGCAATCCCACTACTGGGCATATACCCTGAGAAAACCATAATTCAAAAAGAGTCATGTACCACAGTGTTCATTGCAGCTCTATTTACAGTAGGCAGGACATGGAAGCAACCTAAGTGTGTATCAACAGGTGAATGGATAAAGAAGATGTGGCACATATATACAATGGAATATTACTCAGCCATAAAAAGAAACGAAATTGAGTTATTTGTAGTGAGGTGGATGGACCTAGAGACTGTCATACAGAGTGAAGTAAGTCAGAAAGAGAAAAATAAATACTGTATTCTAACACATATATGTGGAATCTAAAAAAAGAAAAAAAATGGTTCTGAAGACCCTAGGGACAGGACAAGAATAAAGACACAGATGTAGAGAATGGACTTGAGAACACGGGGAGGGGGAAGGGTAAGCTGGGACGAAGTGAGAGAGTGGCATGGACATATACACACTACCAAATGTAAAATAGATAGCTAGTGGGAAGCAGCCGCATAGCACAGGGAGATCAGCTCGGTGCTTTGTGACCACCTAGAGGGGTGGGATAGGGAGGGTGGGAGGGAGACGCAAGAGGGAGGGGGGATATATGTATATATATATAGCTGATTCACTTGGTTATAAAGCAGAAACTAACACACCATTGTAAAGCAATTATACTCCATTAAAGATGTTAAAAAATAATAAATAAAAAGCATGTAATACCAAATGCTTACGGCACTCACCATGTGCCAGGCACTGTTATCAGTGCTTTATGTCTGTTAATCAATCTTCATAATGGGGCTGTTACCCTCTTTTTACACGAGGAGACTGAGGCATACAGAAGTTAGATGCTATACTTAGTCTTCCTGGCTAGTAAATGGCAGAGCCTGGGTGTATTGAACCAGGCAGTTTGGCTTTAAAATCTGCTCATAACTGCTTGCTCCATGAAGAAAATAAAGTCATGCATTCTAGCACCCACTTTTTAACATTTACCCAAGAAATCATTCTAGTTGTCTTTCTATCTATATTAGGTGCATAGATTTTTAGTATTGATACATTGTTGGTTTATGTGACATGATTATTACTTCCATGTTAGTGTAGGCCTAACATTTTAAATGGCTCCTTAGGATTCTATTATGTGTTAGCCAAAAGGAAGACTGAAGGCTGGCTTAGCCATACTCCCCACGCTTTTTTCCTCTCAAACTGTAGTGTTTAGTAAAATCGTGCTCTAAATGCAGATTGAAGGTAAGTTTGTTCCCTTGTCCGCTTTCTGTTGCCACCCTAGGCCTCTAAATTCTGGAATCATCTCTGGTTGGTGGGCAATAAGTGATGGTACTATTATCTGAGTGTCTTTAAAGAAGACCATTAGCTATTCAAGAAATTTGTCATATAGCCAGAACTTATTTTAATAGACATGGAAAGAAAGCACCCTTAGATGTCATTTTGCAGAAACCAGGATATGCCCTGATGTTCCCAAGGTCACAGTCAGGGTAGGAGTCATATATACATTGTTATGGCCATTGTCATGGATCAGATATCAAAAGGAGAAAATGTCTGAAAGAGTGGAAGGCTAGGGACAGAGCTTTAGGCAGCAGCATGTAGCATTTTTTTTTTCTTTTTGCGTTGGGTCTTCACAGCCGTGCACGGGTTTTCTCTCTGTTGCGGTGCACAGGCTTCTCATTGCATTGGCTTCTCGTTGAGGAGCATGGGCTCTAGGCACACAGGCTTCAGTAGTTGCAGCATGCAGTCTCAGTAGTTGTGCACGTGAGCCCTAGAGCATGGGGGCTTCAGTAGTTGAGGCACATGGGCTCAGTAGTTGCAGTGCGTGGGCTTCAGTAGTTATGGCACACGGGCTCTAGAGCACAGACTCAGTAGTTGTGGCACACGGGCTTCGTTCCTCCATGGCATGTGGGATCTTCCTGGACTAGGGATCGAACCCGTGTCCCCTGCATTGGCAGGTGGATTCTTAACCACTGCTCTACCAGGGAAGCCCCGCAGCATGTTTTTTTTTAATAGAGGAAAGGACAGTTAGATTGATGACAGAGATTGATAAGCTGAAGACCTAGGAAACACCACCATTGTCATGGAAAGTAATCCAGGGAGAAGGTTGGTGGTCTGTGCCAGGTGCATCATCTGCAAGGGCAAAGAGTTGCAAAAAGGAAGTTTGATTTGGCAGTTACCTTTGTGCTGTCAAGCCAGCGGTATAGAGGCAAGATATATGTACTTGATAATTTAGCAAATTCAGGCTTACATAAAATAGTAATAAGTAATCCAACACAAGGAGAAATAAAGATACCTTGCAGAGATCACAGACTTCTGACTCAAGTCAATTCAAGGATAAAAAAATAGGGACTTGCCTGGCAGCCCAGTGGTTAAGAATTCGCCTTCCAATGCAGGGGGTGTGGTTTACTGAATGCTAACTTGTTTTCCTCTGTTGGAATGTGAATTAATTTTGAGAGTATTTTTTTACATGTATTAAAGGATTAGCAAATGAAATTATACAACTTTTAAAACCCATACATTTGATCACTAAAAATATGCTTACTATAAGTGCCTGTTTGTACACTTTGGTCCTAGAAAAAAATCAAGTAATTGTACTTTTAATCTTTCAAGTTGCCCTTTTCTCTACATTTCAGGTTAGATTGACCTCTCTTCCCTCCCTCAGTAGGGGCTGCTATAAATAATCAACACAGATTTTTAAAAGCCTGGCATGTCAGTACGTTAAATATTTCTAGATGTTCTTGAGTGTATGGAGTTTGCAAAAAGGGAAATGGAGACTGTCAGACAGAGAGGTTTTCTCAGCCTTTTTCCAGCAATGAATCCTTTTACATGAAGTCCTAATGCATAAAATAGATAAAATCCCCTAATTCTTCCCCTCTTTTTTTTAAAAAAAAAAAAACAAGTGAGGCATTTGGGCTTGAAGAGGTTAAGTACCTTCTCCAGAATCACAGATCATTTTTGATAGAATTAAGGATTTGGACTGACAGTTTTCCTGGTGTTTCTGTAATTGAATTCACTTATTTATTTTCCAATAGTGAAAAGGAAGAAGATGAAAATGAAAAAAGAGAAGATCCAGGTGATAACTGGGAAGAAGGCGGAGGAGGTGGTGGTGGTGTAGAAAAATCTTCAGGTCCCTGGAATAAAACAGCTCCGGTACAAGCACCTCCTGCTCCAGTAGTTGGTAATCTTCATATTTCATTTTCATAAAGATGTCTGTTTGTGTATAATTTTGTATGCAGTCAGCTTTCAACTAAATGCATGCTTGCACTGGGTGAGTAGGGTCTTCTTTCCATTCCTAGGAGAGAGATTTGTGTCTGATCTAAAGACTTTCATATCCTCAATAAAGAAATTTGGAAGTTAAGGCTGTAGGCTGCTTAAATCTTACTGCAGTCCTATAGCTTGCCAGATTTACATGTTTAAGCATTTTTTTCTAATGTTTGACGGCTGACTAAGGAATATTGGGTACCTGTGTCTTTTTTTTTTTCCATTCCCCATTTTACTCTGTCTGAAGAATGAATTCTCAGACAGGTGGATTTTATCACTCCCGAGAGGATGAAAAGTGCTTCTTGGCTCGGGGGAGAGTGGGAATGGTAAAGAAATCTTAGATCTTACAGTGGTTTATGGCCCATCAGAGGGCCAGAGTATGTAAACATATATACAGTGTATCTGTGGTATTAACATTTTTTGCTTGGGGCATGGGGACAGTACTGTTTAGAAGAAAGTTGTCTAAAAAGGCTCTTTTAGGAAGGCAGTAAAGAAAAAATGTTGAGAAATAATGCTCTGATGTATACCCATTTTATACAGAATAATATAAAGAATAACAAATCACCCCAAACATTACTGTCCAAAGATCACAGATTACTACCATGCATAGTTTTTGCATGTTTCCTTCTAGCTGCATTACACTTGAGCTAATGAATGGTGTAGAGATGTTCATTTGAAAGGAAGCTTTTGATAACTAGAAAACATGTGTAAAACACTGAATTCATGTTTAGGATGGGGGGTGAATGGTATGTAAGAAAAGCTGGAAGGCTGTGTCCTCAAAATCTTGGTCATGGTACAAGACTGGGCTGCTTAATTTTTTCTCCTTGTTTTACTAGAAAATAAAAAATTCATTGATGATGTAAAAGTGGTCATACTTTGAAAGGTAGTCCCTGATGAGACCTGTCTCCCAGGAACAGAAGATGCCTTTCCCACTTCCAATAAGTTGACTTAATAGAACTCATTTACATAGATAATTTAAATTGTACATGGAAGAGAAATTGGAAGACTACTTTTACCCTAGAAAAATAGGCCTTTGCTTTTGGACATTTCCTCAGATAACTTTCCTTCTGTTGTTCAGAGACCCTTAATGTAAGTATTGTTTTTTTCCATAACTGTTAAAATGACCAGGAATTCAGGAGTAGCTTATTAAAATGCCAAGCACTTGAATAGTTTCTCTAAACTGTTTTGAAATGTTAGTTACAGAAACCCCAGAACCAACAATGACTAGTGGCGTGTATAGGCCTCCTGGGGCCAGGTTGACCACAACAAGGAAAGCATCCCAAGGACCACCAGAAATCTATAGTGATACACAGTTCCCATCCCTGCAGTCCACTGCCAAGCATGTAGAAAGCCGGAAGTAAGTATTCTCAATATTGTGTTTTGGAGCCCTATCCTTTGGCCAGGGAGTGGGGTATTTGGGATTTGAAAATGCACTTGGGGTGTTGCAGTAAAGCCCAAGCTGCAGCTGAGAGGCAACTGAGAATTAAGGTGGGACTTATATGCCCAGGACTAGGGGGAGAAGTGGGGAAGGACCCGGGGTGGGGGGGGGGCAAGGGGAAAGAACACCAAAGACAAACTTCATCTGCAAGTTTCCCTTATCCCTAGTTTATGTCATTCTGTAGCCGTGACAAGTCTCATCTAGTGAGAATTCTTAATAAATATTAAGTACATTATTGCTGCTTCTGTGTTCCTTGTAATATAGAAACTAGAAAAGTCAGCAATATTTCATTATATTCCCAGTTAATGTGAGTAGATGAAAGATGTTGGCATTTATAAATCTAATATTAAAAATAATCTTATTTTAGCAGGTACTTAAAATGAATGCTACCTGGAGTTAAATGACCACATATGGCACATCCACATCTTATTTAGGGACATGAATTTTTTACAAAGTAAATAAAATGGGAAGAAATGTAAATGACATCAGATGGAAATTTTTCGGGGTGGCTTTTAAATTAAATCCCAGCGTTTTTGCCTCTGAGCGCACAGCTGGCTTGAATTTAAGCCTCCACTTGACTTGTTCCTCTGCTCTGTCCTCCACGAGAGGCAGTGATTCACCACACTCATCTTTATCTGACCCACTCCCATAAAGTAGATGTGTGGAGAGTTCTTTGAATAATGAGTAGAACTTTACTTGAATGAGGAAATTGTTGTTCTTACTTTATGCATAAAGAAAGAGATGTGTATGGTCTATTATTTGCTAAGAGTAACAATGAGTCTTAGAAGGAATCACCATGTCATTAGACAGCTTTTTAACTTTCCAGTTGTCTTGAAGTTGGTTCCAAAATAGGTTTTCAGTTAATAGTATTCAGTAGATTTGCTACCACAGAAAATAGGACCCTAGAGCTTCAGTACAGTATTCTATATTTTCTGTTCAATTGAAGCCTTAAAAGTGGTTTTGGTAAGGATTTATATACCAGTTTTCCCCTCCTGTCCCTTCCTCAAGATTTTTCTAAGGGGTGGCTTTTTTTTAAATTCAAGGAAGGATATTTTCAAAACAACTTAGTGAAGAAGAAATATTTACTGATTACATTTCTTTTCCCTTAGGGATAAAGAAATGGAGAAGAGCTTTGAAGTAGTAAGACACAAAACTAGAGGTAGGGATGAGGTTTCAAAAAACCAGGCCCTTAAACTTCAGCTAGACAACCAGTATGCTGTGCTTGAGAATCAGAAAAGCAGCCACACACAGTACAATTAAGGAATGGTGTTTGCTAACCCTTCTAAGGTAACTAGACCACAGCTAACCACCACGGACAGCCATCATCATCTGATCTCTGCTGGATCTACAACTGATGCAGACCACTCGGTATATGGGACCGGCCCTATTGCACTATGGAAGTTTAAAGTATCACAACTGCTCTTTATGTGTATTGGATTTAGGGGGATTTTCATTGTTATATAAATGTGTCAACTAGATTCAGCAGTGTTCTTTCAGAGTTACTCTGCAAATGCAAAATAATCGAAAACTGCAGCCAGTGGTCATTTCGAAATCTTTTTATGTTCAGATACTGAGCCTTCGTAAGGGTTGACTACCTCAGATTTGCTGCACTCATTGTGGACTTCATGTGGATCACAACTTCTGGACAAGAAGGTTACAGCTTTTAAGTGTCGATGTGAAACTTGAAACCAGCTCTACTGGATTCCTATCAGAAATACTGCAGAAAGTCAGCCATCTGGGTTCTGATCTGCTGTAAAAGATGAAGATTTAAGTGACCTTAATTAACCTGTCCTGTGCCCCATTCATAAGGAACACTCTGTAGTGGGTATTAGACTTCCTGGAACATGCCACTCTCAAAAGAACTGATGTGTTCAGATAATCTGTGTAGGCCTGTGATTTATAATTTAAACTTTGAGTTGTATTCTGAGGTAACCACAAATTAAATTCAGCCAAACTTGGGTCACCAAGTGGGAAAAGGGGTGTGTGTGGGGGGGAATAATCTTATTTTTTTAGTAATTTTTTATTTGGGTAGTACTTTTTCTGTGTTCCATATTAAGGCTTTTTTCTTTCTTTCTTTCTTTCTTTCTTTCTTTTTTTTTTTTTTTTTTTTTTTTTTTTTTTTTTTTTTTTTTTTTTTTTTTTTTTTGCTTTGACTTGGAATAGTTCTTTGACAGAGCATATTGCTTGGCTAAGTAACCTGAAATATGCATTGGAATTGTGAAACGGCTCATGAATTTGCCAGTCCCTAGAGCAGAACCAGATGGCCTTTGATATAAAGGGTAGTAGATGCAGGGGGCTGTACTTCAGGTGCTGCTAAAGCTTCCTCTAATCAGGTCTAAGTTGTATAGTAAACTGGTGAAAAGAGTATATTTTCTGCTCAGGCCAAGGGAGTCACAGATGTGTCCTTATAAATTCAAAGCAGTGAGAGCAGAACCTCAACCTAAAACCCACTGAAGTTTCATGGATCTTACATGATCTCTGACAAGAATTCCAGATGCACTTGTGCCCAAACGTTTAAGGTATTAGACGCAGTGATTGTCCCAGCCTAGCTCTGTCATCAACCTCCTGGTGTGTCTTTTTACATTGTTGATTTGGAGAGTCAGGGGCGAAAGACAGGTGATGTAGCACTTCTGTTTTTAATGATTACAGCTTAAACTATCCAGTAATTTTTAGTCCTGGAAAAGGACATCAGGACGCTACCCAGAATTACTGAAAAGTCTTTCCATCTAATGAGATAGTCTGGTAATTTCCTAGTTTTTTATCTTCGGTTCAATAGAAATATTTCAAAGTGGCATGTGACCACTTGATGCAGAGTCTGGGTTTCTCTATAATAAAATCCCTTTGCCAAATGTAGGAGTTGCAGACTTGCTACTGGCAAGAGTGAAGCAAATGGGTGAGTAAAACTATCCTGATGTGGGAGCATTTTCCTCTAGGAGTTCAGTCTTGATAAGTGTCAGTGCAGGAATCGCACTCCTAGGAGTGTTACAGAGTCATCTGCTGTCAGATGCGAACCATATCTGGGCAGTAATGTTGGCATTATTTAAAGTGGCAGGCAGGATGCCTACGTTCTGGTGTACTTGGGTGAGTAGCTGAGCCAGCCAAGGAGAGGTTGGATGAGTGAGAAACAAAGGATTCTTGGTTAATCTGAAGACTTCATTTGAGAACCAAAAATCTTCTAACAAATAACCTCTTGGACCTTGAGCCACATATTTCCCCTAAAAAGTATGCATTTTTTTCCAGCAAAATTTCGTTGGGGGTTATGTTATTGAGGAATGAACTGAGATGAATATGTGGAAATGTTACTTAATGGAATAGAAATCTGAAGACCTGCAGGAGATTTAAAAATTCCAACCCTTGTTATAACTTTTTAAAAGATTGTGAAATTATCAAAATGCACATGAATCAAGTTTTAATATGCTGTATGATGGGTGGATGAGGCTGTCCATTGTACCATTTCTTTCTTTGAATTCTCAGGCATGGTTTGGCAGTGCAAAAACTCTGTAACATTAACAAATTCAATAAAAAGTAAATATGTAGATTTTGGAGTCTGGTGGTTTTTACTCTTAACTGGTAACTGATTATCTTTGAAAATGGAGAATTGAATTCCTCCTTTGCTCTAGGAGGCTGATAATGTCATCTCGAGTGACCTTTCCATTTGAGAAATGTTTGTAGAGTACTCTTAATGTTAGAACCAGACCTGGAATGAAATTGGCTGTGAACCTGTGATGAATATTCTTTTCCAAAGATAAACATTGAAATGTACTTTTGTCTTCATTGCTGTATTAAATTGTGTTATCTTAGACCATGGTAGGGAAATCTACAGTCTCTACTATGTAAACTAAAGATTTCAACGCTCGTCCTCTGAGAAGCTTACGAATTTCTCAAATGAGAGCCATTTTAAATTTCAGGATTTAGTCTGGATTATAGTCCCTAAATTTCTAAACTAGAGGAAGTATATTTTCAGTCATTTTTGGTTGGAGTGTAAATTTTTTTGAAATATCAAATACAAGTGTTTTTTTAACTGAACTGTTCATTTTGGAATGTAAGTATATGTATTTTTTTCATACCTACAACTCAATTATTTTGTAACTGGAAGTATGTACCTGTTAATGTTCCTCATCTATTTCACCCATCCCCACACAGTCCCCTCCCCTCTGGCATGTGTTGTTCTCAGTATCTATGACTGTTTCTGTTATGTTTGCTTTTGTTTTATAAATTCCACATATAAGTGAAATCACTATTTGTCTGAACTATTTCACTAAGCATAATACCCTCCAGGTTCATCCATGTTGCTAATGGCAAATTTTCATTCTCTTTTATGGCTGTTATTTCATTGTATCTTTGTAACACATTTTCTTCATTAGGTTGCTTCCATATCTTGGCTGTTGTAAATACAATGTTGCACTGAACATAGGGATGTACATGTCTTTTCAAAATAATGATTTTACTTTGCTTGGTTAAATACCCAGGAGTGGTATTGCTGGGTCGTATGGTAGATCTATTTTTAATTTTTTGAGGAGCTTCCGTACTGTTTTCCATAGTGGCTGCACCAATTTACATTCCCACAAATAGTGCATGAGGGTTCCCCTTTCTCCACATGTTTGAGAACTCTTGTTATTTGTTGTCTTTTTGATAATAGCCATTCTGACAGGTGTGAGGTGATACTGTGGTTTTGGTTTGCATTTCCCTGGTGATAGTGATGTTGAGCATCTATCTGTATGACTTTTGTGGGAAAATGTTTTCTCAGGTCCTTCAGGTCCTCTGTCCATTTTTAATTTTTTTTTTTTTTTTTTTTTTTTGGCTATGCCACGTGGCATGCAGGATCTTAGTTCCCTGACCAAGGATCGAACCCATGCCCCCTGCAGTGGAAGCATGGGGTCTTAACCACTGGACTACCAGTGACGTCCCTGTATGAGTTCTTTTTATATTTGGATATTAACCACTTATCTGATACATCCTTTGCAAATATCTTCTCCCATTCAGTAGTTGGCCTTTTTATTTTTTTGGTAGTTTCCTTCACTGTGCAAAAGAACAAAAGCTTTTTAGGTTTATGTAGTCCCATTTGTTTATTTTTTTTTTGTTTTTTTTACCTGAGAAGACATCAGATGTATACACACACACACACACACACACACACACAAAACTGAGACCAATGGTAAAGAACATCCTGCCTATGTTTTTTCTTCTAGAAACTTTATGGTTTCAGGTCTTACATTTAAGTCTTTAATCCATTTTGAGTTTATTTTTATATATGGTGTGAGAAAGTACAGTTTATTTTGCATGTAGCTGTCCAGTTTCCCAAATCATTTATTGAAGATGCTGTCTTTTCTGTTGTATATCCTTTATCATAGATTAATTGATGATAAAAGTGTGAGTTTGTTTCTGGGCTCTCTATTCTGTTCCATTGATCTATGTTTGTTTTTATGCTAGTACCATTCTGTTTTGATTACTATACCTTTGTAGTATACTTTGAAATCAGGGATCATGTTACCTCTAGCTTCGTTCTTTCTCAAGATTGTTTTGGCCTTTTGGGGTCTTTGGTGTTTCCATACAAATTTTAGAATTATTCTAGTTCTGTGAAAAATAGTATTGGTATTTTGATAGGGATTGCATTGAATCTATAGATTGCCTTGGGGGGTATGGTCACTTTAACAATATTCTTCAATCCATGAGCACAGTACATCTTTACATTTGTTAGTGTCATCAATTTCTTTCATCAGTGAATACAGGTCTTTTACCTTCCTGGTTAGATTTATTCCTGGTATTCTTTTTGATGCAACTGTAAATGGAATTTCTCTTTCTGATAGTTGTTAGTGTATAGAAATGCAACAGATCTCTGTATATTAATTTTGTATCCTGCAACTTTACTGAATTCATTGATAAGTTCTAATAGTGTTTTGGTGGCATCTTTAGGATTATCTGTATACAGTATCATGTCATCTGCAGACAGTGACAGCGTTACTTCATCCTTTGAAATTTGAATTCCTCTTATTTTTTTTCTTGTCTGATTGCTGTGGCTAGGACTTACAATACTGTGTTGAATAAAAGTGGTGAGAATGGACATCCTTGTTTTGTTCCTGATCTTAGAGGAAATGCTTTCAGCTTTTTACCATATGATGTTACCTGTAGGCTTGTCACACATGGCTTTTATTATACTGAGGTATGTTCCCTTCTGTACCCAGTTTGTCAATAATTTTTAAAAAATATTTTTGTATTTATTTTGGCGGCTCCAGGTCTTAGTTGTGGCATGCATGTGGGATCTAGTTCCCTGACCAAGGATCAAACCCGGGCCCCCTGCACTGGGAGCACAGAGTCTTACCCACTGGACCACCAGGGAAGTCCCTTTGTTGAGAATTTTTATCATAAATGGATTTCAAATTTTGTCAAAAGCTTTTCTGCATCTATTGAGATGATCATGATTTTTATTCTTCAGTTTGTTAATATGGTGTATCACATTGATCAATTTGGGGATATTGAATCATCCTTGCATCCCTGGGTTAAATCCCACTTTTATCATGTTGTATGATCCTTTTAATGTATTGTTGAATTTGATTTGCTAATGTTTTCTTGAGGATTTTTGCATCTGTGTTTATCAATGATATTGGCCTGTAATTTTCTTATTTTCTTAATATCTTTGGTTTGGGTATCAGGGTGATCGTGGCCTTGTAGAATGAATTTGGAAGTGTTTCTTCCTCTGCAATTTTTTTGGAGTTTGAGAAGGGTAGATGTTAACTCTAAATGTTTCATAGAATCAGCTGTAAAGCTGTCTGGTATTGGACTTTTGTTGGAAGTTTTTGGGTTTTTTTCTTTGTTTTGTTTTTTTGTTTGTTTTTATTACTGATTCAATTTCCATTACTGTTAGTCTGTTCATGTTTTCTCCTTCCTGAATCAGTCTTGGGAGATTGTACATTTCTAGGAATGTATCCATTTCTTCTAAGTTTTCCAGTTTATTGGCATATAAGTGTTCATAGTATTCTCATGATCTTATATTTCTGTGGCATTGGTTGCAACTTCTCTGTTTTCATTGCTGATTTTTACTTACTTGGGCCTTCTCTCTTTTCCTTGATGTATCTGGCTAAAAGTTTATCAATTTTGTTTATCTTTTCAAAGAATCAGCTGTTTCATTCATTTTTTTTCTATTGTATTTTTAGTCTCTGTTTCATTTATTTCTGCTCTGATCTTTATTATTTCTTTCCTTCTACTTAACTTTGGGTTTTGTTTGTTCTTTTTCTACTTCCTTTAGGTATAAGGTGGTTTGAGATTTTTCTTGTTTTCTGAGGTTTGTATTACTATAAACTTTCCTATTAGAATGGCTTTTGCTGTGTCCCATGGATTTTGGATCATTGTGCTTTCATTTGTCATCAGGTTTCTTTTTATTTCCTCTTTGATTTTTTTCAGTGACCTATTGGTTGTTCAGTAGCATATTGTTTAGCCTCCATGTGTTTGTACTTTTTGCAGTTGTTTTTTTTCTTGTAATTAATTTCTAGTCTCATGGCATTATGGTTGGAAAAATGCATCTGTTAAGTCCATCTGATCTAATGTGTCATTTAAGGCCAGTGTTTGTTGATTTTCTGTCTGGATGATCTGTCCATTGATGTAAGGAGAAGGGGGTGTTTAAAGTCCCCTACTATTGTGTTACTGTCAATTTCTCCCTTTATGTCTGTTAAAATGTGCCATATATATTGAGGTGCTCCTATGTTGAGTGCATGTATATTTACAATTGTTATATCTTCTTAGATTTACAGTTGTTATATTTACAATTATTTTACCTTCTTGGATTGATCCCTTGATCATTATGTAATGTCTTTCTTTGATTCTTGTTACAGTCTTTGTTTTAAAGTCTGTTTCATCTGATATAAGTATTTCTGCCCTTGCTTTGTATTCATTTCCATTTATATGGAATACCTTTTCCCATCCCCTCACTTTCAGTCTCTGTGTGTCTTTAGATCTCAAGTGAATCTCTTATAGGCAGCACATAAATTTGGGTCTTGTTTTCTGGCTGTTTTTGTAGTTCTTTTTGGTTCCTTTTTTTGTTCTCTTCCCTAACCCTAACCCTAACCCCTAACCCTAACCCTAACCCCTAACCCCTAACCCTAACACTAACACTAACCCTAACCCCTAACCCCTAACCCTAACCCTAACCCAGTGGAATTCACTGCTGTGGAACAGATTTGATAACTCTCTTTTGTGTTATATTTGGCTTCCTCTCTTGTGTGTGTATCTATTATAGATTTTTGGTTTGTGGTTGCTGTGAGGTTTATATATAACTGTATATATATGTGTGTGTGTGTGTGATTACTTTAAGTTGATTATCTCAAGTTTGAACACATTTTAACAACCCTGCATTTTTACTCCCCCATGTTTAATGTTTTTGACACCATGTTTTACATTTTCTTGTTTTATGTATCCCTTAACTACTTGTGGATATAGGTGATTTTACTACTTTTTCATATAACATTCCTAGTAGCTTCATAAGTGACTGATCTACTACCTTGACTATATTTGCCTTTATCAATGAGATTTTTCTTTAGTAATTTTCACATTTCTAGTTGTGGCCTTTTCTTTTCCACTTAGAGAAGTCCCTTTAACATTTCTTGCAGAACCAGTTTAGTGGTGCTGAACTCTTCAAATTATGTTCTTTGCCTCTTTATTCTCCTGGGACCTCTATCATGCGAATGTTAATACACTTGATGTTGTCTCAGAGGTCTCTTAAACTGTCTTCACTTTTTTTTTTTTTTCTTTTTTCTGTTCAGCTTGGGTGATTTCTACTACTCTGACTTCCAGTTTGCTGGTCTGTTCCTTTGTATCATCTCATCTCCTGTTGATTCCATCTAGTGTATTTTTTTTCAGTTACTGTATTCTTCAGATCTTTTTGAGTCTTCTTTATATTTTCTAACTCTTTGTTAAACTTCTCACTGTGTTCATCCATTCTTCTGAGTTCATTGCGCATCTTTATTATTATTACCTTGAACTCTTTACTGGGTAGATTGTTTATCTCCACTTCATTTAGCTCTTCCTCTGAGGTTTTTTCTTTTTCCTTGTTTGGAACATATTCCTCTATTTCCTCTTTTTGCCTAATTTGCTGTTTTTATTTCTATGTATTAGGTAGGTCTGTTATGTTTCCTGATCTTAGAGAAGTGGCCATATGTAGGAGATGTCCTGTGTGTCCCAGCAGCACACTGCCCTCCAGTCACCGGACCTATATTCTCTAGGGGTGCCCTCTCTGTGAACTTCTGGGCTTTTCTGTTGTGGTGGAGCAGACTGCCGTGGGCATGCTTGTAGTCATGACTGGCCCCTAGTCCAGTTGGTCACAAGGACCTACTTAGTGCACAGGCCACCAGCCACTGGAGAGCAGGGCTGATTCATGGGCAGCTGGCTTCAGGAGGTGGTGGTGGTGGGGTTCTAGGGCTGGTGCCAGCTTGCTGGTGAGAAAGCTGAGTCCTGGGGTGGTTGCTTTCAGGCCCAGGTGTCCCAGAGCTGGTGTTAGACTGCCAGTGGTTGGGGCCAGGGCCCAGGGCTAGTGCTGGCCCACTGGTATGTGAGGCCAGACCCCAGGCTGCTGGCTGAGGGGCCCAGGGTGTCTCGGAGCTGGTGTCCAACACTGGTGAGTGAGACCAGGTCCAGGGCTAGTGCTGGTCTCACTAAACCCCCACTAAAGGGTGGAGCTGGGTCCTGGGGTCTCTGGCTGTAGGAGCCCAGGGTTCTGGAGCTGGTATCAGCCCACTGGTGGTCAGAGCCAGGTCCTGACATGGCTGGCTTAAAGGCTTTGGGGGCCCCACTAGTGGGTGGGGCCAGCTCCTGGGTTCTATGTTATGAGGGGCCAGGTCAGGGACCCGGGGGGCCTCAGGCAGGCCCATGTCTGCTGTTGGCCTCCTGATGGGTAAAGCTGTGTCCCCATGCAGATAGCTGCTTGGCTTGGGGGGGCCCAAGGACTGGTGCCGACAAACTGGTGTGCGGGGTGGGGTCCCGGTGCTAATAATCTAGAAGGAGGATTCCAAAATGGCACTTGCCAGCACCAGTGTCCTTGTGATAGAATAAGCTCCCCAGAATGGCTGCTGCCAGCCATTAATATTAACGATTTACTATTTGGTCATTCTTTGTATTTGATTGAGATTATTCTCAAAGCCCTATTTAAAATAGAACACACACAAAAACACACTTCCTATCACTCTTCCCTCCTCTAAGTTCCTCCATAGATTTTTAACCAACTTTTTTCTGAGGTAAAAGTCACCATTTTAAATTGTACAATTAAGTAGTTTTCAATATATTCTCAAAGTTATGCAACTATCACTACTTTTAATTCTGGAATATTTTCATTATCCCCCCAAAGAAACCCCATACTCATGAGCAGTCCTTTCCTACTTCCCTTCAAATCCCCAACGCTAGGTACCGACTATTATTTTTTCTCTATAGATTTCTGTATTCTGGACATTTCATATAAACTGGGCTATATAATATGTGGTCTTTTTTGACTGGCTTCTTTCATTTGGCATGTTTGTTGTTTTTGTTTATTTATTTTTGGCTGTGTCGGGTCTTTGTTGCAGCACACGTGCGTCTCTCTAGTTGTGGCACACAGGCTTCTCTCCAGTTGTGGCATGTGGGTTTTTTTCTCTATATTTGTGGCATGCAGGCTCCAGGGCGCATGGGCTCTGTAGTTGTGGTGTGCGGGCTCCAGAGTGCATAGGCTCTGTAGTTTGCTGCAGGTGGGCTCTCTCATTGAGACGCGTGAGCTCAGTAGTTGTGGCGCAAGGGCTTAGTTGCCCCACAGCATGTGGGATCTTAGTACCCCATCCAGGGATCTAACCCGCATCCCCTGCATTGGAAGGCAGATTCTTTACCATTGGACCACCAGGGTAGTCCCAGTACTTCATTCCTTTTGATTGCCGGACTTGTGTGGATATACCATATTTCATTTACCCGTTCATCATTTGATGAACATTTGGGTTGTTTCCACTTTGTCCTTGTTATGAATAATGCTGCTATGAGCTTACAAGTTTTTATGTCAGCATGTTTCTCAATTCTCTTGGGTATATATCTAAGAATGAAATTGCTGGGTCACATGGTAACTTTTTTTGAGTAACTACAAAACTCTTCTCCAAAATGGCTGTGCAGTGTCTGAGGATTTTGATTTCCTCATAGCCTCATAATTACTTGTTACCTGACTTTTAATTCTAGTCATCCTAGTTGGCATGAAGTGATATCTCATGGTTTTGATTGCATTTCTGTAATGATTAATGATGTTGAATATCTGCTCATGTGCTTGTTGGCCATTGGTATATCTTTGGAAAAATTCGTCTATGCAAATCCTTTGCTAATTTTTAAATTGACTTTTTGGCTTTTTATTATTGTTATAAGAGTTCTATATATATATATTCTGGATACTACTCCCTCATCAGATACATGATTTGCAAACATTTTCTCCCATCTTCACTTTCTTAATAGTGTCTTTTGAAGCACGAAACTTTTTAATTTTGATGAAGCCCAATTTATCTTCTTTTTTTTAATTGCTTATGTTTTGGGTGTATCTAAGAAATTACCTAACCAAAATCACAAAGATACTTGTTCTAAGAGTTTTGCAATTTAACGCTTTCATTTAGAACTTTGATCCATTTTGAGTTACTTTTTGAATATGGTGTGAGGTAGGAGTCTTAACTTCATTCTTTTACATGTGGATATTCAGTTGTCCAGCACCATTTGTTCAAAAGACTCCTCCATCATTAAGACTCCTCCATTATTTTGCACATTAAACATCTTGTTTATCTCCCTCCACTAGAATGTGAAATTGGAGTAGAAACATATGGGAACTGATGTCAGGTTCGGAGTCTGGCATAGGATTTGGGGAGAGAGGTCAGGAGGAGGATGATAGACATGAAAGGATTGTGATCAGAATCTGTATTACAGGGACTTCCCTGGTGGCACAGTGGTTAAGAATCTGCCTGCAAATGCAGGGGACATGGGTTCAAGCTCTGGTCTGGGAAGATCCCACATGCCGTGGAGCAGCTGAGCCCGAGGGCCACAACTACTGAGCCTGTGCTCTAGAGCCCATGAGCCACAATTACTGAGCCTGCGTGCCACAACTACTGAAGCCCACATGCCTAGAGCCTGTGCTCTGCAACAAGAGAAGCCACTGTAATGAGAATCCCACATACCATAACAAAGAATAGTCCCCACTCGCCACAACTAGAGAAAGCCCGCACACAGCAATGAAGACCCAACACAGCCCCCAAAAAATGTTTTTAATAAAAAATTTTAAAAATTAAAAGAATCAGTATTACACAGAATTTAATGGGATAATCAGAGCTAGGAAGGAGAATCAAGGAAGTAGAGAATCATATACACAGATGCTCTAATAACCAGTGTCTTGAACCTGCAGGCGTATAATAGTTTTAATTTATCACCCAGCTACTTTGACAAGGCATAATGGGGCCTGCAGAATGCAGGCAAGTTATGAATTGCTTCTTTTGTTTGTTTGTTTTTTGGCCATGCTGTGCAGCTTGTGGGGTCTTAGTTCCCCAACCAGGGACTGAGCCAAGCCCTGGCAGTGAAAGCGCCAAGTCCTAACCACTGGACCACCAGGGAATTCTGATGAATTGTTTCTAGAGCTTGATATAAAGGTAAAGAATATTATGAAGAATAAATTAATCAAAGAACATAAATAACTGATCTAAATAAGTGTTTTTATTATCTAAAAATCAATGAGAAGGGATTATATCCACCTCAAGGATTTAGAATATATATATATATATAAAATCATTAAGGTATTTTAAGCCTTTTGAAATTATAACCCAAGTGACAACTAGCATTTTAGACAATAACTGGATATAGTAACAGAAGATGCGTTGAACTTAAGTTGTCAACTATTATTTCACCTGCGAATATCCTCCCCACTGAACACCCTCCTGCAACTGCACTCCACAGGGATCCAGTCAGAGCAGGCAGCAAGAAACTTGTGTGTAAGGATAAGATCCTTTGTCTCCAAATAGATAGAAGATAGTGTGTAAGTATGAAGGAAGCGGCATCCATGGTCTGTCTTAACTCGTAATAGGCCTGAGCAGACAGCTTTAATATCAGGTGAAAACATCTAAGGAGGTGGCCACATTCTCCTTGAAAAGCATAGCAGATTCAACTGAAGGGATGATTTTTAAAATTTACTACAAATATTTAGGAACTTCCCTGGTAGCACAGTGGTTGAGAATCCATCTGCCAACACAGGGGACACAGGTTTGATCCCTGGTCAGGGAGGATCCTGCATGCCATGGATCAATTAGGCCTGTACACCACAACTACTGAGCCTGGGCTCTAGAACCCACCAGTCACAACTACTGAAGCCCATGCACCTGGAGCCCATTCTCCATAACAGCAGAGGCCATCACAGTGAGAGGTTCGCACACCGTGGACCCCCAGCAGCAACAAGGACCCAGCGCAGCCAATAATAAACAAATAAAAATAAATAAATAAATTTATTTTAAAAAATTATTGCAAATATTTAGTATGATGTTCTACATATTTGCAGTGCCATTTTAGGAAACATGGTTTTCTGTTTTTGTTTTTCTTTAAACTTGAGAAGTTTTGACCGAAACTCTCGGGTTTTAAATCTTAAACCAGGGTATTTACCTTTCCTTACTTTGTTATGACAAAGTGGCAATAATTTTCTATACCATCTCTTAACTCCTGTTGTATAACTTAAACTTTTTTTCCCCGAAAAACTCAAACTTGATTTTTTAATCTTTTTTGTGTAAGGAGGCAAAATGTACAAAATAAACTATTGATAATTTTGAATGTGAGCCTATGGAAACGCAGAACATTACCTCGGGACAGAGACTGTGTCCTGGATTTTCAACTCCAAAGTTCAGTCAGTGTACCATCCCTAAAAAGACTGCAGCTGAAGTTTTTATCCTGTAGCGACTTTCTTCTTAAGAAGTGAGGCAGCTCTATGGGTTACATCCATGGTTCTCAAACTGCTTCATTTTGGAAAGCCAGGAGATCTTTCTAAAAATACTGATGTCTGTAGGAGGAGTTCAATCAAAACAATGTATCAGAGGGCAGACAGCAGAAGCAAGAATAACTACAATCCTGCAGCCTGTGGAACAAAAACCACATTCACAGAAAGATAGACAAGATGAAAAGGCAGAGAGATATGTACCAGATGAAGGAACAAGATAAAACCCCAGAAAAACAACTAAATGAAGTGGAGATAGGCAACCTTCCAAAAAAGAATTCAGAATAATGATAGTGAAGATGATCTAGGACCTCAGAAAAATAATGGAGGCAAAGATTGAGAAGATGCAAGAAATGTTTAACAAAGACCTAGAAGAATTAAACAACAAACAAACAGAGATGAACAATACAATAACTGAAATGAAAACCACACTAGGAGGAATCAATAGAATAACTGAGGCAGAAGAATGGATAAGTAACCTGGAAGACAGAATAGTGGAGTTCACTGCTGTGGAACAGAATAAAGAAAAAAGAATGAAAAGAAAAGAAGACAGCCTAAGGGACCTCTGGGACAATATTAAATGCAACAACATTCTCATTATAGGGGTCCCAGAAGAAGAGACAGAGGAAGGACCAGAGAAAATAGTTGAAAAGATTATAGTCAAAAACTTCCTTAACATGGGAAAGGAAATAGCCACCCAAGTCCAGGAAGTGCAGAGAGTCCCATACAGGATAGACCCAAAGAGAAACACGCTGAGACACATAGTAATCAAATTGGTAAAAATTAAAGACAAAGAAAAATTATTGAAAGCAGCAAGGGAAAAATGACAAATAACATACAAGGGAACTCTCATAAGGTTAACAGCTGATTTCTCAGCAGAACTCTACAAGCCAAAAGGGAGTGGCATAATATACTTAAAGTGATGAAAGGGAAGAACATACAACCAAGATTATTCTAACTGGCAAGGATCTCATCCAGATTCGATGGAGAAATCAAAAGATTTACAGACAAGCAAAAGCTAAGAGAATTCTGCACCACCAAACCAGCTCTACAGCAAATGCTAAGGGAACTTCTCTAAGTGGGACACACAAGAGAAGAAAAGGACCAATAAAAACAAACCCAAAACAATTAAGAAAATGTAACAGGAACATACATATCGATAATTACCTTAAATGTGAATGGATTAAATGCTGTGAACAAAAGACACAGGCTTGCTGAATGGATACAAAAACAAGACCCATATATATGCTGTCTACAAGAGACCAACTTCAGACCCAAGGACACATACAGACTGAAAGTGAGGGGAAGGAAAAAGATATTCCATGCAAATGGAAATCAAAAGAAGGCTGGAATAGCAATACTCCTATCGATAAAATAGACATTAAAATAAAGAATGTTACAAGAGACAAGGAAGAACACTACATAATGATCAAGGGATCAATCCAAGAAGAAGATATAACAATTATAAATATATATGCACACAACATAGGAGCACCTCAATACATAAGGCAACTGCTAACAGATATAAAAGAGGAAATCGACAGTAACAAAATAATACTGGGGGACTTTAACACCTCACTTACTCCAATGGACATCATCCAAAATGAAAATTAATAAGGAAACAGAAGCTTTAAATAGACCAGATAGATTTAATTGATACAATAGACCAGATAGATTTAATTGATATTTATAGGACATTCCATCCAAAAACAGCATATTACACTTCCTTGTCAAGTGCACACGGAACATTCTCCAGGATAGATCACATCTTGGGTCACAAATCAAGCCTCAGTAAATTTAAGAAAATTGAAATCATATCAAGCATCTTTTCTGACCGCAATGCTATGATATAGAAATGAATTACAGGGGAGAAAACGTAAAAACACATGGAGGCTAAAGAATACATTACTAAATAACCAAGAGATCACTGATGAAATCAAAGACATCAAAAAGTACCTAGAGACAAATGACAATGAAAACATGTCGATCCAAAACCTATGGGATGCAGTAAAAGCAGTTCTAAGAGGGAAGTTTATAGCTATACATGCCTACCTCAAGAAACAAGAAAAATCTCAAATAAACAATCTAACCTTACACCTAAAGGAACTAGAGAAAGAAGAACAAACAAAACCCAAAGTTAGCAGAAGGAAAGAAATCATAAAGATCAGAGCAGAAATAAATGAAATAGAAACAAAGAAAACAATAGCAAAGATCAATAAAACTAAAAGCTGGTTCTTTGAGAAGATAAACAAAATTGATAAACCATTAGCCAGACTCATCAAGAAAAAGAGGGAGAGGACTCAAATCAATAAAATTAGAAATGAAAAAGGAGAAGTTACAACAGACACCGCAGAAATACAAAGCATCCTAAGAGACTACTACAAGCAACTCTATGCCAATAAAATGGACAACCTGGAAGAAATGGACAAATTCTTAGAAAGGTATAACCTTCTGAGAATGAATCGGGAAGAAATAGAAAATATGAACAGACCAATCACAAGTAATGAAATTGAAACTGTGATTAAAAATCTTCCAACAAACAAAAGTCCAGGACCAGATGGCTTCACAGGTGAATTCTATCAAACATTTAGAGAGGAGCTAACACCCATCCGTCTCAAACTCTTCCAAAAAATTGCAGAGGAAGGAGCACTCCCAAACTCATTCTATGAGGCCACCATCACCAAAACCAGACAAAGATACCACAAAAAAAGAAAATTACAGACCAATATCACTGATGAATATAGATGCAAAAATCCTCAACACAATACTAGCAAACAGAATCCAACAACACATTAAAAGGATCATATACCATGATCAAGTGAGATTTATCCCAGGTATGCAAGGATTCTTCAATATATGCAAATCAATCAATGTGATACACCATATTAACAAATTGAAGAATAAAAACCATATGATCATCTCAATAGTTGCAGAAAAAGCTTTTGACAAAATTCAACACGCATTTATGATAACAACTCTCCAGAAAGTGGGCATAGTGAGAACCTACCTCAACATAATTAAGGCCATATACAACAAACCCACAGCAAACATCATTCTCAACAGTGAAAAACTGAAAGCATTTCCTCTAAGATCAGGAACAAGACAAGGATGTCCACTCTCACCACTATTATTCAACATAGTTTTGGAAGTCCTAGCCATGGCAATCAGAGAAGAAAAAGAAATACAAATTGGAAAAGAAGAAGTAAAACTGTCACTGTTTACAGTGACAAGATACTCTACATAGAGAATCCTAAAAATGCCACCAGAAAACTAGTAGAGCTAATCAATGAATTTGGTAAAGTTGCAGGATACAAAATTAATGCACAGAAATCTCTTGCATTCCTATACACTAATGATGAAAAATCCGAACAAGAAATTAAGGAAACATTCCCATTTACCATTGCAGGAAAAAGAATAAATTACCTCGGGAGACAAAAGACCTATATGCAGGAAACTATAAGACACTGATGAAAGAAATTAAAGATTATACCAACAGATGGAGAGATATACCGTGTTCTTGGATTGGAAGAATCAGTATTGTGAAAATGACTATACTACCCAAAGCAATCTACAGATTCAATGCAATGCCAATGGCATTTTTTATGGAACTAGAACAAAAAATCTTAAAATTTGTATGGAGACACAAAAGGCCCTGAATAGCCAAAACAGTCTTCAGGGAAAAAAACAGAGCTGGAGAAATCAGACTCCCTGACTTCAGACTATACTACAAAGCTACAGTAATCAAGACAATATGATTCTGGCACAAAAACAGAAACATAGATGAATGGAACAAGAAAGAAAGCTCAGAGATAAACCCACACACCTATGGTCAACTAATCTATGACAAAGAAGGCAAGGATATACAATGGAGAAAAGACCATCTCTTCAATAAGTGGTGCTGGGAAAACTGGACAGCTACATGTAAAAGAATGAAATTAGAACACTCCCTAACACCATACAGAAAAGTAAACTCAAAATGGATTCAAGACCTAAATGTAAGACCGGACACTATAAAACTCTTAGAGGAAAACATAGGAAGAGCACTCTTTGACATAAATCACAGCAAGATCCTTTTTGACTCACCTCCTAAAGTAATGGAAATAAAAACAAAAATAAACAAATGGGATCTAATGAAACTTAAAAGCTTTTGCACAGCAAAGGAAACCATAAACAAGATGGAAAGACAACTCTCAAAATGGGAGAAAATATTTACAAACAAATCAATGGACAAAGGATTAATCTCCAAAATATATAAACAGCTCATGCAGCTCAATATTAAAAAAACAAACAACCCAATCCAAAAATGGGCAGAAGACCTAAATAGACATTTCTCCTAAGAGGACATACAGATGGCCAAGAAGCACATGAAAAGCTGCTCAACATCACTAATTATTAGAGAAATGGAAATCAAAACTACAATGAGGTATCACCTCACACCAGTTAGAATGGGCATCATCAGAAAATCTACAAACAACAAATGCTGGAGAGGGTGTGGAGAAAAGGGAACCTTCTTGCACTGTTGGTAGGAATGTAAATTGGTACAGCCACTATGGAGAACAGTATGGAGGTTCCTTAAAAAACTAAAAATAGAATTACCATATGATCCAGCAATTTGACCACTGGGCATATACCCAGAGAAAACCATAATTCAAAAAGACGCATGCACCCCAATATTCATTGCAGCACTATTTACAATAGCCAGATCATGGAAGCAACCTAAATGCCCATTGACAGAAGAATGGATAAAGAAGATGTGGTACATATATACAATGGAATATTACTTATCCATAAGAAGGAACGAAACTGGGTCACATGTTGAGACGTGGTTGGATCTAGAGACTGTCATACAGAGTGAAGTAAGTCAGAAAGAGAAAAACAAATATCGTATATTAACGCATGTATGTGAAACCTAGAAAAATGGTACAGATGAGCCGTTTGCAGGGCAGAAGTTGAGCCACAGATTTAGAGAACAAACATATGGACACCGAGGGGGGAAAGCTGTGGCGGGGTGGGGATGGTGGTATGATGAATTAGGTAATTGGGACTGACATGTATACACCGATGTGTATAAAATGGATGACTAATTAGAACGTGTTGTATAAAAAAATTAATTAAATTAAATTAAAAAAATTTAAAAAACAAAACAAAAAAATACTGATGTCTGACTCCCACTGCCAGGCATTCTGATTTAATTGTTTTGGGGTGTGACCTGCACACAGGGATTTTTTTTCTCTTCAGTTAATTCTAATGTGTGTCAAATTATGGGAACCACTGGGTTTTGTCAAATTGAGAGACAAATGGTCTCTCTGTGACTGAGTGGGAAAACATTCACAGAGCTCATTAGACTATGTAGGAAATTCTTTCTACTGTATTCTTAGCCCAGAAAAGATTATCATATTTCTAAATGCATTATTGGAGACTGAAATGGGGGGAAATGGATACTGAAATGGGGAGGGGGAAGACCTGTAAGCTGAAATACTAAGTTTTTTTGATTTTTCCATACACCTTTTTATAGTTCAGTAATTATCAGCATAAAGACTATGTTAAATATTTCCCAGAAAACTGCCTCACCATCAGTATAATTACCATAGCTACCTTGTTTTCCTTCTCATACAGTAATTTGTTTGACTTGTGTCTTGACAATAAGTCTGACCATTCCAGAAGTTACTCACTGTACATGTTAATCTGCCTTACACTGGCTACTTTTAATTTGTCCTTCCATTATGTTGCCCAGTGACACCACCTCTGGGTTTTAAGGGTTTCTTTGTAATTCTGAGTTCTCCCTGGTGACTATGAAATGAACATGATTAAATTTACCAGAGACAGGCTGTAGCAACTGCACTATCCTACAGCTCACCTACTCAGCCCTGGAACCTCAGACGCTTTACTGCCCACACTCCTAGCCGGTGGTTTACTTCAGTCACCTTCGAGGGGTTGTTGGGTTGCACTGAAGCATCCTTTTGAATGGCGTGTGGGCACAGAGAGGAATCCTCTTAGGCTTGTCTTTGGCTTTAGATGGCTGGAACTAATGCAGTTGTCTTCCTGGGTTTCTCTGATTTTAGAGTTCAGATCTATGCCTTTAATTAGGACCTGAATTAAACTTGCATGTCAGGGATTCCCAACCTCAGTTAACACCACGTTAGTGTAATGGGGATGAAAGCAGGTTGCAGCTTCTGTTATGTTCCTGTGTCCTTCTCTGACACTCCCTTCTTCCTTCTCTTTTTTTAACCTTAGCTCTAGTCTGGCAAGAGTGTTAAATAGCAAATCATTTGTTAGAATTTTTTTTTTTTAGAGAATTATTTTTTTTAATTAATTTATTTAGGCTGCACCAGGTCTTAGTTGCAGCACATGGAATCTTTGTTGTGGCATGTGGGATCTTTAGTTGTGGCATGTGGACTTCTTAGTTGTGGCATGCATGTGGGATCTACTTCCCTGACCAGGGATCGAACCCGGGCCCCCTGCATTGGGAGCACTGAGTCTTACTCACTGGACCACCAGGGAAGTCCCCATTTGTTAGAATTTTTAAAAATTACTCATATAGTATTTAACCTTGGGCCAGGCACTCTTCAAAACAGGTAAAAAATGTTACTCATTTAATTCCTGGCAGTCCCTTAAAGATGGGAAAATAGGTTCTGAAAAGTTAGGTAAACTTGCCTGAATCACAGAGCAGGTGATAAAGGAGCCAGGATTCCACCCCAGGTGTTTTGGCTCTAGAGTGTTCTTAACCATGAGGCTTTGCTTCCACTCCACTTGCTAGATTTAAGGCTAGAGAAGGAAAGTGGGAAACTAACGTTTCTTCGAATTTGGCTTGAAAATGCCTTTTTCCATATTCCCATCCCAAGGTCAGCATGAATGTCCTAGAGGCTGGTTTCCTTACAGTCTCCCTCTCAAAGTAGCAGAAGATAGAGTTCCTGATACTGAGGTGAGGTGTACTACCTTTAAATTTTTTTCTGGGTGTGGGATTTTATTTTTCAGGATGTTTTATGATTCAAATACATTAGTACAGAGAATAGTATAATAGATGTCCTCAAACCCATAGCCCAACTTCAACAATTATCAACCTGTGGGCCACTCTTATATCACCTGCAAACACCCTCCCCATTTCCCAGATGAATTTAAGCTAATCCCAGACTTATTTCATCCATAAATGTTTCACCTAGGGATAAAGATCCCTAACCATAACACCATTATCACACCTAAACAACTAACATTTTCTTTCTTTTTTAAAAATTAATTTATTTTATTTTATTTATTATTGGCTGCATTGGGTTTTATTTGCTGCACGTGGGTTTTCTCTAGATGTGGCGAGTGGGGTCTACTGTTCATGGCGGTGCATGGGCTTCTCATTGCAGTGGCTTCTCTTGTTGCAGAGCACGGGCTCTAGGCACACAGGCTTCAGTAGTTGTGGTGCGTGGGCTCAGTAGTTGTGGCTCGTGGGCTCTAGAGCACAGGCTCTGTAGTTGTGGTACACAGGCTTGACAACTAACAGTTTCTTAATATCAAATATCCTATTGGTGTTAAAATTACTCTGATTTCTCCTGGTGCTTTGCAGTTGGTTTGTTTGAAACAATCCAGACAAGGATGACCCATTGCATTTAGTCTTTAAGGCTTCTATAATTTTCCTACTGTATTCTTACCACAATTCTGGTCATTTGGCTTGTAGAATTGTCCACATTCTGAACTTAGCAGGTTACTTTCCTATGTCGCCTATAAATGAGTCGTGTGCCCGTTATTAATTGATAGCCTTATTTTGTGGTTCAAGAACTCTGGACCCTGTACACATCTGTGCTTTGCCAACAGAGGGCGCCAGAGGAACACTGCAGAGTTAGCAAGAGGACCGTGTCTTTCTGCAGGTCCTCTGGGAGGATTGGCATGTGGAGCCTGGAATGTTCACCTCAGCAGCCCTCGTGGTTCAGCCACCCTCCAGAAGTTACTTCAGCCCATATTCCCCAGCAAGTTTCTCTGCCACTGGCAGGTTGGCTGTTGCAGTGGCAGCCATGCTCTCCCCTCACAGGTTTAAACCTCAGCCTTGGGAGGGACCCTTGCCTTTAAGTTTCTAAGTTCCTTTCTTGTTCACTCTTCCTCAGCGCTAGGGCTAGTGGCTGCTTTCTGTAGTTGCTACTGCTGTACCCCTAAGCACACTCTTTTACCCTTCTTAATTGTTAACCACTTTAACTAGTTAATAATTCTTTATATTTTTCCTGTCTAAATTACTGGCTTAATTTGTTTCCTGACTGAATCCTGGCTGATGAAATGGTACCAGGAATGGTCTCAGGAGACAAACCTTCAAAGATTGGATTTGGGGATTGGTTTGGTGGTACCTTTGGACTCAAGCAAAATGATGAGCTCCTTGCCAGTGGGAAATGGGATACTCATAATCCATGACATGCATCACAGTTCAGCTACCACCTCTGTTTGTGATGAAGTGTGTGCTGAAGCAAGTGCTTTGGGAGCCCCTGGGACTTGGGCTGCACTTGAGTTTTATGGCAGTAATGAGGCCTGCAAGGGCTAGTGTGGGGCTGGTTCTCCATGCACTGGAGTGCTTACAAGAAGAAATGACAAGCTCAGGTCCTGAAACTCTCAGCTCAAGTCACCGTCCAAGGACCAGAGAGCATCCATGGCAGCCCTAAGAGAATCATTTCACGGAGCCAGGGAGCTGATGTTGCTGAAAATCAAACAAAGCTTAATTGTGCAGGTTGTAGAATTATGACATCAGTTGAATTCACAACCTCATTAAGTTGCTCATGTGAAATTTAGGATACTGACTGGGAGAGATGGAGGAACTTGGAATGGCAAATTCTGGTTGGACTCAGACTAAACTGAGAGTGTTAAAAAGTCAAGTCTCTCTGAGCCTTCCTTGTCAGTGGACATAGTTTGCCCTCCTGTGTTAGCTGAGGAGGCGAACATTTTCTTGAAAATCCTGAGATTCTTCACTTGGGTCAGAGTGCCTTGCAAAGACACGCTCATTCTCAAGAACTTCTTTGATGCCAGTAGTTGTGTCTGACAGGCTCTAGAGCGCAGGCTCAGTAGTTGTGGCGCATGGGCTTAGTTGCTCCGTGGCATGTGGAATCTTCCCGGACCAGGGATCAAACCCGTGTCCCCTGCACTGGCAGGTGGATTCTTAACCACTGTGCCACAAGGGGAGTCCCTTCTGCCCATTTTTTAATCAGATTGGTTTTTTGCTATTGAGTTGCATGAATTCTTATATAATTTGGATATTAACGTTTTATCAGTTACATGGTTTACAAATATTTTCTCCCATTCAGTAGGTTGCCTTTTCATTTTGTGGATGGTTGTCTTTGCTGTGCAGAAGTATTTAGTCCCACTTGTTTATTTTCGCTTTTGGTGTCAAATCCAAAGTATCATCACCAAGACCTATGTCAAGGAGATCACTGCTATGTTTTCTTCCAGGAGTTTTATGGTTTTAGGTCTTACGTTCAGGACTTTAATCCATTTTGAGTATATTTTTGTGTATGGAATAAGATAGCGGTCCAGTTTCATTGTTTTGCATGTGGTTGCTCAGTTTTCCCATCACCATTTATTTATTTATTTATTTATTTATTTATTTATTTGCTGTACGCGGGCCTCTCACTGTTGTGGCCTCTCCCGTTGCGGAGCACAGGCTCCGGACGCACAGGCTCAGTGACCATGGATCACGGGCCTAGCCGCTCCGTGGCACCTGGGATCTTCCCGGACCGGGACACGAACCCATGTCCCCTGAATCAGCAGGCAGACTTTCAACCACTGTGCCACCAGGGAAGCCCCTTCCCATCACCATTTATTGAAGAGATTATCTTTCCCCCATTGTATATCCTTAACACCTTTTTTGTAAGTTAATTGACTATGTATGTGTGGGCTTATTCTGTTCCATTGATCTATGTGTCTGTTTTTAATGTCCACACTATACTATTTTTTTAAATAAATTTATTTATTTTATTTGTTTGTTTTTGGCTGTGTTGGGTCTTCGTTGCTGTGTGCGGGCTTCCTCTAGTTGTGGCAAGTGGGGGTTACTCTTCATTGTGGTGCACAGGCTTCTCATTGTGGTGGCTTCTCTTGCTGTGGAGCACAGGCTCTAGGCACATGGGTTTCAGTAGTTGTGGTGTGCAGCCTCAGTAGCTGTGGCTCATGGGCTCAGCTGCTCCACCGCATGTGGGATCTTCCCAGACCAGGGCTTGAACCCGTGTCCCCTGCATTGACAGGCAGATTCTTAACCACTGAGCCACCAGGGAAGCCCCGCACCATACTATTTTGATGAATATATCTTTGTAATATAGTTTGAAATCAGGAACCATGATGCTTCCAGCTGTGTTATTCTTTCTCAAGTTGCTTTGGCTATTCAGGTCTTTTGTGATTCCATACAAATTTTAGGACTACTACATATATGTATAAAATATATATTATATATATAATATATATTATTCTTTAATAATCAAATTATATATATAATTATATATATTTTATTGAAATATAGTTGATTTACAATGTTGTGTTAGTTTAAGGGTAAAGCACAGTGATTCAGTCATATAGCTATATATATAGATATATGACAATATATCCTTTTTCAGATTATTTTCCCTTATAAGTTATTACAACATATTGAGTATATTTCTCTGTGCTATATAGTAGGTCCTTGTTGGTCATCTATTTTATATATAGTAGTGTGTATATGTTAATCCCAACTCCCTAATTTATCCCTCCTCCACCCCTTTTCCCTTTGGTAACCAAAAGTTTGTTTTCTATGTTTGTGGGTCTATTTCTATTTTGTAAATAAGTTCATTTGTATCTTTTTTTTTGAAAAGATTCCACATATAAGCAATATCATATGATATTTGTCTTTGTCTGGCTTACTTCACTTAGTATGACAATCTCTAAGTCCATCCACATTGCTGCAAATGGCATTATTTCACTCTTTTTTATGGCTGAGTAATATTCCATTATATACATATATAACACACACACACACACGCACACACACACACACACACATCTTCTTTACCCATTCATCTGTTCATGGATATTTGTGTGGTTTCCGTATCTTGGCTATTGTAAATAGTGCTGCTATGATAATTGGGGTGCATGTATCTTTTTGAATTAGAGTTTTTGTCTTTTCTGGATATATGCCTAGGAGTGGAATTGCTGGATCATATGGTAACTCTATTTTTAGTTATTTAAGGAGCCACCATACTGTTTCTCATAGTGGCTGCATCAATTTACCTTCCCACCAACAGTGTAGGAGGGTTCCTATTTCTCCACACCCTCTCCAGCATTTATTACTTGTAGACATCTTTTTTTTTTTTTTCTTGGTCATGTTGCACAGCATGTGGGATCTTAGTTCCCTGACCAGGGATCAAACCCGCACCCCCTGCATTAGAAGCATGGAGTCTTAACCATTGGACCGCCAAGGAATTCTATTTGTAGATTTTTTGATGATAGGCATTCTGACTGATGTGAGGTGATAGCTCACTGTGATTTTGATTTGCATTTCTCCAATAATTAGTGATGTTGAGCATCTTTTCATGTGCTTGCTGGCCATCTGTATGTCTTCTTTGGAGAAATGTCTATTTAGGTCTTCTGCCCTTTTTTGATTGAGTTGTTTGTTTGTTTTTTATTAAGTTGTATGAGCTGTTTATATATTTTGGAAATTAACCCCTTGGCGTTATATCATTTGCAAATATTTTCTCCCATTCTGTAAGTTGTCTTTTCATTTTGTTTATGGTTTCTTTTGCTGTGCAAAAGCTTATAAGTTTGATTAGGTCCCATTAGTTTATTTTTGCTTTTATTTATTTTGCCTGGGGAGATTGATCTAAGAATATAGTTCTACGATTTTTGTCAGAGGATGTTTTGCCTATGTTTTCTAGGAGTTTTATGGTGTCATGTCTTTTTTTTTAAATAAATTTATTTATTTATTTTTGGCTGCATTGGGTCTTTATTGCTACATGTGGGCTTTCTCTAGTTTCGGCAAGGAGGGGCTACTCTTATTGTGGTGCACAGGCTTCTCATTGTGGTGTCTTCTCTTGTTGCAGATCACACACTATGGGCACGTGGGCTTCAGTAGTTGTGGCACTCAGGCTCAGTAGTTGTGGCTGGCGGACTCTAGAACGCAGGCTCAGTAGTTGTGGTGCATGGGCTTAGTTGCTCCGAGCCATGTGGGATCTTCCTGGACCAGAGCTTGAACCCATGTCCCCTGCATTGGCAGGCAGATTCTTAACCACTGCACCACTAGGGAAGTCCAGTGTCATGTCTTATATTTAAGTCTTTAAACCTTCTTGAGTTTATTTTTGTATATGGTATGAAGGAGTGTTCTTTTTTTTAAAAAAAAATAAATTTTAAAATTTATTTTTGGCTGCATTAGGTCTTCGTTGCTGCACATGGGCTTTCTGTAGTTGCGGTGAGCGGGGGCTACTCTTCATTGTGGTGCGTGAGCTTCTCATTGCAGTGGCTTCTCTTTGTTGTGGAGCATGGAATCTAGGCACACAGGCTTCAGTAGTTGTAGCACACGGGCTCAGTAATTGTGGCTGGCGGGCTCTAGAGCGCAGGCTCAGTAGTTGTGGTGCATGGGCTTAATTGCTCCACGGCATGTGGAATCTTCCTGTACCAGGGATTGAACATGTGTCCCAAATAATTTTAGGATTATTTGTTCTAATTTTGTGAAAAATGTCATGGATAATTTGATAGGAATTGCATTAAATCTGTAGATTGCTTTGGGTAGTAGGACCATTATAACAATATTAATTTTTCCAATCCAAGAGCATGGGATCTCTTTCCATTTCTTTGAATCATCTTCAATTTCCTTTATCAATGTTTTATGGTTATCAGCGTATAGGTCTAGGATTGTTTTCTTAATTTCACTTTCTGATAGTTCATTATTAGTGTACAGAAATGCAATTTATTTTTGCATATTGATTTTGTGTCCTGCATTGTTACTGAATTCATTATTTAATTCTAACAGTTTTTTGGTGGAGTCTTTAGGGTTTTCTTGCTATAATACCATGTCATCTTCAAAAAATAACAGTTTCACTTCTTCCTTTTCAATTTGGATGCTTTTATTTCTTTTTCTTGCCTCATTGCTCTGGCTAAGACTTCCAATACTATGATGAATAAAAGTGGCAAGAGTGGACATCTTTGTCTTGTTCCTGATCTTAGAGGAAAAGCTTCCAGCTATTCACTGTTGAGTATGATGTTGGCTGTTGGCTGGTCATGCATGGCTTTTATTATGTTGGGGTACATTCTCTCTATAACCACTTTTCTGAGAGTTTTTTAAATGGATGTTGAATTTTGTGAAAAGCTTTTTCTGCATCTATTGAGATGATCATAGGATTTTTGTTCTTCATTTTAATATGGTGTGTCACATTGACTGACTTGTGGATATCGAACCACCCCTATCCCTTGCATCCCTGGAATAAATCCCACTTAATCATGGTTTCTGATCCTTTTAATGTATTGTTGAATTCAGTTTGCTAATATTCTGTTGAGGATTTTTGCATCTATGTTCATTGTTGGCCTGTAATTTACTTTTCTTCTAGTGTCTTTGGTTTTGGTATCAGGGTAATGCTGGCCTCATAAAATTGGTTTGGAAGTGTTCCCTCCTCTTTTGTTTTTTTGAAAGAGTTTGAGAAGGATTGGTATTCTTTAAATGTTTGCTAGAACTTACCAGTAGAATCATCTGGTCCTGGACTTTTGTTTGTTGAGAAGTTTTGGATTACTGACTCAATCTCCTTACTAGTAATCAGTGTAATCAAATTTTTTATTTCCTTATGACTTAGTCTTTGTAGTCTGTATGTTTCTAGAAATTTATCCATTTTTTATAGGTTGTCCAATTTGTTGGTTTTTAATTATTCATAGTAGACATTGTAATGTCTCTGCTTTCATTTCTGACTTTGAGTCCTCTTTTGAGTCTAGCTAAGGTTTGTTTCTTTAGTTTATATTTGATATTTCATTTTTCAAAAACAGCTCTTAGTTTCATTGATCTTTTCTATTGTCTTTCAGTCTCTACTTCATTTCTGCTCTGATCTTTGTTATTTCCTTCCTTCTAAATTTATAGATTTAGACTTAGTTTTTTCTTCTTTTTGTAGTTTCTTGAAGTCTAAAGTTAGGTTGTTTGAGATCTTTCTTGTTTCTTAATAAGGCTTTTATCACTATTAACTTCCCTCTTAGAACTGCTTTTGCAGCATCACATAAGTGTTGGTATATTGTATTTCCATTTCCATTTGTTTCAAAGTATTTTTTTTATTTCTCTTTTGATGTCTTCTTTGACCCATTTGTTGTTCAGTAGCATGTTGTTTAATCTCCACATATTTGTTGATTTTCCAGTTTTCTTCTTGTAATTGATTTCTAGTTTCATATCATTGTGGTCAGAAAAGATGCTTGGTATGATTTCAGTCTTCTTAAGTTTATTGACTTGTTTTGTGGCCTAACATATTATCTATGCTGGAGAATGTTTTGTGTGCACCTGTGAAGAATGTGTATTCTGTTGCTCTTGGATGGAATGTTCTGGGTATGTCTGTTAAGTCCATTTGATCTAATGTGTCATTTAAGGCCAGTGATTCTGTATTGATTTTCGTTGTGGATGATCTATTCATGAATTAAAGTAGAATATTAAAATCCCTTACTAATATATTGCTGTCTATTTCTTCCTTTATGTGTGTTAATTTTTGCATTATATATTTAGGTGATTCTATGTTGGGTGCATAAATATTTACAAATATTGTATTCTCTTGTAGGGTTGACCCTTTTATCTTTTGTATAATGACTTTCCTTGTCTCTGACTTCAAATCTATTTTGTCCATTATAAGTATAGCTAGTCCAGCTTTCTTTGGGTTCCATTTCATGGAATATCTTTTTATATCCCTTCACTTTCAGTCTTTTTGTGTCCTTGCATCTGAAGTGAGTCTCTGCTGAGACCCATATAGATGTTTTTTGTTGTTGATGTATTGTTTTGTTATTTTATCCATTCAGCTACTCTATTCTTTTGTTTGGAGAATTTACTCCATTTACATTTATAATAATTACTGATAGGTACATAGTTATTGCCATTTTGTTAATTGTTTTCTGGCTGTTTTGTAGTTCCTCTGTTCCCTTGTTCATCTCTTGCTCTCTTACTTTTTGATTTGATGGTTTTCTGTAGTGGTATGCTTTGATTCCTTTCTCTTTGTCTTTTATGTATCTACTGTGAGTTGTGCTTTGTGGTTACCATGAGCTTACATAAAACAACTTATATTTTTATTTATAACAGTTTATTTTAAGTTGATAACAGCTTAAGTTTGATCTCATTCTAAAGTTCTACATTTTTACTCCCCACACCACGTTTTATATTGATGTCACAATATACATCTTTTAATCTTGTGTATCCATTAACAAATTGTTATTAATATAATTAATAATATTGTTATTATTGTTAAAAAATTGTAGTTAGTTTTACTACTCTTGTCTTAACCTTCCTAGTACATTTATAAGTGATTAACTCACCAATTTTACAACATTAGATTATTCTGAATTTTACTATATATTTATCTCTAACAGTGAGATTTATACTTCCATGTTTCTCATTACTAATTAGTGTCTCCACCCCTCTTTCAGCTTAAAGAAGTTCCTTTAACATTTCTTGTAAGTCTGGTCTAGTATTGAGGAACTTCTCTAGCTTTTCCTTGTCTGGAAAACCCTTTATCTCTCCTCCAATTCTAAAGGACAAGTTTGCCAGCACAGTATTTTTTTCTTTCAGCACTTTAAATATATCATGCCACTCCCTTCTGGCCTGCAAAATTTCTGTTGAAAAATCTGCTAATAATCTTCATGGGTGTTCCTTTGTACATAACAAGTTGTTTTATCTCTTCCTGCTTTTAAGATTCTTTTGCTGTCTTTAACTTTTGACACCCTAATTGTAATGTGTCTCTTTGGGTTCATCTTATTTGGAACTCTATGGGGTTCCTCAATCTGTATATATCTTTTTCCTTCTCCACTTTAGGAAAGTTTTCAGCCATTATTTCTTCATAAATATTTTCTGCCTCTCTCTCTTTCTCTCTCGCTCCTCCTTCTGGGACTCCTATAATGTGAATGTTGGTCCACTTGATGTGGTTCCATAAGTCCCTTAAGCTATCTTTACTCTTTTTCATCTTTTAGTTTTTTCCCTTTTTGCTGCTTGATTCAATGAGTTCCACTGTCTTGTCTTCACATGCATTGATCTTTTCTTCCACTTCATCTAGTCTGATGTTGAATCCCTCTATTGTATTTATTTATTTATTTATTTATTTTTTGCGGTACGCGGGCCTCTCACTGTTGTGGCCCCTCCCGCTGCGGAGCACAGGCTCCGGACGCGCAGGCCCAGCGGCCATGGCTCACGGGCCCAGCCGCTCCACGGCACGCGGGATCCTCCTGGACCGGGGCGCGAACCCCTGTCCCCTGCATCGGCAGGCGGACTCACAACCACTGCGCCACCAGGGAAGCCCCCTGTATTGTATTTTTTTAAAGTTTAGTTATTGTATTCTTCAGTTCTAAGACTGCAGTTTGATATTTACATTTTCTATCTCTTTGTTGAAATTCTCACTTTGTTCATTCATTGTTCTCATGAGCTTGGGGAACATCTTTATGATTGTTATTTTGAACTCTCTATCAACTAAATCACTTATCTCTGTTTCATTATAGTCCTTTTCTGAGGTTTTAGTTTATTCTTTTGCTTGGAACATATTCCCTTGTTTCTTCATTTTTCTTGCCTCTCTATATTTGTTTCTGTATATTAGATAAAACAACTACCTCTCCTAGTCTTGAAGGAGTGGGCTTGTGTTGGAGATGAAACTGATCATTCAACCCTGCTCTAGCTCTTGGTTGTCCTTCAAACCTTTGTCATTGTCCAAGCAACCTAATTTACTCTTAGTGGCTCCCAGTAGTTGAGGGTGTGCCAAGACCTGTCAGTCTCCTAAAGGATCTCAGTCAGCATCTAAGATTCAGGCTGATTGGAAGCCAGACTCTTAGGAAGCAGCTTTTAAAGTATGCAAATATGCCTTTTTCAGGGGAAGACTGGGAAAAGAGCATTTCTGTTTGCTCCTCTGCACTGAGCCTTGGGGTGATAACCAGTTACGAACTGTTTGCTACCATCCCATTGAACCTGTGAACACAAGTCCCCCTGAACACCAGAGCTGGGCTATCAAGGGATGTGTCCTCTGGGTGGTAGCCACAAAAGTTGGGACACCAGACATGTACACAAGCAACTTTCTCAGAGATACCAGTGACCTGGGGCAGGGCAGAGGGGGACCATGAAGATGGTGTCCACCTTCTGATGTCTGTAGAGAAGACTGTAGCCAGCCCTTGTGTGTGTGTATAATTAGAAGCCTGCCCCTCAGGCCAAAGCTAAGAAGACATGCTAATCTACCTCTTTCACAGAAAGACTGGGTGTGTTTCAGTCTGCTGTCCTTGTGATGTGCCCTGAGGTTGGTAGCTGGTTAAAAACAGTTTTTCTATTTGTTACAGTTTGGGACCTGTGAACACAAGCCCTGCTGGCCACCAGAACAAGGTGATGAAGTGGTGTCCCCTGAGCAGCAGCCACAAAAACCTGGGTGCCAGGCGTGCGCATGAGCTCCTTTCCAGGAGATAGAGGTGACCTGGAGTGAGGCAGAGGGAGAGGTTGAAGATGGCTCCCACCAGCCTCTATAGACTTTAGAAAGTATTTGAGGAGCCCTCTTGATGTGAGTTTAAATAGAAGCCTGCCCCTCAGGCTGTAGCAATGAAGGTAAGTACTAGGCCTCTTTCACAGAAGGAATTGGTGTTTCTGTCTTTTGCCTCCCTGCTCTGCCCTGGAAGTGGTAGCTGTTTAAGAACTCTATCCATTTGTTACAGTCCTGTGGGACCTGCTGGCCTAAGCCCCAGTGGCTGCCACAGCCAGGTGATCAGATGGTGTCCTGTGGGTGGCAGCTGCAAAAATCAGGGCTCCAGGCAAGTGCACAAGCTCCTTTCTTGGAGGTACTGGCGACCTGGAGCAAGGCAGAAAGAGACTGCACAGAAGGCAGGCGTGGTGGCCTCTGTCTTTTGGAGAGTGTTTCAGTGGTCCCCTCTTTGTGTGTTAAATGTCTGGTGCTCAGGCCAAAGATTTTGTTTGTTTGTTTTATTGAGGTATAGTTGATGTACGATATTATATAAGTTTCAGGTGTAAAACATTGATTCACAATTTTTGAAAGTTATATTCCATTTATAATATAAACGCCAAAGCTTTACAATAACCAGCTGGGCCTCTTTTACAGAAAGACTGGCCCTTTTCAGTCTGCCTCTGCACTGTGTTCTCAGATCGCTGTAGTCTTGTGGGTCTTGTGGACACAAGCTCCTTGTGGGTCTTGTGGACACAAGCTCCATTGGCTGTCAAAGCTATGTGTTTTGGAGGCTCGTCTCTCAAGTACAGGTCTTAAAATCTGGGGTGTCAGATGCTGGGTTCAAAGCCTTTGCTCCTTAGGGAAAGCTCAGGGCTGCCAGTTCCCTTGATTGTGGGTTGCTGTGCTGGGGGTGGGGTTTATGGTGAGATTGTGTCTCAGCTTCCTCCTACCTGCTTTGATGTGGTTTTCTCATTTGCCCAATGGGTAGGAGCCACTTAGCTAGTTTTGTGGTTTCTTTTAGAGGAAATTGTTCTGTATGCAGCTGTGGATGCAGTGTATCTGTTAGGTGAACCAATGACTGAAACCACCCACCCTGGCCAGGCACCATAGTAAACACTTGCATGGAGGTCCTGATGAGGAACATGGAACTAACAAGCTACCGCCAACTGGAAGTATTCAGGAAAGGTCAAAAGGAAATGCCAGTCCATAAGTACTACCAACCTCCCAGAATCCTTCTCACTGGAACTCATCTTGGCTGAGCTATGCACGCACAACCAGGAAAGAACCTGAGTTAGAATGATTGGCCAGAGACAACCTGGAAACTAACCCCATTGCCATAAAACCCGAGACTGCAAGCCACGTGGCAGAGCAGTCCTCCTGGGTTCCCTTACCCTGCTGCTCTCTGCCCAGGCGCCCCTTCCCAATAAAGTCCCTTGCTTTGTCAACACGTGTGCCTCCTCAGACAATTCATGTCTGAGTGTGAGACAAGAGCCCACTCTCAGGCCCTGGAAGAAAAGTGAAAGTGAGTTTATTTGGAGGGATACACACTCCATAGGCAGAATGCAGATGTCTTCAGAAAGTGAGAGTGACCCCAGGGCATGGGGTTTTTGGGTTTTATGGGCTAATTTCGTAGGCTAATGAGTGGGAGGAATATTCTTGCTATTTCAATGAACCGTGGGTATTTCCCAGGTATTCAGCCACTGCCCACTTTTCTGGTCCATGTAAGGGGGAGCGATTTTTAGTATTACAACAGGGGTCCCCAAGGCCCAGGCCACACAGCAGGAGGTGAGCGGCGGGTGAGCCAGCAAAGCTTCATCTGCCGCTCCCCTTGGTCCCATTACTGCCTGAACCATCCCCCACTCCACCACGCCCCGTCCGTGGAAAAATTGTCTTCCTCGAAACTGGTCCCTGGTGGCAAAAAGATTGGGGACCACTGTATTACAATATAGGTATAATGAGCTAAAGGTCAATGACCAGACTATTCTTGAAGCCTCCTTGGTTTCAGCCAGTTCCAGCTCCTTTTTATTTCATCCCAACAGCTGTGCCCCTCCTTCATTTCCTAGCTGTTCTGTCCTCCCCTTTCCCTCCTGTCTTTTAACAGGTTTGGACTAGAGCAGTGGTTTGTGTCTTTTTTGGGTGGGAAGCCACGGATGTGAACTCTAAAACTCTGAGCTCTACCCTACAAAAGTGTGCTTATGCCATTCCTGAGCATTATGGTGCAGTTTGTGAACCTCTGCACGGTAATACTGTTATTAGTCTGCTGGGGCTGCCATAAGAGAATACCACAGAGTGGGTGGCTTGAACAACAAAATTCTCACAATTCTGGAGGCTAGAAGTCTAAGGCTGAGGTGCTGCCATGGGTGGCTTCTGGTAAGGCATCTCCTCCTAATTTGCAGACAGCTGCCTCTGTGTCCCCACATGGTCTGGTCTTTCCTCTCTTTCCTCTGTGCCCATGAACTCCTGGTCTCTCCTCATAAGGCCACCAGTCCTACCAAAGTAGGGCCCCATTCATAGGACCTCATTTAGCCTTAATTACCCCCTTAATGGCCCAATTTCCAAGTACAGTTGTGTATGGGGTTAAGCTTCAATTTATGAAATTTTCTTTTGGGGGTCGAGGAAGACATGATTCAGCCCATAATATAAATACTGAGTATAACTGAGTGCTGTGTCTGCACTGAGGGCCCTGCGTCTGTAAGCTGTCTCAGAGAGCACATGCTCTAAGTGGTTTGCTCCTGAAGCCCACGCACTACCTATCAGCTAAGGTGTCTTATTTGTTCAATTAATGGTGATGAGATCAGACTAATGAACAAGAAAAATTCATGGAGGAATATAAGATGCTAATTTAAGTGGCACAGATTAAAATACTGTAGTAATACTAAGGAGAAAATAAGAATAATCAAGGGAAGATTTTTGGTTTTTTTTCCTTTTTAAATGAGATAACTACCTATGCTTGGAATTATTTGCATGTTACGAAGAACTTGCTGGCATTAGGACATTTACAGTGTAAGAGCCAAAGCCTGAGTTGAAATGATTTATGCAGGGTGTAGACAGATCTGGAGCCTTAAAATTGTAAACCGTGTGTTGAAGGCCTGAACTGAAAAAATAGTTCATAATCTTGGCAGAAAAGAAAATGGTACATTTGTTAATTTTTCCTGGGATAGAGAAATAGGAGAATAACATTTGTTTTGTCAACAGTGTGCTCATCAAGATTTGTAGAGTAACTATTTCAAAGAATTTTTAAGCAGTGAAATTCAGGGAGAAACTTACTGCAAACTGCCAATGAAAGGACCCAGCTAACACAAAATGGCTCTAATAAAACCAGGCCCATGTGTTTTTTTGCTTGGGGGAGGGACAGGAGTACAGTTTATATAACAGTGCTACCTGTCTGGTGGTGTAGGAATTCGTATTGTGAAGGGCAGGGATAACCCCTACTCCATTTAGAGGAAAACCTGATGAAAACTTCAGGGGTTTGATGTCCAGGTTGAGGACTTTAATCCATCACCATTTGAATTTGGCTTTAAAAGAATTATTAGGAATTGAACAGTTTGAATCAAAATTACAGTCAAACAAAATGAGGTAGCTTTATAATTAGAGAATTGTGGTCATGCATGTAGTACCTAGTGTTTAGGTTTAGATAAATAGAGGCTACTGCAATTTTGTAGTTCCTTTTTTTTCAACCCACTAGAACAATACTCTATATAAACAACATCAGAAACATGACTAGATTCACTTTTTAATGTGTTTTACAAATCTTTTATTGCTTCAACAAGAAAATGGATACCAGAATGCTTTTCTTTTTAAAAACTTATTTGAACTACTTTGAGTCACTACTTTTATTCTTTATTGTCCTTATTTTCGAAGTTTTGGCGCCCAAACTTGGAAAACCTCATGGAGATTTGTATAAACATGCATATACATATATACACACACATTAAGTTTAAAGCCTCAGTTCCTCATTAAACCTTGTGCTCAGGCTCCTGTTAAAAAGAGGTAAAATGGTGAGAAGCTAAAAATCATGGAAAACATGAATAAATCCCAATTTATAATTTCCTTGTTGTTATGAATTAAAACAGACATTTTAAGGCAAAATCTATCACCTTGCTAAAACTTCTACTAAGCTACAGACTCAGATATTTACAAGAAAATAAATAAACAAAAAGCCCTTTACACATGTCAATATGGTTTAATGACAAGCTAGCTGAGGAGTTGCACTTTGTTATTTTAGGTAACTTTCCATTCAGGAACAGTTAATATTTCAATGATTAAAATTTCAGGTGTTAAAAACTAACTTCAAGCAGGGTCACTGTTACACTGAAGCTGAATTCTTCAAGTTCTTGTCTTTAAATTACTATACAAATCCATCACAGTTACATTCAAGCTATTAATTTAAAACACATTTAATGTTTGGTAACTGAGTTTGGTAATGTTTGGTAATTACTGTACTCTAGGTCGTTTGATTTTATTTTTCTCTATAGGAGCTTTCCTCTTTTGTGAGAATCCAGGCCCAGGTTCCTTATTATTCTGAAGAAATGAAACAGCTTCTGGTAGACAGTAATTTTCTACTTGAGGAGGAGATTCCTATAAAAGGGAGTAAAAAACCCAATACTGTTCATTTTTTTCAGATTTCAAACTGTTAATTAGGTAATAGATTCCTTTACTCTGCTTTATGACCAAAAAACTTAAACATTTGTCTTTCAAGGTAGCTATTTAGCATGTGTCACCTTTAGTGAACAGATCCTGTGTAACAAAATTTCACCTTTTATCAGAAAAATGAGTTTATAGCTCAGGCAGAGGGGGGCTAGCTCAGATCTTAATGGTTTCATCTGTAAAATATGGATTAAGTACAGAACATGGAAAATATGATAAGATACAGTTAATAGCTATCATTTAACTGTGAGATGTTATGTTTAGTGTAAATTTTTGAAAATCTTTGAATGGAATGGGATGAATTCCCCTTTTCATTTTTTATGGCTTTTAGTCTGAGAAGCCCCTGTCTGTGTCATATTGACTGGCTAAAACTAACAGAAAACTCTGAAGAACCAGAGGACAGAATGGCAACCACAGCACTAGAAAATGAGGTGGGAAATTCCAGAAAGTTTGGGAGGAGCTCCAAACACTGTGTTATAAACACTGACCAAATCCTTGCTTGACCCCTAAATCATGTATGTGCAGAGACTCAAGGTAAGGCTCAAAGAACCCAACTAAGATTTGAGCTGCCACTCACTGCAGAAGGTCAGCCAAGTAAACTGCCTGCTAAACAAATAAAATGGTCCTCTTCAGAAGAACATGACACGATCTAGTCTCTACAACTGATTTGTAATTTCTAGGATACATCCAAAATTACTATACACGTCAAGAAGCATAACATGAACTATTCTCAAGAAAAAACAATCACCGCCCAAAACGGAAATACTTAAGTATCAACTTACGAAAAAAATATACATATACTGAAAATTACAAAATGCCCATGAAAGAAATCAGACAACCTAAATAATTAGAGATAAGCTGTCCTCAGTGACTAAAAGACTTAACATAGTAAAGATGTCAAACACTCAAACTGATCTGTAGGTTTAATGTAATTCCTATCAAAATCATAAAGGTATTTTTATAGACAAACAGGCTTATTTAAAAATTTATATATAAAGACACAGTCAAAAAGAAGTACAGGCCCTAGAATAGCAACAACAATTTTGAAAAAGAGGAATAAAGAGGAAGGAATCATGACCTAATATTAGGACTTATTATGTATACAGTAATTAAGAGTCTTGCAGAGGGAAAGACACATAGATTGATGGAACAGAACAGAGAATGCAGAAATAGACCCATAAAAAATGCACATCTGAATACTGACCAAGGTGCAAGTGCAACTAAATGGAGTATAGTTCTTTTAACAAATGGTGCTGGAGCAATTGGACATTCTGAGGCAGAAAACCCCTCAACCAACCTCCTAATAATTTTGACCTAAACTTTACACCTCTACATATTATCAGACATAAAAAGTAAAAACTATAAAACCTTTTATAAAACTTGTTTTGCAAAAATTCCTGTTAAGAGGATAAAGGTAGGGGATCCCTGGTGGTCCAGTGGTTAGGACTCAGTGCTTCCACTACCGGAGGCATGGGTTCAACCCCTGGTTGGGGAACTAAGATCCTGCTAGCTGTGTGGCTAAGCCAGGAAAAAAAAAAACAAAAAACAAAAAAGGAGGATAAAGGTAAATGGATGAATACATAAGCCACAGACTGGGAGAAAATATGTGCAAATACATATCCAACAAAAAACTAGTATCTATTATAAACAACTCTCAAGCGTAAAAAAAAAACAATTCAATTACAAAGTGGACAAAAGACATGAAGAGACATTTCAAGGAAGAGGATGTGAACATGGCAAATAAGCACACAAAAAGATGTTCACTTTGATTAGCCATTAGGAAAATGCAAGTTAAAGTCACAAGAGACATCATACACCAAATGAAATGGCTAAATAAAAAATGACAACTAAATGCAGATGAGGATACAAAGAAACTGGATCACTCATACATTGATGGTGAGAACGTAAAATATGCCCACTTTGTAAACACACTCTTGAGCATTTATCCCAGTGAAATGAAATCTTATTTTCACATATGAAGCCGTACATAAACGGAAACAACCCAGATGTCCTTCCATAGGTTAATGATTAACTGTGGTACATCTGTACTACTCAGCAATAAAAGGTAATAAAAGTATTCATTTTTGCATAAGAATGCAACATTCTGGATGAAACTCAAAGGAATTTTACTCAAAGGAAAAAAGCCAATTGCCAAAGTTTACACACTATTATTAATTCCATTTATTTAAGTTTTAAAAAATGAGGGATTCTTGGGCTTCCCTGGTGGCGCAGTGGTTGAGAGTCCGCCTGCCGAGGCGGGGGACACGGGTTTGTGCCCCGGTCTGGGAAGACCCCACATGCTGTGGAGCGGCTGGGCCCGTGAGCCATGGCCGCTGAGCCTGCGCGTCCAGAGCCTGTGCCCCGCAATGGGAGAGGCCACAACAGTGAGAGACCCGCGTACCGCAAAAAAAAAAAAATGAGGGATTCTTGTAGTGATAGAACTGTTCTGTATCTTGACTGTGGTGACAGATACATGAACTTACACATGATAAAACTGCAGAAATCTATATATACAAATATACATGAATAGAAGTAAAACTGGGGAAATCTGAATAAGCTTGGATTGTATAAAGCCAATATCCTGGTTGTAATACTGTACTATAGTTTTTGCAAGATGCTACTCACTAGTGTAACCTGGAGAAAGTGTACATGGAATCTCTCTGTATTATTTCTTACTACTGCATGTAAATCTACAATTATTTCCAAATAAAAAGTTTAATTAAAAAAAAAAAGTAACAGAACATCTTGCTCATGACCCAGATGTTGGAAACTGTAGACAACTGCAACATAGCTATTATAACTGTTCTTAATGATATAAAGGAAAATATGCTTGAAATGAGTGAACAGAGGAAATCTCAGCACAAAAACAGAAACCACAGAAAAGAATCAAAGAGATTTTAGATATAAACAAGTAATACTTTTTAAAAAATTTATTTATTTTTGGCTGTGTTGGGTCTTCACTGCTGCACGCGGGCTTTCTCTAGTTGTGGCAAATGGGAGCTACTCTTCGTTTTGGTGCGCGGGCTTCTCATTGCAGTGGCTTTCTTTTTGTGGAGCATGGGCTCCAGGCACACAGGCAGCATGTAGTTGCAGCATGTGGGCTCAGCAGTTGTGGCACGCAGGCCCTAGAGCACATGGGCTTCAGTAGTTGTGGTGTGTGGGCTCAGTAGTTGCAGCGTGCAGGCTCTAGGGCACGCGGGCTTCAGTAGTTGTGGTGCACAGGCTCAGTTGCTCCGTGGCATGTGGGATCTTCCCAGACCAGGAATTGAACCCGTATTCCCTGCATTCGCAGGCAGATTCTTAACCACAGAGCCACCAGGGAAGTCCAAAAATATGACTTAAATCAAAGTCTCACTGGATAGGATTAAGAGCAGATGAAAATAACAGGAAAAAATCAGTGAAGTTGGAGATAGATACACAGGAATTGGGCAATCAGAAGAGCACAGAAAAAATAATTGCAAATAAGTGAATACAGGCTTAGGGGCCTGTGGGACAATATCAAAAGAGTAACATGAGTAACTGAATTCCCAGACAGAAAAGAATGAAGCAGAAAAAATAGCAGAATGAAGAAATAATGCCCCAAATTTCCCAAACTTGGTGAGAGACATAAGTTTAAAGAAGCTTTGTGAATACCAATCAGGATTCATACAAAGAAACCATACCTGGAAATATAAATGGTTGAAAATCAAAGATGAAGAGAAAATCCTGAGAACAGCCAGGAGAAAAATGACACATTGCATAAAGGGGAACAATTCAAATTACCATTAACTTCTTATCAGAAACAATGGAGGCCTTAGGACTTCCTCAGTGGTCCAGTGGTAAAGAGTCCACCTTCTAATTCAGGGGACGCAGGTTCGATCTCTGGTCAGGGAACTAAGATCCCACGTGCCCTAGGGCAACTAAGCCTGTGCGCCTCAACGAGAGAGCCCGCATTCCACAAACCTACAGAGCCCAGGCGCTCTGGAGCCCACGTGACACACCTAGAGAGAGAAAAAAACCCACACACCACAACAAGAGAGAAGCCTGTGTGCCACAATGAAGAGCCCATGCCACAAAGATCCTGCATGCCTCAACAAAGATCCCAAGTGCCACAATTAAGACCCAACGCAGCCAAAAATATTATTTATTTTAAAAAATAAATATTTTTTTAAAAAGTAAAAAGAAAAAGAAACAATGGAGGCCAGGAGAGAATGAAGTCTTTATTGAAGTACCAGAAGAAGAAAAAAAACTCAACCCCAAATTTTATATCCTGCCAAAAATCTTCAAGAATAAAGGTAAAATAGACATTTTCAAAAAAAAGAAAAAAAAAGAAAACTAGCATTGGTCCCCATCATATTTGTACTACAAACTAAAGAAAGTTCTTCAGGCTGAAGGAAAATGATACCAGATGGAAACTTAGATATTCAGAAAAAAATAACACTCAAAATGGTATACATTAGGGTAAATATAAAAGACTTTTTTTCCCTTTTGATTTCCTTAAAATACATTGGATTGTTTAAAGAAAAACTTACTTAAAGCATAACACTGCACTGTGGGGCTAAAACAGATAGATGGGCCAGACATTAAATATTTTAGTAGTTGCAAATTTCTGTTGCGACTATTCAACTCTGCAGTTGTAGTGCAAAAGCAGCCAAAGAGAATATGCAAATTTAAGAACGTGGCTGGGTTTCAATAAAACTTTATTAATAAAACAGGCAGTGGGCTGGATTTGGCCTGTGGGCTATAGTTTACTGGCCCTTGGTTTGAAGAACAGGGGAAGCAAAGGAATCTATATGGTTCAAGATTTCTGCATTTTATGCAAAGTGGCACAATATTAACTGTAGGAAGATTATGAAAAATTAAGGAAGTATATTGTAATCTGTAGAGCAAAAGACCCCTGCCCCTCTAAAAAGAAGCAGAGAAGTTTTTGCTTTAAAAAGACAATGGAGGGTCTTCCCTGGTGGCGCAGTGGTTGAGAATCTGCCTGCCAATGCAGGGAACATGGGTTTGAGCCCTGGGCAGGGAAGATCCCACGTGCTGTGGAGCAACTAAGCCCATGTGCCACAACTACTGAGCCTGTCCTCTAGAGCCTGTGAGCCACAACTACTGAGCCCGCGTGCTGCAACTACTGAAACCTGTGCAGCTAGAGCCCATGCTCCGCAGCAAGAGAAGCCACAGCAATGAGAAGGCCACGCACTGCAATGAAGAGTAGCTCCTGCTCTCCACAACTAGAGAAAGCCCACGTGCAGCAATGAAGACCCAACACAGCCAAAAAAAAAAAGAGAGAGACAATATGGAGGGGATTTCCCTGGTGGTCCAGTGGTTAAGACTCCACATTCCCAATGCAGGGGGCCTGAGTTTGATCCCTGGTTAGGGAACTAGATCCCATGTGCAGCAACTAAAGCTCCTGCAAGCCGCCACAAAGATTCCGCACATGGCAACAAAGATCCCCCATGCCACAACACAGCCAAATAAATAATAAATAAATATTTTTAAAAAAGACAATGGATGAAATGGAATTCTAAAAAATATTAAATACCAAAAAAAGCAAGAAAAGAAGAACTGAGGAACAAAGAACTGAAGAGACAAACCAAAAACAAATGGCAAAAAACAAAAACAAAAAAAAAAACAGTACCAGTAATTACGGGCTAAACATTCCAGATAATAAAAAGCAAGGCCCAACTATGTCCTGTTTACAAAAAAGCCGTTTTAAATATAAAGACACAAATAATTTAAAAATTAAAAAAAGATAAATTAAATACCTGGGAAAAAATTTAACCAAGGAGGTAAAGCATCTGTAAACTGAAAACTGTAAGACACTGATGAAAGAAACTGAAAAAGATACAAATAAATGAAAAGATAAGCTGTGCTCATGGACTGGAAGAATATTGTTAAAATATCCTTACTACCCAAAGCAATCTGCAGATTCAATGCAGTCCCTATCAAAATTCCAATGGCATTTTTCAGAGAAACAGAACAAACAAACCTAAAATTTGTATGTAACCACAAAATATCTCAAATACCAAAAGCAATGTTAAGAACAACAAAGTTGGAAGCATCATGCTCCCTGATTTCAAACTATATTACAAAGCTACAGTAATCAAAATAATATGGTATTGGCACAAAAACAGATCAATGGAACAGACTAGAAAGCCCAGAAGTAAACATATGCATACATGATCAATTAATTTACGACAAAGGTGCCAAGAATATACAATAGGGAAAAGACAATCTTTTCGATAAACAGTGTTGGGAAAACGGAACCCCCACATGCAGAAGAATGAAACTCAACCACTATCTTACATCATACACAAAAATAAACCCCAAATGGATTAAAGACTTGAACATAAGACCTGAAACCATAAAACTCCTAGAAAAAAACAGGCAGCAAGCTCCTTGACACTGGTTTTGGTGATGATTTTTTGGATTTGACACCAAAAGCGAAGGTAACAAAAGCAAAAATTAACAAGTGAAACTATATCAAACCAAAAAAGTTCTGAACAGTGAAGGAAACCATCAACAAAATGAAAAGCCAACTTATCAAATGGGAGAAAATATTTGCAAATTATATATCTGATAAGAGTTAATATCCAAAATATATACAGAACTCATACAACTCAACAGCAAAAAAAAAACCAAAAAAAAATCTGATTAAAAAATGGGCAGAGGATCTGAATAGACATTTTTCCAAAGAAGACATACAGATGGCCAACAGGTACATGAAATGGTGCTCAACACCACTAATCAACAGGGAAATGCAAATCAAAACCACAATGAGATACCATCTCACACCCATTAGGATAACTAACATAAAAAAGACAAGAGATTACACGTTGGCAATAACATAAAAAAGACAAGAGATAACACATGTTGGCAAGGATGCAGAGAAAATGGAAACTTTGTGCACCACTGGTGGGACTATAAATGGTGCAGCCACTCTGGAAAACAGTATGGAGGTTCCACAAAAAATTAAATACAGAACTACTATATGGTCCAACAATTCCACTTCTGGGTATTTATCCAAAGGAAACAAAAACACTAACTCGAAGATATCTAATAGCCAAGACATGAGTGTCCAGCAATGAATGAATGGATAAAGAAAACTGGTATGTACACACACACACACGCAAATGGAATATTATTCAGCCATTAAAGAGGAAATCCTGCCAATTGTGGCAACATGGATGGACCTTGAGGGCATTATGCTAAGCAAAAAAAGTCAGAGAGAGAAATACAAATACTGTATGATCTCTTGTTAAGTGGAATCTAAGAAAAACAAAACCCTCAAAACTCAATAGATACAACAGAGAACAGACTGGTGGTTGCTTGACAGAGGCAGGGGGGTGAGGGGTGGGAAAAATGGATAAAGGTGGTCAAGAGGTACAAATTTGTTATAAAATAAATAAGCTGGGGAATATAATACACAGCATAATGGTTATAGTTAATAATACTGTATGGTATATTTGAAAGTTGTTGAGACTCAATTTTGGAAGTTCTTATCACAAGATTAAAGAAAATTGTAATTATGTGTGGTGATGGATATTAACTAGACTTACTGCATAGATCATTTCATAAAATATACATATACTGAATCATTCATTATTTTGTACACCTGAAACTAATGTTATATGCTTTTTGTTTTTTTTTTGAATGTCAATACAAAAAAAAAAAAGATGGTCAGACTCATCATTTAGGCAGATCAGCAGACTCCTCTTTGGATAAAAATGAGACAATTCAAGAAGCACATAAAGTTATGAATCTAGGAGAGGTGTCCAATAACTAGTTCACCCACACCATCTCACCCAGCTCAAAATGGACAAGATCCAACTGTGTTCAGTACTTCTAAGCAGGTTTTTACCCCCTATTTTTTTTTAAGTGATATTTTTAAAAATTAATTATTTATTTTTATGTTTGGCTGTGTTGGGTCTTCATTGCTGTGTGTAGGCTTTCTCTAGTTGCGGCAAGCGGGGGCTACTCTTCGTTGCGGTGCACGGGCTTCTCATTGCAGTGGCTTCTCTTGTTGCGGAGCATGGGTTCTAGGCTTGCAGGCTTCAGTAGTTGTGGCACACGGGCTTAGTTGTTCTGCAGCATGTGGGATCTTCCTGGACCAGGGCTTGAACCTGTGTCCCCTGCACTGGCAGGCTGGTTCTTGACCACTGTGCCACCAGGGAAGTCCCTACCCCCTACTCTAAATCATGGACAGAAAACCAAGAATTACTAGATATCTGATAAATTCCTCTAACATGGAAGATAAAAACCCAGATAAAGGGAAAAACACAGCTTGGTGGAAGTTGAAACTATGCAGAGATAAGAAAACTTAAAAAAATTACATCAATAAATCCTCTGAAAGCTCACAGAAGGTATTAATCGATGAAACAAGAAAACATTAAAACAATATAAATTCAAAAAATGAAAACAGGTCTAAAACATGATAGCAAAATGAAGTTGATAGAATATTGAACTGCAAGAATCTCTCAAAAAGATAAAAATAAGTGAAAAATAATAAAATCTAATATACAAATAGCAGAAGTACAGAAGGAGAGAACAGAAAGTGGAAAAAAATCCCCTCATCATTGAAATCATTCAAGATTTCCCAGAACTCAAAGATAGAAGTTACCAGACCAGAAAGGGCCCAAGTGCCCAGCATAATATAAACAGATCCTCATGAGAGTGTATCATTTTGAAATTTCATAAAACAGGTAAAAAGAACTTCCTAACTAGATTACAGTTACATATAAAGGATTAAGAATCAGATGGCTTTAGACTGCTCAATGGCAATACTAGAAGCAAGGAGACAAACAATCAAAAGTCTAAGAGAAAGCAGTTTCCAACCTAGAATTTGATGCCCAGCCAAACTATCAGTCTAGTAGAAATGAGAAGAGAAAAAAGAATTTTCACACATAGAAAGTTTCAATTTACCTTCCACGTGTTCCCTCTCAAGAAGTTATGAGAAGAGACCTCCATCACAATGAGACAGCAGATCAGGATGACATGCAATTCAGAAAGAGGAGATTCAACAGGAAAGAGGCAAATAGTGGTGAATGGAGCTCCTGGGACGATGGCAGTGTACAGAAGTAGACAGAGGGTGACAAAGATCCCTGCAGCCACCACACCTAGTTTCTAAGCTGAAGTCAGAACACTGGGGTGAGCCTATCTCAGAGTCCTATCTGTGCTTGGCTTATCTTGGCCAGGAACTTGACATGAAGCTGCTGCTCTCCCCTCCTTAGCCTGCTGCTTCATAATATAGAAGTGTTCTGTTTTGACTTACTCCTGAGAGCTAGAGATAGGCAATAATAAGCTCAGATGCAGAAATACAGAGCACTCACTCCCCCAATGTGTTTCTCCAGACAGCTAGTATTTGACACACATTACAACCCTGAGAAAGGCAGGGACATGAACCACCGGGAAGGAGCAACAGGGAGTTCCTATGGGACTAGCAATCTTCTATTTCTTATCCTCGGCACCTGAATGACATTTTGTTATTCTTTAACCAGAACATATTTTCTATACACTCTTTTTTATGTAAAAAGAAAAAATACCCCAAAATTATAGCACATGTACAAGTTTAACACAGCACAAGTTTAAGCAATTAATCTGTGTTGGGTCCCGTCTTAGATGGCAGCTGTATCCCTGAAACGATCAGGAATTTCTACAGTGATGAGGTATGGGAAGTTCTCTACATTCCCCCAATCCCTGCCCTTTTCCCAGTGGGTAATATTTTAAAACCTCATGTCTCAACAAATAGAGATTTTTAAAAAGTTATTTAGATGTTCAAGGAGAGCTAGTACTGGTTTACTAAGTCCTAATCAATACACCCCACTGCTTTATGACAGAGGCTTTGCATGCATGTTTCAGGCACTCCTATTAAAGGCTGACCAACTTCCAAACACAAGCAGCAACAACCACAAAGCAGGTTAGTTTTGGCTTCCCCCTACTTCTACACTAATCTGTTTGAAATCCTTTGTTGTAAGACATTTACAATCATGTGTCATATCTTGCTGATTCCTGATGGCATTTTAGGCACTCCGGTGTCAAGATTTTTCTTGGCCCATTCAAATCACCCAACATAGGCTAATTCTGAACAGGAGTATAGTGAGTCCTCCATGTAGTAAGTGTTTCATTTCCCTTACTGTCTAACACAGGTATTTACAGTGTATCAAAACAAAAGGTCAAGAAAATTTAAAAAGGACCCTTGGGTAAATGTTTCTCCTTGGACTCGTGGAATCAATTTCTGCTTTCTTTATACTCCAACATTTTAGAGGGCACTTTTAGAGGTACCCAGATTTTTATACCCATTTCATATTTAACTTCTAGGCTAAATGTTTACATAGGTTTTCATTATTTTAAAAAATAGACTGAAACTGAAAGGGGTTGAATGGGGGAGACTAACAAGAGATTAACATTCTATGAATAACAAGCCAAGGGTTTTGTTGTGTAGTTATGTCTCTATGCATATAAGCACATTTCTGGTGGTGAGGAGGTCAAGGACAGGATCTTACAAACCTGCATAAGAAAATCAGCAATGTATTCCGTTTTCAAGCAGTACACATTCTGGGCAGCAGCTTCTGCTATATTAACTCCCAAGTCATCTGGTTTTAGTTTATTAAAGTCAGAAAAGAGATGTGTAGCTTCTTTAAATAAAGATACAGAATGACCAGGTAGCACCTAAGGAAAAAACAAAAAGCATCACAATCTATCAGTGTTTCAAAGTAGTTCAACTGTATAATCTACACATAAAGGACTACCATTTCACAAAGCACAGAAAATCAAGAATTGATCACAGCAACCTTGTCAATACAAACCTTTGCTCCTCCTGACTGAAGAAGGCGTTTGAATCCTGCTTCTCGGGACTGATCGACATGTAAAATAACCTTCCACCCACTAAATGCCCCCTACAAATGAAAAAATAATCAGTGTTGAAATTATTTGGAAAAATAAATGACAAAATAATACAAAAAATATATTATTTTCTCTGTCAATGAATAATCTTATAACCTTTATTTCTGATGAACACACTGATAACTATCTTGGTCAGAATACTCTGAAACACATAGCCACGGTGTCTGGCACACAGCAGGCCATCAATAAATACTTGAAGAATGAAGGAAAATGATTTAATGATTCAGTAACATTACAACAAAGCAACGTGACATTTGATTAGTCTTTTCTACTATTTTTTTCTTACAACTAATCAAAGGTAGAGCCTAAAGCACAGCTTCTTAGATGAGATGAAGCCTCCAGTTAATATTTCTCTTGAAAATGTTTACAAATTTGAAACCTAAAATATTTAAGTACAGAATTAGCAATTAACAGAAGCCAGTGGAATTACTTTAAAAGAAAGGGAATCAAGGCTAACAGGGACTTGGAGACAGCAGAGAACTCAGAATAGAACACAAATGATGATATAACTCAGGTGCCACAACTAAGATCCAACACAGCCAAAAAAAAAAAAAAAAAAGCATTTAAATACACCTAACCTACTGAACATCATAGCTTACCAGCCCAGCCTATCTTAAATATGCTCATAACACTTATATTAGTCTGTGGTTGGGCAAAATCATCTAACACAAAGCCAATTTTATAATAAAGTGGTTGAATATCTCATGTAATTTATTGAATGCTATACTGAAAGTGAAAAACAGAATGGTTTTAAGTATATTGGTTGTTTACCCCCATGATCACGTGGCTCACTGGGAGCTGTGGCTGCTGCCACTGCCCAGTATCACCAGAGAATACTGTACTGCATAATGCTAGCCTGAGAAAAGACCAACATTCAAAATTCAAACTATGGTTTTTACTGAATGTGTATCACTTTTGCACCATCATAAAGTCGAACCATCACAAGTTGGGGAGGTCTGTATGTACTATTTTAAAGTTGTGACAAACATAAACAGTATTTCAAGTTGCAATCATAATGCAAGCAAAAATATCTGATTCCTGTGGGGCAAAATCATAGTACTGTTAATAGTGTTGCGATTTGTTGCCTAGACTTACAATGAAGGAAATGTTAACTTTCAATTAGAGGTTAGTAAAAATAAGGATGTATTTCTTCCCCCATCCAAAGTGTATAGCCTTCCTGGATCCCAATGTTCATTGTAGCACTATTTACAATAGCCAGGACATGGAAGCAACCTAAATGTCCACCAACAGAGGAATGGATAAAGAAGATGTGGTACATATATATGATGGAATATTACTCAGCCATATAAAGGAAAAAAATTGGGTCATTTGTAGAGACGTGGATGGACCTAGAGGCTGTCACAGAGTGAAGTAACTCAGAAGGAGAAAAACAAATACCGTATATTAACGTATATATGTGGAATCTAGAAAAAATGGTATAGATGAACTTATTTGCAAAGCAGAGACACCGATGTGGAGAATAAACGTATGGATACCAATGGGGGGAAGGGAGGGGGTGGGATGGATTGGGAGATTGGGATTGACATATATACAGTACTATGTATAAAATAGATAACTAATGAGAACAGAATATATAGCACAGGGACCTCTTAGTGCTCTGTGGTGACCTAAATGGGAAGGAAATACAAGGAAGAGGGGATATATGTATACATGTGGCTGATTCACTTTGCTGTACAGCAGAAATTAACACAACATTGTAAAGTAACTATACTCCAATAAAAGACAAAACAAAACGAAAGAAAAACAAAGTGTATATAGCCTTCCTGAATTTGATCTATAAAACTCCTTTGGGAGAGTCTGTGGACCCCAAGTTGAGAAGCCCTGAAGCTGGATGCTAGAAAGACTCTTTGGAAGAAATACAGTATGGGTCACATTTTACAAATATAAATGATTTTTAAGAGAGCTATCAACATTATATATATCTTACTGTTGATCACAATTAGAAGAATTAGGAATCAACACTAAGCTCAATTTAGAATGTCCAAATTAAGTATATCAATCAAGTGATAAGAGACAAATAGAATTATTCTTATTTTGTCAAGCACATTCTCTGAAAAAAAAATCTGGACTAGTCATGACATCGAATGCCATTTATACTACCTACATAATTATATACGTTAATACCTCAATAATGCCTGATTCTTGTCTTTGCTGGATTTTCTTTCTCCATCTCATTGCTGCAAGTGCTAGTTTTCGTTGCTGTACACTGATTCCAGTCAAAACATCAAGTATGGAACTACTTCCCCATTCATAGTCTTCTTCCTAGAGAATTAGTCCAACAAACTTTTGAGTTCATAGAATATGTCCTCAAAGAATCCACAATCTAATAAGAGTTACAAGCTATACATTCCATTCCTTTAAATACAGAGGATACTAAGTAAGCATCAGTTTATGAGCATGGAGGAAATGTAGATTAATTTGGCTTCATATGAAAGTCAAGTATATCTGGCTTTTAATTAGAAATCAGAAGAATATTGCATACATTTCTAAGAAACAGATAACTATATCTTAGCAATTGGTAACAGATTATTGGGCTTCACCTACTGTAAGATGAACTTCACAGAAGGACATGGTCTCAAAAGAGGTATGTATTAACAGCTTGATTACCTGTCTACACAGGCGAGATCCCTGAATGATCTTGATTGAAAACTTCAAAAAATACATGATAGATATTACTGCAATGGTCAGTTAGGAACCAAAATATTTCAAATAATTAGCTTAGTATTTTATGTGCTGGAATCAGTTATTAAGACCTTTACTTTTAAAGAAAAACAACCCTTCACATGAATTTGCATACACACCAGCATGAAGCGCCCAGCAGTCCTGCAAGCTTCAAGGTAGGAGCGATGGAGCACCCACTTCCCAGCTGCCACTGAAGCTAAATACTTCTCGTTTCGAAGTGGATGTCCCACAACAATGTGTGTACAGTTGGGATCAAAGCACTGCTTCTCAATCACTAATCCACCTTGATTAGAAAAAATATAGGTACTTTATTGATTCTTAACTTTTCCTGAGGGAAAATGTACCTCAACTATGCAGAGGAATTATTTATAAACAAAATGTACCAATAAACAAACCCCCTAACATACTTTACATATAATAAAATAATGTTTATTATGAAAATTTAAAATCCAACAGTAGATAAAACAGTAAAATGAACCCCCATACACTGGCTACCTAGGTTCTAAGATTATCAAAATTTCACCATCCTTACTTCAAACTACCCTGTTTTTTGCTTAACCATTTCAAAGCAAATACCAGATATCATTTTAATTTATCCCTATGTATTCAGTATGCATCTCTAAAATACATGGAAATTTTCTCATACAGCTACAATGCTATTATCAGATCTAATATAATTAACAAAAATTCTTTGCTCTCTCAATACTAAATCCTTGTTCAAAGGGGGAAACTATTTCTTCTGCTTTTGGTGGAAATAAGGTCAGTAGACCAACACAGAAGCTTGGGAGGAAAACACTAGGTAAATAGAGATGAAGAAGGTGGGAGCTAAACCCTTTTTTCAGATATGTATTATGAAGTCTGACTTTGAGGACAGAAGAAGGCATAAGTAAATGTAAGCTTATGTAAAGCATGGCTTTTGATTACACTTTAGAGGTTAGGCAGAGTATCAAGAACTTTCTAAGATTTCAACAAAACAATGGAACTCCACTCATGCTTTACAGATGACTCTAATAATAGCAACAAGACTTTCTGAGCACTTACTATATACATGCCAGGGACTGTTGAAAGTTGAAAGTATTAACTCATTTAATCCTCACAACTCTATGAACGTACTACTGTTGTGTGCAATTTACACATGAGGACACAGGTACAGAGTAACTCACCCAGAATCACAGTGACAAAAGAACAACAGGTAAAAATTCCATTACTAACATCAATATCTAACTCTACATAACAAATTTATTCTGTGACCAACAGAATAAATAGTTCTCCACATCCTTAAAAGGATAGCACTAAATAACATTTAATCTTTTCTTAATGATTCAGGGCCACTATTAAAAACAACCATTATTTCTTAATGTTTTCTCTAGGTCAAGCTGTCATATTAAGTTCTTTCCAGTAATGTTCTTAACTCTATAGGGCTGCTTTGTTCAATACAGTAGCCACTAGCCACATGTGGCTACTGAACACCTGAAGCACAGCCAGTCCAAGTTGAGATGTGCTGTACGTGTAAAATATATCCCAGATTTCAAAGACTTAGTAAGAAAAAAGGCAAATTATCTCACTGATATTTTATACTAATTACACATTGAATATAATATTTTGCATATACTAGGTTAAATAAAATATATATTTAAAATTAATTTCACCTCTTTCTTTCTACTCTTTAAAATGTAGCTCCTAGAAAGTTTACCCTCCTAGTATGCTGCTTTCAGAATGGTGTCAGATGGAGAGCCTGACAACTAGTGGAATAAGAATGTCACATGAGGAGGAGCTCCTGTCTGGATGTCACTGTACCTTCAACTTCATAAAAATGTAGTTTTAATCATATTTTAAGTCTATAATTCCATTGATTTTGTCCAAGGTTTCAACAATGAACAAATGCTCAAAGCAGCACAAGATTCTTAAACCTAATGGTTGGTTTCAATTTAAATCTTTAAATATTTAAATCCTATGACCCAGTGACTTTAGATTTAGATTAGAGCTTTATAAAATCAAAGTTCTACTGGTGACTCAGTGTATGGCCTGAGGCAAGTTACCCATCTTTCTAATCTCAATTTCCACAGCTTACAAATGATATCAATAATTAGCTACATTTGACTTCCAAATAAGGTTACTATATGGGACATTTTTGACCTAAGTAAAATACTTGTACCTAGTTTTTCAATCAGATGACAATAATCAATACGTTCTTGAGGATTCAGAGATGACAACTGAAATATGTACTGTTTTTTTAAGTCTTCGTGAGTCTCCTCTATCGTTATAATCTGGAATGGAAGAGTTTATTTTAGAAAAAATTAACATTAAAAAAGTTATCAGGCCTATGGTTCTTTTATAGTGACATTTTACTTAGTCTTCTGAGTTATCAAATATAGAAATAATAATAGAGTGCAAAGAAATGCAGTTTTCAACATTCGACAAACCCTTGATATTGATATCAATAAATTCTGAATGCAGCATAAGAGCAATATCCAAAAGCCTTATCACCAAACTAAGGATAAACGAACCTTTTCTCTAGGGTGTGGAGCCACAGGTGGGTTGGCTAGGGGGAAGGCAATACTGGGGGCTTGAGGCGTAGGGATCAGGTGGCTGTCTTTTATTGGAGTTTCCAGTTCTTCAGAGATCGGGTGTTTTGGGGCTTCAGTCACACATATGTTCTCAGGATCACAGACAGCTGAGGGCAATAAAATGCTGCAGTGTGATGTTATCCAAATACGACTAAGAACAAAGTCTGGGAAATATTCTCATCTGTCTTAGCCAAGATGAAATTAAACACAAATTCTGGAATGTAAAAAGTACATGCAAAAAAAGTAACCTATTTCTAGAGCTTATAATTCAATGCAATTAGTTAGCTTTAAAAGGGCAAATGGGTTCTCTGTGGGTTTGCCTAACCCTTTCTTTAAGTACCACGCTCTCACCAGTAAAATGTAAACAAAATTTTAAAAGTGAGAGCAATTCTGCACCTGAAGAAAATCAGAAGCAGAGATAAATCTATATATCTAGTATAGAGATATAATCATGTGAAAGAGAAAGGGGGGGGGAAATGACCAATGATGAGAGATGGGAAGTATTTTGTTTTCAAGGTAAAGTTCAAGGAAGAAAAAAATAGGGAATCCAGAAAGAAACACATACAACTCCAAATGTAGGTATGTGCTGGGTGGAATTCAGAAGAAGACTTAAATGTAACTAAGATGACTGGAAGAAAAACCAAGCATTAACTACACAACGCAAAAAGGACTGGAAAAATGTAGGGGGAAAAAAATGCCTAACCCTAAATTTCCAAATTTAAGAATCAAAATATATTTTTCAATTTACTGATAAATTACCTCTATTTTTCTGACTTCTTAAAGTTTAAACCCAAATCTAAGGTTTGGGTTTAAACTTAAAACATCTAGTGAGTTTTGCATTTGCATGTACAATTCAGAGAACCACAGTAACCACAGGTGTTTATCTGTTTATTGTCAAGAGGTCAACATGTACCTAATATAAACAACTAAATAGATTTCTTTCTCATTACCCTGTTCAGCAATTTCTGAATCATGTAAAGGCTCCTGGAAAGGAGAATCCTCCAATTTTTTAACATCAGCCTGAAGCTCAGAGTATTGTGTGGGACAACTAGGCCATTGCAAATTGCTGGCAAGTCTTGCTCTCTCTTCCCTGGCTGTAGGGTCATCCCAAATGATCTGTTCATTTTGGGAGGGCTCTGTGTTGACATCAGGTACTGTTTGACGAGACTGCCTAAGGAATAAAAGTCACAATTTTAGTAACAGATAGCCATAACAAAATCCACACTCATAAATTCTGTAAGTCTTGTAAATTGGTGGTTCACCTTTATATGTCCACCATCTAGCACATAGTAAGCACTTGAAAATACTTATTGAATAAGTGAACTTCGGGAAATTTTTTATTTTTAGAATGTTTCTTCCAGAAACTTATCTGTTTCACCTAGAAAATGAAATACATATTTTGACTGAATGTCCATATATTTAAAACTTCAAAGGGGGAGTTTACTGTCAAGAAATTTTAAAAAGTTCTAAATGATTACTGCTTTTAAAAAGGGGTTTCTCTTAATTATATAGGCTTAGGGTAACGTGGTAGTGTTTAGAAACCTGGTTACTTTGCTGACCAGTCAATAGTTGTATTTTTATCACTGGAAATAGTAAGAACTATAATTACACAGGAAGTGTACTATCTACAGGCTGCCTTAAAAGCAGGTCCCTTTGCCTACTGGTAACCAAACCTCCCAGAGTCTAGGTAGAACAGCCTTACAGTGAACTAGGGTGAAACATGTTTTTATGGTATAACTGTAACAATTCCACTGGAAAGTAAATAGAATTCTAATATCTTCCTTCAATGTGTATACTGAATATTTCAATTCCATATATATATGGAATCTTAGTGAAAATAATTTGCCAAAGCTGATGGTACTCCCAAAGTGTTCATTTGCCTCAAATACAAGGAAGATGGCCTTTTATTCTCAGAGCGTATTTATTTACTCTGACTTTGACACAAGATTTAGGCCCTCTAAAATGATAAAACATGATCTGGTCTATTAAACAAAAAACCATTTTTGCTCAGTACTCGGATAAAAGAAATAGCCTCATGAAATATACAGTTAATGTAGATAAATGCACAGTTAAATTAATTCAAGATATAAGTACCATAATTCATCAATTAGAGATTTTTCTATCAAGGAAAAGATGAAGTTATTCTACTGAACTTAAGTCACATCACACTAAGATCTGTAATCACCTTCCCTAGAAGACAGATTTATAAAAAGAATACAAAACACATGTAGTTCCAATAAGAAGTAACTGCTTAAATATATATATATACACACATATATATGCACTTACTGTTTAATACCAATATTATTTAATTCTAATATTAAGAACTGAGGGGACTATCCATTGAATCCATTTCAAACAAGGCAAACTGGATCTTAAAATCATTTCTTTCTCAGGGAAGGTAATAAAATGTATTAATCATGCCTCGCTGGAAGCAGTTGCTTCGTATGGAATTAACCTCTGCTTCCTGTCCCCAAGTAAGAATTCTAGAACTGCCTGGAACAAGAGAAGGAAGAAGGAAAAGTTAGGAAGGAAGGGAGGAAGGAAAAGCTATTCTGCCACCAGCGACAGGTACGGACCTCAGTGCCTCTAGGACTCTACTTCGTCCGCTGCGGGCAGAGCGAGCGCTGTCAGGGGTTGAAGAGGCACTGTTACAACCACTTCTTGAAAGGGAAGTCCTCTGCCCTTGGGGTTTCACTAGTGAAGTTGCAGACATTATCTCCTGTAGCTGCTTTTGAAAGTTCTCTCTCATCTCCAAGGTCTGTGTCAGAGCTTGAAACAAACACAAATACACCAATCAAGGTAAGTTTCTCCTTTCTATCACACCCTATCCACATTAACTATTTTGTCTAGATTTGGTTGAACATAAATTTATTAACTTGACATTTATCAGATACTTACTATAGGCTATAGTAATGTACTAAGACTACGAATCCTGCAGAACATAAAGGCAACCCTTACTACGAGGACTGTAGAGGAAATAATCAGGAAGACCTTTGCAGACACTGTGCTAAGACCCATAGTCGTCATCCTTTTGTAGAGCTCCCTGCCTGCTTCTGACCCTCTCATGTTCTGTACTACACCAAGGTACATTACAGTCATTTATGATTTTCCCCTATGGTCCTCAAAAACACAGACCACAACATACTTATCTTTGGTTTCCTTGTAGACTAAACATTGAAGTAGGTACTAAATAAAGATTTTTGGAATGAACAGAGTGGGACTAACTAAACAGGTAAATCATAGACAGGGAAAGCTATGGTAGGGTGAGAAAAATAGAAAATATTAATCCATTAAAAAGAGGACACCTATAGATATAAGGTTATTCAATGCTGTACTCTTTATAACAGCAAGAAATTAGAAATAAACTACATTCCCATCAACAAGGAACTGGCTAAATAAAGTGGGCCATTCATACTGTGAATACTATACAGTTGCCAAAAAAAGGGAAAATGACTGAAAAAGATCCTATGTACTAATAAAGACACTCCACAGGTAGAACTGTTAAATAAAAAGATCAGGATCAAAGTATAAAACAGAATATACAATAGTCAGTATTTACGTATTTTTTTAAAAGTGGGGAAGGAGAAAACTTGGGCCTTCGTTGCCACGCACGGGCTTTCTCTAGCTGTGGCGAGTGGGGGCTACTCTTTGTTGCGGTGCACGGGCTTCTCATTGAGGTGGCTTCTCTTGTTGCGGAGCACAGGCTCTAGGTGCGCAGGCTTCAGTAGCTGTGGCACACAGGCTTAGCTGCTCTGCGGCATGTGGGATCTTCCCGGACCAGGGCTCGAACCCATGTCCCCTGCATTAGCAGGTGGATTCTTAACCACTGCACCACCAGGGAAGTCCCAGAAAACATGTTTGATTGTACGCATGAAACAGCTCTAGAAGGCTCCATAAGAAAATAACATCAGAAGGGTGGGAGAAACTTTTCACACCTCCTTCTGTACCTTTAAAACCATGTGAATTTATGTTAAAATATATTGTGCACATAATAAAACTTTTTGAAAGTCACTGAAAGGAACTGAACCAAAGGACAAATGTTTAAAAAATTACCAACTCCACCTACCTTTAATAGAATAGGGCTGTGTCACACTAACTCTGTAAAATACCTAGTTCCACACATTTCACAGGTTTCACACTAAAATCACTTAAAGCTTTGTTAACTATTACTTAATGATTGGCATAGAACCTCAATTCAATCCTCAAATATATGCTTTACTTGTATTCAGCAACATAGAAAATAACTTTTATTTGTCCATCTGATGCAAAGGAAGCATTCCATATTAAAGATACATATTTATAAATTTTTTTTGTTTGTAATTTAAAATATTTTACCTCCTTTAGAGTCATTCCTGCCATTTCCATTTGATGTTGCTGGTTCTTTATTACTGGTAGTCATACTGTCTATATCATTTTCTTCTACGGGCAAATGATCTGGCTATTGAAGGAGAAAAATTACCATTTCTCAAACCAAGCCCATTATAAGGTTTCATAGCAGTATGTGATTGTACATTCAGCTTAAAGAGGGGGTAAATGTATCATCGATATCATCTACCTCATCATCCTTCGTTGTCAAATCAGCTGAGAGTAGTCGGTTATTACAAAGTCTGCCATCTTGCACTGCACTGATATCCAAGCTCATTTTGGGATTATAAGTATGTGGATAAAAAGATTCAGGAAGATGTTTATACTCTTGGGCACACTGCAATACAATGGTGTGCTTTAAAACAGGACTGAAAAAAAACTTAGCAAATAAATGATGTTAAGTAGAATAAAGACAGCCAATACATTATGTTCTAAGATGGCAAGAGTCCACAAAATTAAAGTTTTGAAAAGTAGTTGACACTTAAAAATTCCATCAAATGACAAATTGTCCTCATTTTTTAAATGTCATGTCCACTAAAGTATAAAATCTAATTCTATTTCTATGCTTTTGCCAAGGTATCTATCACATTCCAGGCAATACCCAGAAAGAAAAGGAAAGGGAAGAAGAGGAAAGAAAAGAAGCTGTATTGGCATGCTAAATTAATTCTCCTCAAATTATTATAAAATTTTCTTTCATACCATTTTTAATTAGCAAAAAGAATCAGAGAATCTGAAAGAGTACCCATTAAAGACTCGTTAAGCATTTAAGGATTAAAGATCTTAATTTTTTGATGCCAAAGATATGAAATGTGTAATTAACTAAGGTTATCGAACTTGTTTACATACAAAGAAATGGGTTTGTGCCTTGAAACACTGTTTACATGCATTTTCATTTAACAGGGAGGGGAGGGAAAAAGTATGGCTTACTTCTAAAAGCCAGTGCTCTGAAACAATGTGTATTCCTCTTTCTTTTACAGATTTATACTCCCGATTAGTGTCATTTGGTCTCCCTTGATAAATGAAATGAGTCACTGTCTCATCAAAACTCCACCTGAAACAAGCAAACACACAAAAAAATGAATACCTGAGAGAAATAACTACATTTGTTTAAGATGATCATTACTGTCTATAAACAGAATACTCTGACCTTCTCAAAACTTTCAAGAACCAGAGTAAGCAAAAAACATTAAATGACAGGCTCCACTTTCATTGTCAGATTTTATACATATATCTCTAGGTATATAAATGCAGAGACATATTTAGAAGGATATTCTTGAAAATATTACTTTCCTTTGTATACTTTTCTAAATTTTCAATTTTCTTTTATCATTTTATAAAGGTGATATAACAATAAAAGTATTTTCAAGTTAATGAAATGGCAAAGCATCCAATCTGTCCTCCAGTTGTTGGCAGCCACTATTCACTGTACATTTGCTCTGTGCCCCATAACACACTGTGTACTTTACATAGTATTATTTCATCCATTCCTCACAACAATCCTAAAACAATGTATTATTTTACTCATTTAACAGATAAGAAAACTGAAGGGCATGGTTAAAGTATCCTGTTCAAGGATATTCAGTGAATAAGAGGTAGAGCCAGTTTTGACTTCAAAACTCACACTCTTAGCTATTACATTATGCTCCTGATTTCTTTCCATTTAATATTTTCTTGATTATTTTAGGAAAATAATCTAAAAAAGTAAAATATGTGATCCTTAAAAAGATCAAGTAAAAACCAAGGAGGAAATAAAAATTGTAATTCTAAATGTAATCAGCAAAATAAAGGGAGGTTTCTCTTTATGGATACCTAACATACTTCCCATTTCCTAAATAAGAAATATCTCTGAACGTTTTTTTTGTTTGTTTGTTTGTTTTTGCCACGTCACTCGGCTTGTGGGATCTCAGTTCCCCGACCAGGGACTGAATCCTGGCCACAGCAGTGAACGCCCAGAATCCTAACCACTAGACCACCAGGGAACTCCTATTTCTGAACTTTTTAAATAGCCAAGTTAAACAAATTAAGAAGGAATATTCCCTCCTAAATTATATTATAAACATTCTATTTCTCACTGCCCATGTGTCCTTAAAAATAATAGTGAAAAAACCCCTGCTAATTGAATTGCCAGTCTTTCTAATAATTGTTTCTATTTCTGCTGTGAGGTAAAACAGTAAAATGTAAATAAATTTTCAAGATAATTCAAAAAAAAAGGAATATCTTTTGCCTGAATCATCTTGGTTTACTACTATCTGACTCCACTGTGATAATACAAAAACTGTGTCTTTTAGTCCTTCAAGAACAGACCATCAATGATTGTAGACAGTAGATGTAGATAGATCAGGAGCTGGCAAATTTTTTCTTTCTTTCTTTCTTTCCTTTTTTCTTGGCTGCACTGCACAGCATGCAGGATCCTAGTTCCCCGACCAGGGATGGAACCTGTACCCCCAGTAGTGGAAGCGCAGTCTTAACCACTAGACCACCAGGGAATTCCCAGGACTGGCATTTTAAATCTTATAGAAACATAAGTCCTATATGTTCCTTTTAAATCTTACATCAAGTCCACATCCAAATGGAATACCAAAGGAAGAATTCAATTTTGACAAATATGAATACTCTCATAGGGCTATTGTGAGAATGAAATGAGATAATACTTGCCTCATACTAAGCCCTCAGCAACTAGTAATAGATAATATAAAAGTAATTATATAATATTAGACAATTACATAATAATTATTATAGAATAATATGTCTATAAAATAGACAATACAAATAATAGTTATAATAAGTAAGAAACCTTTACCCTTCGACAATAGATGAATTAAACACTAAGGTGCTTATAACTATCACAGACCCATTTTATTTTTACATTCTCCTGATCTAATTTCTTTATCAAAAAGAAAGATAACTGAAATGACTTACCAAAGGGAAAGATAAAGCTAATCATATTCCTCAAACTGTTTGTTACTTGTAAAACCAATCATTGTTCTATCTATGAGTGGCTGAAAACAAGTGATCAAGAAAGCAAGCACCACAGACAATGGAGGAATACAATCAATTCAGGATTGGCCGGAATAGGCAAGGGTCTCTCATTCCCTGATACTGATGCCATTTATGCTAGAGACCTGTCTCTAGTTTGGCTGTCAGGTTGAGAGTGGATGTGATAAACTATGCCTCCAAAGTAGTAAAAATGATAGAAATTCAAACATCCTCAAAAAGACACTTTTAATTCAGGAGTGCTGCAGTACTTAGTACTACTTACAGAAAGGTTCTAATTTGAAAATCACTAAGAAACATGCTTAATGTCAGACCTAAATGTATTACTAGACTATAAACTCCTTGAAGACAAGGATTTTTTTCTAGATTATACTCATTCATGGATCCCAAGTTTTTAGAATAGTGAGTGGCACAAAATAAGTTCTCGTATATTTGTTAAACATGCCCTAAAAACAAACTTGTAAGAGTGAATTGATATGGGAGAGAATATTTTAAAAGGATGTGTTAAATTAAAAATCAATTGGAGAGATTTTGTAGATAATATGACAAACTAAAAGTCAAAATAATGTTTTTTGTAAATGCTCACAACAGTTTTATGTTTCCCTATAAATTTAGGTCGTATCACCACCAAACAGAAAGATGAACCAACTACCTGTAGTCTGCACCTAGAGAGGCTGCAATCCCATTTAGTTCACTCTGCTTCTTACTGAGTTTTTTACTAACACATACCACTACCTTGTGAAGTGGCTTTGGAGCTTCTTCCTGCCCATGGAAAATAAAAGAAACAGATCAACCATTATTGTTTTAAGTGTTTTTTATCTAAAACTTCCTGATAATGAGAGATTTAATTCTACCTTTTCTGACCGGACATCTTTCAGTTGAGGGCTGGCAGAAAGAGCGACAGTATTTCGAGAGCTATTTGCCAAAGCAAGTTTCAAGTTTCTGACAATGACTTCTGAGAGTGGTGTACCCAGTTTCCTTTTCTGCTGGCTGGGACCTCCTGGAGTTTCCAAGGCTGCGAGTGCATCCTGTATGTATGGAGGGGGAGAGGGAGAAACGAAGAGAGGAAAAGGAGAAGAAAAGGAGAGAGAAAGGAAGAAGAGGGGAGAGAAGGGAAGAGAGAGAGGTAAACAGAATAAGGAAAGACGGAGAAAAAAGAGGTAAAGAGAGAAAGGGAATAATCCTCAATATTAATTGGATTATAGTTTTAACCTCCTCCAGTTTTCCTCTAAACAACAATAAAAAGACTTAACTAGTGTCTATTATGAAGAAAAAAAATTTCATGCTGTCCAGCAAATTAGTTCAAAGAGACTGACAAGTTTACATTTTCAGCAGCACTTACCACATTTGTTTGATCTTAGAGTTGAAGTTGGTTAAAATTAATGATACCAAAAAACAAAATAAACGAACAAGTAAACAAACAAAACACACAGACGGAAACAAGTAAGCAAGGATGGATATAAACAAGACATGAACTATAAAGAAGGTTAAAAAGTTAGATTGAGCTGAGAATTGTGAAAAATCTTCAAAGGTACAAAATGTATTCCTGTTCCCAAGCCACCCACAATTCCCTCATGAGCAGAGGCCACTGCTGTCCAGGGCTTGTGCTCATTCTCTTTCCCATCTACATAGTATTCCATGTATACAGCAGAAAGTATTTAACCAGTGCTCAACTGATGAATATTTAGATTAACAATCTTTTGCCAGTATAACAATGTAGTGAATAACCTTGTACACACACATTTTGTACACACAAGAGTAAAGGGAACCATTTAAACAAAATGTGCGCACCAACACTGACATTCTCATGAGCAAAGCATTAGTGTTTCCCAACATGCTTGACAGCACAGTGGGTAATCAGATTTTTCTTTTTTGCCAATCTGATAGGTTAAAAAATATATCTGCATGCTTTAATTTTCCATCCTCTTATACCGAATGAGATTAAACATCTTCATGCATGTATAATATTTCTATTCAATTTTTTGTGACAGCTATCTCTTCCTATCCTTTGCTTATTTTCCCATTAGGTTATTAGTCTTTTTAAAATATCCACTTGCCTAAATATATCTGTATATATTTTTATGCACATATATACCCACTATGATATGCACGTTTGTTCCCAATTTGTCATTTGTCAAATTTTTGCCATGGAGAATTTTTTTAAAAACAAATACTTTTATTGCATATTTATAAAATCTGCATAGTTGAATGTAGAGAATTTTTTAATGCTGTCAAATTCATATGAATCTTTTATTTCTTTTGGTATTATGTTATAGTTAGAAAGGCCTTCCTCACAATGGAATTATTTAAAAACAAACTCACTCTCTCATGGCCTGTTCTAGTATTTTTATGCCCTCCTTTCTTGTACTTAAGTATCGGATCCTCTGAAATTCATTCTGATGTAAGGTTTGAGGTTTTATCCTGTTTTCTCAGATGGCTACCCAGTTGTCTGATTTGAATGTCCCCTTAATCATATAATGCATTCTTCTATCTATGGGGTGTAATCTTCTGCATTGATTTGATTATTCATGTAACAATAACACACTGCTTCAATTACTGAAGCTCTATAAGATGTTTTAATAATAGTAGGGCTAGTGCCTTCCCTTATTCTTTTCAGAATTTTTATACTATTTCTGCTTACATTTTTAATAGGATCTATATTGTCTTTTTAGATCTTTAGGATGTTTAATCTTTTTTTGGAGAACATGGTAAGGCTTTCTATTTGCAAAAGTTTTTTTTTTTTTTTTTAAATTTCTCTGCAGCATTTAAAAGAATTCTTCATATACAAAAGAAATCAGAGCTCCCACACCATGTCTACCCGCCTTCTGAACCTATGCCATGAGCACTGCTTTCCTTCTGGTACTTTCCCCCACTTAAACATTAGTGGGGGAAACCCCTCTCACTAATTCTCCCCTCTCATCTGCACCATCAACTGGATCTCTATTGATCCATCACATTGGCATACAGTTATTTCTTCCATTATAAAAACAAAACAACCTTCTTTTGATCTTACTTTGCCCTACAGCTAGCACCCCATTTTTGATTCCCCTTTACAGTAAGACTCCTCAAACGTATAGTTTATGGTCAATGTCCCGAACTCTTCCCACATTCCTGTAGGAACCCACTTGCTTCCACCTCCACAATGTCACAATAACCCTTATTGTTAAGATCACCAGTGTCCACAATGCCAAATCCCGTGGTCAACTTTCTATTCTCACCTTTGTTGATCTTTCAGCAGCATCTGACATAGTGAACTACTCCTTCCTCAATACTTTCTTACTTGGCCTCTAAGACAATCTCTAGGCTTTCTCTTCCCTCACTGGTGGCTCCTCTCAGTCTCCTTTGCTGTTTCCTTCTCTAAATGTGAGCCCCTATGGGTGTTCCTTAGACCTTTTCTCTTTTCTTCTTCTGCTCTCTTGGCATCTCTTCTCATATGGCTTTAAATATTACCTACAAACTCGGATCTCCAAATTTGTTTCTCTAGCCCAGACCACTCACCATTCCTCAAACTTCAGGCTTTATGTGTAACTGCCTATTTGACAAAAGTACTTGGATGTCTAACAGGCATCTCAAACTTTATGTGTCCAAAACACGAGCTCTTGATCTTTAGGCTCCAATCCCAAAGCATTCTATTCAACTCAGTTGATTGGCAGCTCCATTTTTCTAATCTCAGACCAAAATTCAGAGAAGCCAAATTCTAAACATTTAAAAACTCACCAAGTATTAGGGAAAATTGATTGAGAATGATCAATATCTAGACATTACCTTATAAAACTATTAGACTTTAAAAATAAAAGAAAAATCCACATGGCTTTCAGGCAAAAGGAAATAATTTACAAAGACAACATAATTAGATTGGCATTACAATTTTCAAAAACAACATACATAAAAGCAAGGTAGGGCTTCCCTGGTGGCACAGTGGTTGAGAGTCCGCCTGCCGATGCAGGGGACGCGGGTTCGTGCCCCGGTCTGGGAAGATCCCACATGCCGCGGAGCAGCTGGGCCTGTGAGCCATGGCCGCTGAGCCTGCGCGTCCAGAGCCTGTGCTCCGCAACGGGTAGCAGTGGACCAGCATTTTCAGGAAACTCAAAGGAAAAAAAAAAGCAAACCAAGAATAGTACATCTGAACAATTTGTTGAAGAATCAAGGCCTTAGTAAAAGTTTTAAAGGTGCAGAACTTCATTCCTACCAAAAGAGGACAGGGAAGCTTCACAAAGGACAGACAGTGAGCATTTCATATATTTAAATGCAGAGTTAAGATTAAAACAAGGGTGAGGTCCATGGGTTGAAGAATATATAAACATTTTATTTTCTGACAAAGTAGACAAATGTAACTAAAAATAGTGGAAGAGAGAAAAGGTGGAAACAGAATAAGATCACTGACTGCAACAGAAGCAGTAAGCAGGGGATCTAGACATAATTTAAAACTGTCATATAAAAGTTTAAGAAGGGGGATTAAGAACACTATAAGAAACCATGAGGAAAAAACAAACAAACTCTTTCCTAAATACCAAAAGGAAAAAAAAAAAACACACAAAGAGGACACAATAAGTGAAGAAACATATAATAAAAATATATAAAACATAATCACAAAGCAATTACAATATAATATATGACAGAAATGAGACCAAATACAATATAAGTCATATTAAATGTGAATGGGCTTAACCTGCCTAACTGAAACATTTTCAAAATGGCTCAAAAAGCAAACCCAACTCTATGCTGTATACAGGAGACCCACTTAAAACACAGCAATCCAAAAAGGCTAAAAATGAAGGAATGCACAGATTTATAAGGGAAATGAAAACAGTAAGAGAGAAGCAATTGAAATCCTGATACCAAAGTACACTTCAAGCCAAAAGCATTAAATGAGACAAAGGACAGATTCCTACTAACATAACAGTTATGAATATCTATGCACTAAGTAATACAGCAATTATCTATTCAAAACAAAAACCACATCAGATGCAGGGAGAAATTAAAAACACACCAATATTAGGAAACTTGAAAATACCCCTTAGTATAAGAAGAGTTAAATGAACAAAAAATAGGAAAGGATATAAAAGATCTAAACAATATAATCAATATGTCAGACTTTTATCTATAGAGAGAAAACCCTGATAAAGAATGTATCTTCTTATCAAAGAACGTTCTCAAAAATCAAAAAATGTTCTCAAAAACTGCTCAATATATCAGGGTACAAAGAAAAGATCAGTAAGTTCTGTGAAGTAGAAATATTACAAACAAAAGTCTGATCACAATGCAATAAAACTAGAAATTAAAAATGAAACAAACAAAATCCTTCCATCTGGAAATTAATGAAAACTCTACACATCTGAGTAAAAGGTTATGTGAGTATTCCTTATACTATTTTTATTTTGCAACTTCTTGTAAGTTAGGAATTATTTCCAAGTTATAATATTAAAAATAAACTTATAATACTTCTTTGGCAAGGATGGGGAAACTGGGTGCTCAATACACTATTGGTGGGAGTATAAACTGGTACAACCATTTGGACAGCCTGTCAGTCTCTACTGAAGGTGAAAGATGACCCAGCAATTTCACTTCTAGGTATATACCAAAAAGCAAAGCATGTATACATATTCCAAAAGACATGCACAAGAATGTTCACAGTAGTGCTATTTGTAAGAGCAAAAAACTAGTAACCACCTAAATGCCCATCAACAGTAGACTGAATATGTAAATTGTGATATATCCATATACTGGATTATTACACAGTAATAAAATCAATGAATTATAGAGATAGCAACATGGACAAATCTTCTAAATGAAGGTTGAACAAAAATAGACAGACTTATAATACATGTTATGATTCCACCTATTTAAAAGTGAAAAACAAGCTTAACAAAGCTAGTGGTAGAAGTCAGGAGTATTACCTTTGGGGAGGAAGGAGGAAGAAGTGATGGGAAGGGGGGACTTGAGGAAGATTCTATAGCATTGGCAATGATCTCTTTCTGAATATGTATTGTGTCTTTCCAACTGTTAACACTAATGTTTCATTTACCAGCACATTTGTTGTACTTTTCTGGATGTGTGTCAATTAAAAATTAAGTTAAATAAGGGGTGCTTTTTATTGTGAGGGCTAATGTATGTTCAATTTGGTGACCCATATGGAATCATGGGCCCTTCTGTTTTCAGAGAAAAAATTCAAAATACCATATTACATCAATTTGAAGAACCACTGATTATAAGATGAAGAACTATTTTATACATCACAAAAGACAGAGAGAGAGAGAGACACTGCTAAATACACTATGACTAAACAATGAAACCTTTAAATGTGTTTTGTACCTTCACTGAGACTATTTCTATTTCAGAAACATCAGCTTTTCACTGCAAGGTAGAAGAATGGTCTCAATGACTAGAAATATTTCTACTATCTTCTTGTCTCCTAATATTATTTCATTTACTATTCAAAGAGTCTGTGAGCTTTGAGACCTTGGAAATCAACTAGATATGCTCCATGATTTTACAGACGGGGATAATGAAACCCAAAGAGGGTGACTCGCCTTAAAAGGCTGCAAGAGGAAAAGCAGAGGCCTGACTCTAGATCTTGCAGTTCCCAAACCAGTGGTTTTCCTCTACTTCTTAAGAAACAAGGAACAGTGTTAATCATAGCACAAAATGTTACTTCAGAAGAAATTTGATCAAAGATTTAGCTTGGAGAAAACTGTCCTGGGTATCAATTTATATTTATTTTCTAAAGATGAACAATCTGTAAACTTTAAGTCTGCTCCAAAACATACTAGTAAAAATTATTAAACTCTATGAGTTTAGATAGATAGATAAACCATACAATAATTTTGCAAAGTCATGGATAAAAAAAACATGGTTTGAATAGCCATTCGAAAGGCCAAAAACTACTAAAGGAATAGTGAAGAAATTATCTTTGGGGAATGAAAGGAAACCATTTGAGAAGGTTGAATTAGCCCTTGATTTGTGAATGAATTTTTCAGAAGGGGAGCCATACTCCAGTGCTCAGAAGATCAAAGAAAGATGCACACTTAACTCATCTTTTTAAGGGAAATGATTGAGAAGTAAAGTGATAACAGACATTTTCAGAAAGAGCACTGGGTGTACGCCTAGAATCAAAACATAAGTAGCAATGTGCTTATGTTATTTTACAGTTTATGAAACTATTTCATCACACAATTTCACTTAATCCTTATGATAAAACTGTAAGTTTTCAGAGTAAGTGATACTATGCTCATTGTACAAAAGGAACTAATGCTCAGATACGTTAAATGATCTGTGAGTCATACCGTTCATGACAGATATAGGACTTGAATCCAGATGTCCTGATTTCATACCATATATATCTCTAGCTGTTACCTCAAACCTGGATATATATAGGGACTCAATACTATGCATCTATTTGCCAAGATTTCTGGAAGTTACTACTACAAACTTCAGAGGTGATGGAGAACTTGGTGCTTTACTTTATAAGCTATAAAACTGTTATCTCCAGAACCACTTTCTATAAGCCTTACCTTCACATCAAAGGAAGGCTTGAAGAGTTTGTCCTTGGACAGAAACTTTGAGGGTGTATCCAGGCGTAATGAGGGCTCCTTCTGAAGTGGTTGTCCTGCTGCAAGGGAGACTGAAGCCTGTCCGGAGTGCTGTGAGATCACCGCACGGAAAGCTTTACTCTGAAAGCGATTCATATCTAAAGGTGTAACGGCTGTTTTTCTGTGAGTTTCCAGGTCTGTGACAGGATGCTCTGGAGTATCTGGATTTAGATTCACCCCGTTTGTTGTTTCAGTTTCCAAACTTTGTTCTAGAGATTTAAAATGAAAAGAAACAAATGTGAGCCACTAATGTCTTTTGTGTCTAAAGAGGCACACAAGAAGTGATGTTTTTACATCTTATTGTGAGTTTTCATGTGAATTCTCAAGTATACTTCAAACCACAAAGTTATATACCTACTTTCAAAGAAACAAACCAGACAATATATTAAAATATGTGTTGAGTTAGACAAGTACATCAACTGAAACAAATAATTAATGAAATTAGATTTCCTATTTCATCTTGTTGTAACTTGAAATATTCTCATTAAACCTCATAATTTGCCCAAAATTATATAAATAATGTCATCTTAGTCAATGGCAGAGTAAAAAAGAAAATCCCAATTACATGCACTCAGAGTTAACAATTACGGTCAGGTTTTTGGAAAGTGCTTAATGAAGTTTTAATACTACTTTGCCTGCATTGTAAAATTTCCAGGTTGCCTAAATAAAAGTAGTAAGTATGGGCTTCCCTGGTAGCGCAGTGGTTGAGAGTCCGCCTGCCGATGCAGGGGACATGGGTTTGTGCCCCGGTCCGGGAAGATCCCACATGCCGCAGAGCGGCTGGGCCCGTGAGCCCTGGCCGCTGAGCCTGCACATCCGGAGCCTATGCTCCACAACGAGAGAGGCCACAACAGTGAGAGGCCCGCGTACCGCAAAAAAAAAAA